>NW_028277062.1:3521500-3840750 GCF_059951505.1 Python bivittatus
ATAGCTGTCGTTCCCGCTGCGCTTCCGCTTGTGCTTGTGGCTGGTCTGCCAAGAACGACACAGGGGCTGCGGACCCTCAAGCTTCTTGGCGGCAAACCCCTCCCCCCCCGATGGTAATGTTGGTCTGAAACCTGCTCCAAAATCCAAGCTGCTACCAGCCCACCTCTCTGCTGGACAACACTTGGGGGGTGCGTGTGTGTCCCCACATTCCTGCCACTCCCCCACCCCATAAGGCCTCCCTCTTCTGCTTCTCTCCCTTGCACCCCCCCCAGTTGACCTGACGGCAGGTCCATCAGGAGCCCACGCAGAGGGGTGGGACCCCTCCCCACGCACCTTCTTTGCGTCCTTGTCCGGCTCCTCCTTCTTGTCCGCCCTCTTCTCCTCTTCTTCCAAGGCCTTCTTCGCCTTCTCCTCTGCAGCTTCCTCGTCGACAGTCTGGAACAGAGGCGGCTGCGCATCAGAGATTGGGCTTGTGCTTGGCGAGCGGAAGGCGCGGGGGCTGCCGGTCCAGCTCCCACCGGTGCCAACCTTGGCCTTCTTGGCCTCCTCTTTCTTCTCCTCCTTCTCGGAGACTTTCCGGTCCTGCTCTGGCAGCCGGTTCTCCTCCTTCTTCCCTGGCTCTGCCTTCTCCTGCCGCTCCTCCTCCTCCTCCTGATCCAGGATCTTCAAATCATGGTCCGTCCCCCCTTCCATCTTAATGACAGCTGAGGAAGCAAGGCTTGAATCAGACCGGGATCCAGGAGAGCCACGTATTCTCCAAGATGGGCCCAACACAGCTTTAAACCTGACCCCCAACACTCCCCCCGAGCCCCGGGGACTCAAGGAACCTGACCTCTGCCCCATCCCAATCTGGATTCTCCTCCACCACCGCAGACTCCGGCGTCTCCCAAATGTGAAGCGTGGCCCTCGGCCACCAAAAGCGGGCCAACCATCAAAAAGCGCTGCTGTGGCCCCCCTCCTGAGCCCTCCGAACCATGCGCGGCCCCAGGCGCAGCCCGCCAGCCGCCTCTTTAGGGAAGAAACCAAGCCTACCGGCATCCAGGACCTTGATGATGGCGCTGGCCTTGTCAATGTCCAGCTGCAAGCCCTCAAACCAGCCACTGTCCATCAAGTAGAGGAAGACGCTGAGCCGGTTCTGGAGAGCATTCTGGGCCTCCTGCTTCCTCCGCCCGGCTTCTTCCGGGTGATACTTGGACCGGAACCTAGACGGGAGCCAAGCGAGGAGGGAAGGGGGGCAGAAACAGACAAAGAAGGGGGAGGGAGGAGGCCTTAGCCAGAGAGGAACTGGGAGCCCTGCCCCTCGGGCACCATCCACACATGCAAAGCTAGGGAAGGAACTGGCAGGGAGAAGGGGGCCTTGGGGTGGCCTGAAAACCTTCCATTAAAAGGACCAGCCAAAGGCAGGCGGGTGCTGGATGCTCTGAGGGTCTCAAAAATCCTGGTAACAACCCAACTGTCACTTGCAGGTCTTGGGGCCCCTGACGCCTCTCCTGCCAGCGGGCGCAGCCGGGGGTATCACCTCCTCTTTAGGTCTTCGAAGGCAGCTGCTTGCTGCCTCCTCTGATGAGCCCCAGAGCTCCACCTGGATCAGGCCTGGGCCACGCGCGCTCCTCCAGAGGTTTGAGATGCCAGCTCCCATCATCCCCACCCAACCTGGCCTCTGGGGAGGGATGGTGAGAGCTGCCTCCCATCACCAGTGGGTGACCACGTGCTGCTCACCCTGTGCGAAAGCAGCCTTCTGGGGAGAGGAAGCGCATCGCACCCCTCCCCTCGCCCCACGAAGCGTCCCTAGGCTGGAGCTGGGCCTCCTGCTGTGCTGCGTCAGCTTCAACTTTCTAATCCTGGCTTGTGAGGCCCTACCGCTCCCCACCCCCACCTGGCCTTGCCCCCAGCCCTGGCGCCTCTTCTCTCCTCCAAACTCCCCGGGCACGGAGAAGCTGGCCCGGCCCACCATCGTTCCTGCCCCAGCGCCCGTCCGGCTTCCCCGGCCTCCTCGGAAGGGTCACCAGAGCCTTGCTGGTGCTCCGTCCCCCCGGCGGAAGCGTGTGGGAACGGCCCGCTTGCGCGGTGGGCTTGCTCCCCCTGCAGGTTGGGGGGGGCCTTGCTGGGCCCGGGCGCCAAACCTTATGGGGAGGCGCTGGGCGGTGGGCTGTGGAAGCAGCAGGCAAGGGGAAAAGCAGTGGGAAGGGAGGGGCAAAGTGGACACAACAAATCCAAAGCACGCTTTCTACAGCTTTACCTCGCAAACAGAAAATAAGCCCTTAGAATTTTTTCTTTCTCTCAGCTCTGATTTAAGAAGACAGAACACGTCATACATACACTGAGGGAGTCACACTGCGAGCCTTCCATGCGAAGAGAGTTTTCTTCGGCGGATTTTAAGAAAAACCACCAGGATTTAGCAACATTGGAATCTCTCTTTCTCTCTCTCTCTCTCTCTCTCTCTCGTGCTGGGATGCAGGACTTCAAAAAGAGGAGCCGGCCTGCATTACCTGAGCTGTCTACATCCTACGGACTCACATTCAGCTAATCACTGCATTGTGCACAGTGAAGGCCCTGTCTGCGTAAGCTACGAAGGAAAAAATCACCACTACCAGCAGAGAGAGGAAGGAAAAAAAAAACATATTCAAGGCTCTTGGGTTTGTTTGATTTATTTATGGATTCTCCCGGCTGAGGACGGTTGAATTTTGGAGTCTCCTGCGAGAGGTTCGTGGGAGGAGGGGAGAAAAGGCTGTGTTATTACAATTAACATCCAAAAGAAAACAAAAGAAAATGAAAAATCTATCAAGGAAATCAAAAGTGGTTAAAATGAAGAGAGACACAGGTACATCAGATACCCCACAGAATATGGAAAAGCTACCACGTGGGCCATCCGCCCTTTCAGCCCTCTCTTGTTCCACTTCCGGGGCAAAGGACCCGCAACTTTGGTGGGGCCAAGCCTTACCCACCTCCCTACTTGTCCTTTCGCCCCCCCCCTTCCTCAGCCCGCAGGATTAACTTTGGTACCCTGATGTGCAAAGTGTGGCAGTGGCGGCACTCCCACCCCGGCAATCCAATCATCAGTTCCAGGGCTGGAAAAATGTTCTCAGCATGAGATTTATGGTGGGCTGGGAAGCGCGCCGGAGCGCTCAAATTCTGGGCTGCTGTTTTCCAGCCCAAGCCCCCCTCTGCAGCTGCCCCCTGCTGAGGTCATGTGCATCCCAGCGGCTGCCACTGCCGCCCCCCGCCCCCCAAGTGACCCCAAGAGCTTCAAAGGGGAAAATAGCAGCACGGAGCTCGGGCACAAGAAAGCACGTCCCAGGCTTCGGGCTGGAAAACAAGTTGCCTGTTTAATTTTTCCGTGGAACGTTGGCAGGACAAGAATGTCGCATTTTAACAGCTGCTCTGAATAACCATTGTTTGCCTGACCCTTAATCTGAACTGAGAAAAAAGATTTGAGAGCCTCTATCAGCGACCCAAGAGCTTAGGAAATGATACTGGTAAAGCTCCGGTGCTGGCAAAACTCTACAGAAAACTAATTCTGCATGTTCACACCGTTAATCCGTTTCCATCTAAGCACTCTCTTTTTATTGAGGAGCGTGTGGGGGGTGAGGTCTGAGCGGAGTTCCTGTGGTTCTCATTCTCAGGCCTCCCTTCCCCTGGGGGACTAAGGCTGAGAAGCCATACAAGGCTATCCTAGTTAACAATTCCGCCTGTTTTTCCCCAGCTATGAATACGCCGTTGTACAGAATTCCCGGTGCCACCTTTAAGCTTTTTCTGTGAAGGGTCATCTGTTATTCTCACTGCTACGTGGACACGGAGGCAGAACGTACAGAAATGGTAAACAAGATAGAATGGTGGGCCACCTTATCTATCAAGCCGGTTTGGTGTCGTGACTAAGGCACCAGGCTAGAAACTGGGAGACCCGAGTTCTAGTCCTGCCTTAGGCACAAAGCCGGCTGGGTGGCCTTGGGCCGGTCACTCCCTCTCAGCCCTAGGAAGCAGGCAATGGCAAGCCACTTCTGAAATCTTGCCAAGAAAACTGCAGGGGCTATTTGCCAGGAGAGTTAACACTGACTCGAAGGCACCCAAAGCCCCCCGGCCCGCTCATCCATTGGGTTTTGTCTTCCCCAGTTCTCCTGGTTGCCAAAAAACAACTTTAAAATGCGTATATACTGGCAGCCTTAAGAGGTTGGCCTAAGAGACATTCCAAAGCTGCATGGAAGTAAGGTGAGCTAAATTCAGGAGCACTTGCTACTCAATAGATACAGGCAGGTTTGGCGCTGCAAAAAAGTACAGAATTCAAGAGTTAAGTTAAACGTGGCTAACTCAGCCTGGATGTGAAAAACTATTCCCAGCTGGGCAGACGATGGACAGGAAGCGGAGATCCAAACTGGCTGGGTTCGCTTGGCCAGCAGGTGGCGCTTGGCAGGGCCTCTGGTGGGCAAGCAGCTGTTTCCCTCCAACCCAGCCCTGGCAGCGAGGGAGTTTCTGGATGAGATTCAGGGGAGCGCCCTGAACGTTTACAACTTACTGATTCACTGACTTTAATTGGCCAGTTTCCATCGCTGCCTTTATAAGAAAACGCCCACGCTGACCAAGGGCCGAGGGCCTATCTTTCACCGCGTAAATTGGTTAGTGTGGATGTGCACTCTAATGCAAGTCTTTCCGTTCAGGGTAGATCTTCTTCAGCTTGCAAGGACATTTCAGATCACAACTCCCAAGCTACCAGAGAGAAAAACGTCTCTCTTCCATAAAGAGGGAAACTCGCCATGCACTGGTTGCTAACTTTGCTGGTCTTTATATACCAAATGCATCATCTGAGGACCCAAGTGCCTAGAAAGGCCTCTCCTCTCCTGAGTTTCCAACAAGCAGCTTAAGGCCTGCCTTTTCAGGCGATCCTTTGCAGTATGAGATGCTGTCAGTGGGGGGAGTACTGAACGGGACCGGTTGTCGGTGATGCTTGTTACATGCGTATGCATTTCTTACACGTGTTGCTTTTAACCCAATTACCTGGGTACGTTTGCTGCTCAGAGCCAGTTACGACTGGCATGGCACTGAACCCCAGTAAACAAATCAGCAAATAACCCTAAACGGCCCCACCTGCTTAGAGAACTAGCAACTCTCCGTGTCTAAAACCAGAAGCGACCAACGCCTGATTCGTTTTGCCTGAAAGGCTCCGTGTTTGGTTTATCGTCTGCAGCAAGCCACAGGTGCCTGGGAAAATCCCAGCCTCCCCCCCAGCCTCCTCTCCAAGGTGGGCAGCCCAGCCCACGAGAGACGTACCACTCTTCATCCTTGTGGGCTAGGAAGAAGTCCTGCATCTGCTGGCGACGGAAGTCTAGCTTGTAGTCGTTGTAGCGCTTCACGGCTTCCGTCTCGTCAACGGAGTCATCCAAGGAGAGGAGGAACTCCTTAAAGCTCTTCATGACGGGGGGAGCAATACCCAAGTCCACTTCCGCAATATTCCCCAGCCTGGAGGAAGAAGAGCAGGAACTTAGCTTGGAACAACCACCTTCTTTCAGTTGTTTTATACGTCGAGATTCACCCTGACGGTACCCAAACGAAGAATTCACAAGCAATTAAGAACAAACACATTACGATAGAGCGATGGTTAAAAACTCCCAAGCAAGAAAAACGTAATGTTTAGGAAAATTGAAACAGTATCTAAAAAGCCGTTGTACTTATGTATCTATATCTCGCTTAAACTAAAAAAATTACCCAAAACGTACAACTAAAAATGCAAGGTCAAATGCTATTTAAAAGCAACAAGAATCGAACCCCCAAAGAACCGTCTTCCTCATTTGGTGCTAGAACCTCTCCAGCCAAGCCCTGACGCAAGAGCAATAAAACTGAAAAGGGAGCTCTAAATACTCAATAGGAAAACCGAAACTGCAAAAGGAAGAGTTCAGCTGCAGACTCTAAGGCATAGAAGCTTTTCAGTGGTTGCCCCGTCTTTTGGAGAATTCCCTTTCTCAAAGATCATTTTTGGTGCCTCCTCGTTTTCTTTCAGAAGAATCCAGCAGATGAGCAAGGGTTACTATCTTAGGTAACTACCTCCGGCAGCCGACCGGCCTTAAAATAAGACAACCGGATTTGGCAATCAAACTGCCTCCTCTGGCTCTCAAGAACATCCTTAAAGCATCCATGACCGCAGAGTTCTCAGCTTGCGGATATGGACTCCGGATAAGAAGGGGTACGCAACTTTCCTATTTTGAACTGCCTTCAGTGCCCCAGAAACAGCAAAGAGACTGTTTTAGCAAAAGAAGAAGCGGGCAGAGAAGGGCTCCAAGAATCTGCTTACCTGGCTTGGATGGGGAGGATGTGATGCTGCGTCACGTGCATCTCGGGGTGTGCCCAAGGCTGCGGAGGCCCGTACGATGGACCAGTGGAGACCCCGCTGTAAGGCATCTCATAGCCAGTGTGATAGGGATCTGCCGTGTGCTCATCCCTGGAAAAGCAAAAATAAAACCCACCTTAATCCTTTCTAGCATCCTCAGAAAGCACCTCCCTATTCAGAGGTGTGATGCTCGCAACCGACTAAGCCTACAGAGCCGACGCTCAGCTCCTTGGTACAGTTCCTGCGGGGAGCCAGAACCCAAAACCCGCCCAACACAAAATAGCACAAGAAGACGCAGCGAGAGAACCCACCAATCGCGTCTCATGCGTTTCTGTGGCGGACTCAGCTCGTGACGAGGGGGGGAGAACCGCTCCCGCCTGCTCCGGTCATAATCACGGTATTCACCTCGGCTCCGGCGTTCTCGGCCTCGGTCCCACTCCCTAGGGGAAGAAATAGATTTATTTCAGTATTTGTATCCTGCTAATTCCGCTGGATTCCTTCTAGCCTGATACATGCAGAAGCCTTAAAACCATAAAAATGACATAAAAACATTCCCTGCAATTATAAGAAAATAACTCCCGGAGGTGGCCATCCTCAGCAACTTCAGAAATCGAATGCCCTTCCGAAAGAGTTTGTTTTGATTCGCTTTCTAAAAGCCATTCACATTTCCAGAGCTATAGCACAGACAGACAAACCCTGTTTTCTAGCTCCCCTTCCCAAATTGGGGGAAGATCCTCAACGCCCCCAATCTGGACAAACACAACAGGTTATGAATTAGGGAGCAACACTCCTGCTAATACCCCTTTTGGCAACACGCAGAACAGAGATAACTTTATTCATTTATTTATGTGAGGAGCATTCAAACTCAACCGATTTCAATTCTCCAATACTTATGCACAAAAGCGTCAGCGCATTACTTTATGCAGAACTGTTTACTAGCAAACCCCAGAAACATTCCTACTACTTTCCAGACTGAAGACCAAAACTATTTCAAGATTATCCAATGACCCGAAAGGCAAAGAACAGCTTTCAGTCTGTTGCCTGTCTTTTTCTCTACAGATAGTCCTCGCTCAATGACCATTTGTTTAACGATGGTTCAAAGTTACAACGGCCTCGGAAAAAGTGCTTTACGACCTGTACATGCACTTATGATTGTTGCAAATTGTTGCACCACCCCCATGGTCAGGTGATTACAACAGTCATTAAGTGAATCACACGGTTGTTAAGTGAATTCCGGCACGGGGAAGCTGGATTTCCTTAACGACCAAATAAATGGTCGTAAAATCAGGTCCGGTCACATGGTGACTCACTTAACAACTGCCCTGCTTGACAACCAATTTTCCTGCCCTTATTGTGGTCGTTAAGTGAGGACTACCCGTACTCCCCAGGGCACACCTGTCACTCCAGTCATCTCGGCGCCTGTCATCACGCTCTCGAGAGCGATCGTAGTCGCTCCTCTCACGTCGGAATTTGTCCCTGCGCCTGCGATCGTATTCATCATCGCTGTCCCCCATCGTGCTGGGCAAAGACCATCTACAGAACGGGAGGGAGGACAGAAACAGGTAAGCAGAGGAACCCGGGCGACTGTCTCCGGGGGGTCAGCTGGGCCGTCCGTTCCTGGGGGAGGGACGGATGCACAACCTGCAAAGAGCAGAGGAAACCTGTGCACGAGCACTAAGATGCAGCTGGCCTTGCGCTGCAACAACGGGCCCCAGAGCTGCATCCACGTAAACCAAGCGCCCTCCTGCGCGAGGACCGCGAGGCAGGGCGGGGGCAGCCCGAGCAAAGGGCTCCGCCCGCCGCCCACTGATAATGGGGGGCCACCCGCCGCCCAGGGGACTACCAGGAAATGGTCCGCTTGTCCCTGGGTGAGGGGCTACCAGGAGATGCCAGGGCTTAGCGCTGGGAAGCTTCAAAAAAAGCCGCGCCGGCCCCGCAGCAAAAGCCCGCCAGGCGGCCCTCAAGCCGGGAGCCCGGCGGGCGGGCGGGCGGCTGGGCCCTGCCGGCCGCGGAGGGCGAGGGCGGGCGCGGACGAGGCTCGGGGCTCCCGGCGCCCACCCCAGGCAGGGAAAGAGGACCGCGCGCCGCACGCGCCCCACTACGAGTCCCAGCGCCCGCGGCCGCCGGGGCAACGCCGGGGCCCGCGAGAGGGCGCCGGGCCAGGAGGGCCGGGCGCCGCCGCGGGCGGGACGGGGAGGCGAGGCCGCCGCGCCGCTCACCGGCCGCGCCAGGCGGGCAGGGACGCCGCCGCAGGATCCGACCCGCTGCTGCCTCGGCGGCGCGCTCGCCTCGCTCTCCGCGCCGGAAGCCCGCCGCGCCTGGCGCACGCACTTCCGTCCCCGCCTCCAGTCGAGCCTCAAGTGCGCCGGAAGTGCTGGAGCGGGAGGCGTGGCTAAGCGAGCGTCCGGCGGCTCTCCTCCCTCCCTCTGATCCGCGGGTTAGAGGCCCTATTAGGAGCACAGCTCCCATCATCCTCAGCCCCGTGGGCCAAACTGTCGGGCGGTCGCCGGGGTGGCAGCGCTTCTGGTTAACTTGGGAGGGAGACGATTTGCTCCGAAGGACGCTCTAGGCTTCTGGAACTGTACTTCCAGTTCCGGCCAGCGCGATTTCATCATAGAGGCGCGGCGCAATAGAGCGCCAACTCGGAGCCGATTAGCCCGCCCAGCAGCGGCTGGGGAGCTAGGAAATGGTAGAGTCATCTCCCCGACGCCAAGCCGGCACTGGCGGGTTCCGTCGACCCTCGGTCGCCGCTCGCTGCCCACGTGGAGGGACGCGGGACTTTTCGGGCGCGCGGTGCGTCCTCACGTGCAGAGCCACCCCGGCCGACGCGATCCCTGCCCGCCTGCGCCATCCCAAGGAGGCTCCGAGGCGGGGAGAGGCGCCCGCTGCCGCCTGGACCCGAACTGCGCTGGCCCTGGCTGGCCCGCCGCTCTCGCCTCGTCTTTTAAGTGGAAAGCCCCGGAGGGAGTCTGTCCTGTTGGGAGCGTTGTCCTGTTGCTCGTCCTGCCCGTCTGTAGAGCCCGCCTGGGGCAGTGTTTTACAACCTTGGCCGCTTGAAGGCGGGTGGACTTCAACTCCCAGAATTCCCAGTTGAAGTCCACCCGCCTTCAAGCGGCCAAGGTTGTAAAACACTGCCCTAGACTATTTTCAGCTTGGGATTTCCTCATTTTGCAGATCTCACCACCTTGTCCACCTGCTTCCCTCCCCATTCCAGCCCGAGAGGAGAGCAAGACATTCTGCTGCCTTCGTCACTCCTTCAGCCCACCCTCTTCTTTGCAGCACCCAACTGATCTTGGTTGACCTGTAAAGGCAATTTGGTTTTGGATTTGGTTTGTCCTCGGATGCATGACTACCAGGAAATGGTCCGCTTGTCCTTGGATGAGGGACCACCAGGAGATCCCAGGGCTTAGCGCTAGGAAGCTTAAAAAAAAGTGCCAGGAGGCCGAAGTGGCAAGCCCCTTGCGGGTGCCAGAGGTCAAGCCCACCCCGCGGGAGGCTTCGCTCACCTCATTTAACGAGTTGCCCATCCGTGTCCGTTGGGAGGCATTTGAGGGAACTCTGTAAGGAAGTTCTCTGCCCCAGGATGCTCATCCTCCTTGACCCCCTCCAAGGCTTCTTTACACCGGAGTAGCTTGGCCATTTCTAGCCATTATTCCAAAGGCAGCTGGTGGGTTTGTGGGCTCAGCAGGTTCACGTTTTAAGCACTCTAAAACCATTGTCCTCTCTCTGGGCTGCTTCTCCGGGGAATCGGGAGCCGCGCCGGCAGCTCTCTGGAAATGCCAGGCCCCGCCACCAGCAGAGAGGCAGGCGGGGGGCAGCTTCCCCAGCCAGAGACGCTGCTGGCTGGGGTGACCGAGATGCAGTCCAGCTGCTCTGGACGGGGCAGGCGGGGAGGGCCCGTCCAGGCAGTGACATCAATACATCACGGAGGCCCCCGCTCGGCCAGTGCACGGGGAGGGCGGGCAGCAACCAGGGCTCCAAGGGATTCCCGATGGCCTCTCGGTGCTCGGCTCTCTGAGGGGCAGGGCTGGGCATTTAGCTGCTCGGTGTTGGGGGGCCTGGCGTGGCAAGCAAACAACTCTTTCTTACAAAGTCACGCTAACTCAGCTTGTAGCAAATCGCCCAAGACAGCAATACTTTTATTCAGCAGCTCGGTGGCAGATGGCTAGGGAAAGAGGGCTTACATGTGGGACGCAAGAAGCCTCCGGAGCAAACTTCCCAGCAGCCCCCACAGACGCCCGGCCCCACCTGCTGCAGGCGGCTGCCAGTCACCCGCAGAGCTGCCGCCCCTCTCTTCCCCGGAGTAAATCGCTCAAATGCCTCCAGAAACACCCCGCGCCTGGCGGCCTCCCCAGGTGGGGTCACCCGTTCTTCAGTTCGCTGCCCAGGGCGCCGGGGCCCTGAAGGCAGGCCAGGGGGCGGCGGGAGGGCCGCGGGGCCCAGGAGGTCTCGGTCCCTGGCAGCGGGCAGAGGAAGACGGTCGTGGCTGCAAACATCCGGAAAGAGGGTCCCGGGAGGCCCAGAGGATCCCCCGTGCATCCCTGAGGGCCGGCGGGCAGGACGCGCCTCCGCTCGCCGTCAGCCTCCGAGGCGGATGCTCTGGATCATCTGGAAGATGGCTGGCGAGTGGAGAGCGAGAGGTGGCTGAGAGCCCCCGCCTCCGGAGGGCCCCCCCAGCTAGCTGCAGGCTGTGCCGGCTCCTCCCGCCCCCCGGTGCCCCGGGCTCCAGCCCCGAACTGCAGGGCACCGCTCGCCAGAGGCCGCCGGGCGATCCCAGCCGCGGCAGCCCCGCGACCCCCCCGCCCGCCTACCCACCCGCCGCCACCTCGGCAGCTCGCTCCGGGCGGCGAAGCCCCGTCCAGCCCCTGCCCGTCGCCCGCGGCGGCGCCAGAGCGCGTCTGGATGGGGTGGGGCGGCCTGCGGCCCCCCGCAGGGCGGCCGGGGGGCAGCGGGAGGCCGCCTGATGCCCGGGACCCCCCCGGGGTGGCCTACCTGACCCGCAGACCACGAAGACGAAGAGGGCCAGGAGCCACGGGCCGACCGGCGCCTTCTCCTCCTGCGGGGTCTTGGGAAGGAGAGCGCAGGTTAGGGGGGAGGCGCGCCCTGCCCGCGAGCCCCCCGAGCGCCGGCCGCCCCCCGGGAGGCCACGGGGCCCGTCGTACCGGGGCGCGGTGGGGGCCGCCACGCTGCGTGATGCTCTTGCTGTGCCGCTCGTTGGCCACCTTCATGCGCTGCACCGCGGACATGGCGAGCAGCGGCCGGCGGGGGGGCGCAGCTGGCGCAGCCGGCGCTGTGGTCGTGGCGCCCTCGGCGAGTCCCCGCCGCCTCCCCCGCGCAAGCGCAGCGGCCCCGGCCCCGGCGCGCCCCCTCGCCCTCCGCCCAGGCCTCGCCCTTCACGAACGCGCTGCCAGCGCAGGAAGGCGGCTCTGCCGGGTGCCCCGCTGCCCGCTGTGGCAGCCTCGAGGGGGGAAGCCCCGCTGGTCCCCCGTCCCGCGCCCTCCCTGGGCGCCCGGGTCGCCTGCCTTGGGGCACACCGCTTGGTGGGGCTCTTCGCTGGGCAGCGATGCCCGAGGGCCCCCAAGGACGCGGCTGGGGGCAGCGCGAGGGCCAGGAGCCTCTGGCCAGCCACGCAGACCCCCTTCCTCCCTCCCTCCCTGCCACAAGGGCTCTGGGCCCTTTCCAGCAGCATCTGCCCTCTCCAGCCCCTCGGCCTCCCCCCGCCCCCCGCCCCCCGCGTTCTTTGTCGGCGCCTGAACCGGCCCCAGCCCTGCCCTACCCCAAAATCCACAGGAGACCCCAGGAAGCAGCAGCTGGTTCTACCTTTTAATTTCACTGCAACTGGCGCACTATAAGACCACCTCTTGATTGTGCTGGAGGCCCCCGTCCCAAAAAGGAGGGCTCCATCCCATCCCCTGGAGGGGGGACCAAAAAAGGAAGGGAGGTGGCGGGAAGGGCTCCCCGGGAAGGGAAAGCAGAACCCCCAGAATGAGGCAGGGGCAGAAAAGGGAAGAGGCAGCGGGACGAGGGGGCCTCCCCCCACCCGCCATCAGCAGTCATTTAAGTTTCACACAGAATGTTTTCTCTTGATTCAGCTGAAGGAAATTCAGAAGGCCCCCAGCCCGCAAGTGAGGCTCTTCTGCAGAGGGACCCCCCAGGCCTTCTCTCCTCCAAGGGGGCTCACACCATAGTGCGGAAAACCCAGTTCCGGGGAATTCCTGGGCGGGGAGAGCGGGTGTCGCTGCTCGGTCCCGGTTTAGGCGAGACAAGGAGCCGCAGTTCCCTGGGCACTTCTCTTCCTCCTGCGTTGGGGAGCTCGCTTTGGCAGCGGGGGTGGGCCATTCTGTGCCGAGACCCCAACCAGGAAGGGGCCGGGTCACGCGTGGCTCTCGGCAGGAGGAACCCGAGCCCACGTGCTCGTCTTTGGCTGCGGAGGCCAGTCCGGGTCGAAGAGCAGCTCCTGCGCCAGCCGCTTGTACTTGGCCCGGGGAACAGCCTGCCGGCAGCATGAGTACCCAGGGGCCATCTCGTCCAGCTCCAGCTGTGGGGCAGAGAACGGCAGCAGCCTGAGTGTCCGGCCTGGATCAGGAGCAGACGAAAAGCGGCCACTCTCCTATTTCCAGCTCTGGGCCTTTCGATTGACCGGCCGACTGGCCGGCCAACCGACTCCACACTGGAGAACCGGGGCTACCCCACCCAGCCGCCTCTGGGGCTCCAAGCCCACTTGCCCGTCCTGGCTGGCCACACTCAGAACCTGAGATCAGATGGCATTCTGCCCCTGCAGGCCACAGTTGCACCCCCACCTGTCAGCCACTGGTTCCCCTGCCTGCCATCACAGAGGCCTGAATCCGTGACTTGGCCGCCCGGCCCTCGGCTGCACTTCCCACACCTGGTGAGCCACAGGCGCCACCCCCAGCTCTGAAACAGGCGGCTCTCCCTGGGAACGGCAGGGGACTGGGAGCCGAGTGGGCAGCTCTGTGGGCTTTCCCAATCAATCAAGGACCCAAGGGGCTGCCGGTGGCTTTGGAGCGCTTGGCCCGCACTCTGCCAGCTGGAGGGGCTCGCTGGCTGCAAAGAGGGAAGAGGGAACGTCACATGGGGGCAGCGCTTCTGGGTGCCCCCGAGAGCAGGGCTTTCCTCCGCGCCCACTTCCCTTCTGGGGCTGCCCCAGCGTCCTGGGCAAGCTCCAGGCTTTTAGGAGGAGAAGCCTTTTTGCCAGCTTGCAACTCAGCACCCCAGTCCCTGCCATGTGCTGTGCCCCTGAAGCGGAAGGGTGTCTCTGGCTGTACCTGGGGACAGGTGGCCTGATTTGGGTAGTCATAGTTCTGCCTTCTGTAGCAAACCCGCTGCCACAGGATGTCGCAGTCACACACGAAGTTCTGGGGGTGGAAGCAAGAGATTAGCTGGTTACAAGACAGCTTGCAGACCCAACTTGGGGCCGGGCCTCCCTTCCCCACTCCTGCCCCCCAAGATGGGAGAGCTTGGCTTTTACCTCCAGGGAGAGGGACAGCACCAGATTGCTGAATGCCAGAACCAGCAGGATGAGTCGCCACTTGTAGGGGATACAAGCCAGCTGGGGAGAGAGCAGGCGGCAGTTCGTCGGAGGCTCCTGGCCTGACACCTCTGGGGGTCCCGCCTGGAAGAGCTGGTCCCTGGGAGGCTTATCCCCTAGCTCAGTTTCTGGTGAAGGCTCAGTCTCCCCCCACCACCCATCTTTGGAATGAATCCTACATCACTCTGGCCACCCATGGCCTCTTCCACGCTTGTCCTTCCATGTAGGTGGCTGTAATCTCCCCAAAGCCCTGGGCCAAGGGATCCCTCCCTCCAAGAGACGCCGGTGGGGGGGCAGGAATACCGAGCTTCTGAATCAGCAGCAGCAGGATGCCCCCAGGACACTAGGGCCAGAGCCAAAGACCCCGTGTGCTTTCTGTCTGGGGAAGCACCGCGCTGGCATTGGAGTTGGGTGCTGCCAAGGCAAGGGGGCCCCAAGGCCTCTTCCCTGCTGAAGCCACGATCAGCTCCAGGCAGGCGTCGGATGGAGGTGGCCACACTCTATCTGCAGCCCCTCCTTGGCTGGCCAGGCAGCAGCTCCCCAGATAAGAGGGCTGGGCCGGGAGCACCCAGAGCCCACCTCCAGCCAGCCACGTCCCTCACGTCCTCCGGCTGCCGCCAGCATCCAGGCGGGCAGGGAAACCGCCTACCTGGAAGAACTTGTCCAGGGCGGGAAGCGGCCAGAGCAGGAGGAGAAGCAAGAAGCTGGAGATGAGAACCAGGGAGCCGAGGAAGACGCCTGCCGAGAAAGGGGGCAGAGGGGGGCATTCAGCCAGCCGCGCAGAGGATTTGGGTCGCTGTCCTGTTATGGGCTTTGACGTGCATCCCTAATCTATGGAAGTTTCAAAAAGAGGAGCAAAGCCTTCAGGGCAATAAAAACGAGTTCATGTCCACGCAGCGCAAAGGAAGAGAGCCGTTCTCGCTGCTGGAGCAAATATTAGTCAGAAACTGCAAGGTGGACACCGTCCTTTGAGGGTCTCTCGCAGGGCAGACAAGGAGCCGATTCCTTTCAGAAAAAGCCAATTCCGGTTGGAAATTAAGAACGTCATCCTGAGAATGAAAGCCCCCAGCTCTCCTCAGTCAGAGGGGGTCAAGCGAAGCCAGGCAGGGTTTGGGTGATTCGGCCACAAACTGCGGAGCATGACGCTTTCCCCGGCTGAAAGGGCCTCCCCCTCAGTCCACGAGAGCGCTGGGTGTCCACGAAGAGGGGCACCCAACTCCCGCTGGGGACGGCTCCCGGGCGGCTTCTGTGAACCTTACGCTGCCTGGGTTGCAAGGATGGCCCATGACTCGAACCTGCCTCAAACCAATCCAAACGTGCCCCCCCCCCCCGTCCTTGGGAGACAACCGTCTAAGCCTCACCCAGCGCCACCACCTGCCCCCCAGGGAGGCCTGGGTTTTTCCGCTGCTGACTTGCGTAAGAAAAGCCACAGCTGCTCTCTGGCTCGTGAAAGGCGACAGACGGGCTGGGATGCATTTTCACACGCGCCCGGCCCCAGGAGAAGGTGGGCACCCATTCTTTACCTAAACCCAGGTTAATCCCAACCCTTGGCTCCCCCACGCAGCAACCACCCCGGTGATCTGGCCGACCCAGCCCCTCACCGTTGGTCTGGATGGGCTGCCGGAAGGGCCGTCCCTTGGAGAAGGCGAGGGCCACAAACACATACTGGAAGCAGGAGACAAAGAACAGGGTGGTGTTTTCGTGGCTGCGCACAGAGTCAGTGTCACGGCCTCCAGGCTCTGGGCCCACAGTGGCGTTTGGGAAAGTGGTGCCGTTGGTGGGGAGGCCGCAGCTCCTAAAGGGGGTACCAACAGCAGTCGATTCAGTATCCCAGTTCCCCTGGGGGGCTCTCTCGCCCTTGCCCTAGAAAAGGAGGTGGTGAAATTCCCTTCCCTCCCCTCCCTTGAAACCCGCCCTGCACACGTGCGGCCCCCACTTACTCCTCCTCCTGGCGGTACCATGGCTGCCTCTGGACAAGGAGAAAGGCCCCCACCTGGAAGGCGAGCGACAGGAGGATCTGGGAGAGCACCGAGAGCAGCAGCTGCGGAGAAACCAGGCTGTTGGGTGGCCGCTGGGGGACCAGCTCCCTCCACGCACTGTTCAGGCTCACTGGAGGAGGGGGAGAAGCAGCAGACGGGGAGGGTGGGACAGAGGCAGGCCCAGTCAAGGAGCAGACCCCCTCTGCGCACCCCGAAACCCTACGGCCAGGTCCTTGCTGCTTCAACCGGAACAGCAGCTGTTCCAAATTCCCGCACATAAACGCGGCAAGCTTCCTTAGCACCCCTTTCTGCCCAAGTGGGTGGCCGTGCGGGCTGGACTGCCCACCACTGCCAGAATGGGGTGGATCCAAAGACCAAACGACACCCCAAGAGAGAAGGCCTCTGGTCGCATCCTTTCCAAATAACCAACATTATTTGAAGGCAAGACAACAAGGACCTGAGCCCCAGCTCAGAAACGGTTTGCGTTCTTGGCTTGCACTACGAGGCTCTGCCTTCTGCCTCTGACGGAAGCCAAGAGAACGGGAGACCCAGCGTGGCAGAAGTTTCAAGACGGCTTTCTCAGAACAAGCGCTTGCGCAGAACTAAAGGCAAGAGGCAGACGCGCGCCACAACCCGAAAACCGAAACCCGTTTGGTGAGCAGCACTTACTGCTGAAGGCCAGAGACAAGATGATCACCATGTCGATGAAGAGGTACTGGACGTCTCCCAGGTTACCCAGAATCTGGAAGAGAGGGGGAGAGCTCTCATCACGCCCCAACCTGAGCTGCTCCCCTAAACACACCACGTGCGCAGGGATCCCTGAACTCCGAGACTCACTGAGTAGAGGAGCAGGACGCTGAGGAACTGGATGATGCTGTAGAGGGACATGAACTTGAAGACGCAGAAGGACGTCACCAGGGCAGCACGGCCCTCCCTGGGGAGACAGGCGCTCTTAGAAGGATCTTCAAGGGCGCTGACCGACGCCCAGCAAAAGCCGCCTGGTGAATCCAGGGCTGGCCTTCCCCTCCCCACGAAGGGGTTCTTGGGCAAGCCGGCCGGCCAGCGGCCACCTACCGGATCAGGTCCGGGACACAGGAGATGCTGGGAGTCTTGGAGGTGAATGGGGAAGCCACTGAGGCCTCTAGCTCGGAGAGGGAGATGCCCGCATGTGCCCGCTTCAGAGCCTGTCAGGGGCAAGAGAAGGGTGGGACCACAGCAAAGATGCCACGGGCCCAAACAGGACCGACCTCAGCCAGGGAGCCCTTCGCATTTTGAGACTGATTTCCACCCTGCCCCTGGAGCCGGCAAAGTTTGGACAACCCCACTTCCCTTTAGACTCAGCTGATCAGCCAAACCTTTCGGGGTTGCGTGCCCGGGGGACATGGTGCTCTCTGGAACAACTTACCCCGCAGTCATTGGCTCCGTCGCCACACATGCCCACGTAGTAGCTGCAAGAGAGAACCTGGGTCAGGAGATTCCCACCACCCTCTGCTCTGCTCCGCTGGGACCAGCCTCCCCCATCAGGACTTACTCCATTTTCTGCAGAGACTCCACCAGCTGGGTCTTCTGATCGGGGGCCATGCGGGCGTAGATGGTGCCGCAGAGCAGCAACTGCAACGCAAAGGCATGGCTGGGGCTTGGCGGGGAGGCACGGCTGGCGCTCGGCCCTTGAGCAGCCCCGACGCAGAGGAGGAGCTGCAGCTTCTAGAGAACCCGGGCTCCTGGGCTCTGGCACGCCATCCGGTCCACCCTGCGCCCCCTCCACCGAGGCGCCACGGCACCCCACCCTCCACGGCCTTTGGGTGGGAGCAAAGAGCCCCCCCAGCAGGACCAAACCTTTGGCAGCAGGTCAGGGAAGTGCTCCAGGATGACCGAGAAGGATTTTCCGCCAATGGCAAAGTGGTAGCTGATCTCTGGGACGCCCGGCTGGGGAGCAGGAGCGGGGTCTGCTCCATCCACCATCAGCTTAATCTCCTGAGGCCCCTGAGAGAGGAGGGGAAGTGTACCGTTGCCAAAGGGCCCCCAGGCTGAGGGGCAGGACCCGCCCGAAAGGGCCCCTCACCTGCTTGTCGGCCTCGCTCACCGCTTCCAGCGTGGGGAGCTCATCCGCGTATTGCCAGTGGATGGTCGCGGGCTGCCCGTCCCTGGGGGGCAGGGCCTCAGTCAGAACCACCTTCCCCTTGGCCGGGATCAGGCCACATTCACGGCCCACGGAAACGGCTGTCAAGAGGTTATCTCCTGGGCCGCGGAGAGGAGGAGGAGCAGGAGGATGGGGAAAGTTGAGCACCATCACAGCAAGACCCCCGATCTCTCCCCACTCAAGGACGCAAGAGGGTAGCCCCCTGTTTTTGAACTGCCCCCTCCCCATTACTGCCTGGCGTCACGATTTGGCCGGCCGGTGGAAAGAAGGGGGCAGAGCTAGCTTTCGACACCATAAGGGCAGACATCCTGTCCCCCCCGCCCACTAAGCCTGTCACCCGCCAGCACACCTGTCACCATGACGGCGCGGATGCCGGCCCGCCGTAGCTCAGCCAGGATCGGCCCCGTGTCCGGCTTCAGCTTGTTCTGCAGCATGACAAACCCCAGGAAGTCCATGTTGCGCTCGATGGCATCTCTGTGGGGGAAGCGGGGCAGCTCTTGGGCCTGGGCTTGGCGTGCAAGGGCCTCCCTGGAAAGGGGGGCAGCACCAGGGCGCGGGGGGGCCGCAACTCACCGGGAAACGTGGTGCATTTTGTGCCACATGTATTTGCTCTCCAGCCGGCGGCTTGCCAGGGCGATGACCCGCAGCCCTCCTCGCGTGTAGGACTCCAGCGTTGAGGAGAAATCGTCTGGAACTGAAGGGAGCTGTCGGGAGTTGGGGGAAGGAACGGGGGCACAGCTCCCCCACTGCCCGAGGCCGCTTGGGCCGGGACAGAGACAGCCATTTCGCCCTTGAGGCAGCCCCTCGCACTCGAATCACGCCTGCGCGACCCTCCCCTTTCTGCGCAGGCTCCCTTGGAAGGAACGGGCAGCTACCGCTGGCCAGAGGACAGCAGCAACCCCGGCCGCGATCCCCGCAGCCCCCCCGCCCCCCAGAAGGCAAGGCGGCCTCTTACCGGTCTCCTTGCGGCAGAGGCCGCCCACCGTCTCCGGCGCGCCTTTCATGTAGGCCACCAGGCGCTTCTCGCCCAGCGTACGGGTCACGACGCTCATGCGCTGGAGGCTGGAGGAGAAGGGGAACTGCACCAAGATGCCGATTTGGGTGCCTCTCTGCAACGGGGGAATAAGGAGGCCAGGGGCAGAGAAGGCGGCACGGTGGGTCAGAGCACTGGGCTCACGAGAAGGCAGAGGGCCCCTGGGTTGCCCGGGAGGAGAAGGGGGCCGCCTCGCTCACCATCAGGTCCAGAAGCTCCTGAAAAGAGCAAACGTGAGAGGTCAGAGCCAGGGGCCCCTGAAGCCCATCCCCGTGGCCCCTGCAGGAGTCGCTGCTGTGCTGCACTGCGCTCCTCTGGGGCCTCTGCTCACCTCATCCCCAGGAGGGGCCTCTGGGGTCGCTGGGAGTCGGCGGTCGGGGGGGTACACGATGGTGGGCTGGATCCGGTCGTGCAGGGCAGTTTCCTCCTGAGTGGGCTCCTCGAGGATCTGGTCCGGGAGAACGGAATGGCTGAGCCCCCACACCCACGACACCAAGAGGCGCAGGGTTACTTCCAAGCCACCCCACCTCGGGCACTCCGTGCAACTTCTTGCACCCTGCGCCACTGGGGTGGGGGGTGGGGCGACAGCAGCAGAAATGCAGACGGCGCAACAAGGTTGAAGCAGGTGGGAGAGAAGGGCTTCTGGACTCACAAGGAAACCGTAACGCCCCCCCCACCACAAAAACCTTACCCAGCCGGTGGCCTCAAACATCTTGAGATCGAGGGGGTCCCCCGAGAGGCGGCCCTCCAGAGTGGTGAGCGAGTGGCAGGCAGCCATGCTGGCAATGAAGGGGGAACCGGCCAAGCGAGGGTCACGGAGATCTCGTCCCGCCGGGAGGAAGCTGAGAAGGGAGAGCAGGAGCAGCTCGTGAAACCTCCCCGGAGACACCCTTTCCCCGACTGCGGCCAACGCCTGCCAGCCAACCCAGAGGAGCCGGCAGGGCCCGGGAGGCAAAGGAGGTGCCTTCCGGGGGGCAGGGGGCTGCAGGTTCAGCCCAGGGAGGACGTTGCCCAGGACCCCCGCAGAGAATCCACGGGCACCGCACCCTCCTCCCTCCGCCGAAGCAGGCTCCGTGATCGGCTGGTGGCCGCAGCGTGGAAGTCGGCCACGGCCATGCCACACCTCCCACTTCTCACTCACCGACCCTCCTGCGCTTGCACGAACCCCCAGAAGTCAAGCCCGTCTTCGGTCAAGGTGCCGGTCTGCAAGGAAGGCCCCGTCCTGGTTAGGGGGTCCGAGAAGACCCAGCCCCTTCCCCTCTCTCTGGGGAAGCCGGGGCAGAAGTACCTTGTCAAAGCACATCAGGTTGACCTGCCCACAAAGATTGATCCGCTGGGGGCTGATGGAGAAAATCTGCTTCTGGCGCAGGCGCCGCTGGGCATACACCACCCCAGCTGTCATGGCCGCTGGCAAGGCAGGGGGCACCGTGATGGTGAGGATGTCAAGGGATTCCAACACAATACGGCCAACGGGCTCCTGGCGAGGAGGGAGAAGGGTAGGCCCTTCGGTTAGTGCCCCCCCATGCAAACTTCTGGAGATGCCCAGTTGCCACTGCACCCTGATGCTGCCAGTCTTCAGAACAGGGAGCTGGGGACCCCCTTGAGGGCCCCCCACCCTCTCCTCTCCTCTCCCCTCCCCCTGCCAGCCGTGTGCAAGGAGGATTCCTCAGACGCAGCAGCAACTGACCCAGCGCCCCTCCCGCCCCACTGCGCCACCCTCTGCACGGGCACCCACCGCCTGCTGAATGCTGCGAATCACGGAATAAAGCATGCCGATTCCAGCCACGCCAACCAGGCAGAGGAGGAAGCGGAAAGCGTCTCGGTAGAGGCGGAAGTCAGTGGGCTTCGGGAACAGGATGGAGCAAACCAACTGCCCCTTGGAGGTGCAGAAACCTGCAGAAAGAAGGGCTGACGTTTGGACCGCGGAGGAGGAGGGGCCTTTCCACCCCCGCTGCCCCCCGGGCATCCTGAGGCAAGGACGGGCTTTGGCCCACAGCGGCCGTTACCTGTCCGGATCACCAGCGCCCGTACCGGCTCCCCGGAGTAGTACCGCGTTTGGATTACGGAGGTACCGCAGAAGAGCGTGTGCCGTTTATGTTCTTCTGGGTCGTAATCTGGGTCCTGGAGGGGCCCACTGGCTCCCTGGGCCGGGACAGGCAAGGACGTCTTGGTAACCGGGACGCTTTCCCCTGCGACGGAGAAAGACCAGATGCCAGAAAGAGGCGGGCTTCCCGGCCGCCCCGGGGCCACAGCCTCTGCCCCTACCTGTCAGCATGCTCTCGTTGGCGATGGCCGTCCCGCTCAGCAGCACCGCGTCGCACGGCATGGTGAGTCCCTCGGGAGGCACCAGCAGAACATCCCCCGGCACCAGCTCCGTGGAAAATATGGCTTCCGTCTCTGCAAGGAACCGAGGCAAGCCTCCAGCTTCAGGCCGCCTGCGCGGCTCACCCCCTCGGCCTGAACTGGAGGCTGAGTGGCCTTGGGCCGCTGACTGCAGCCAGCGGCTCCATCCCAACCACAGCCCAAAGGGGGCCCGGGGCAACGCCGGCGAGGGCCCTTGTCTGACACCCACTGGCACTTCCCCACGCAGGCGGAGGCTCAGAGATCCTGGGCTGACTCACCGCAGGGCCCCCGATAGACTGTCACCTGGATGATGTTGTGGGCAGCGACCATGCTGTGCAGCAGGACGTATTGCTGGAAGAGGAAGGGCTGGCATTAGTGGCCTCTCCTCCCCCCAGTTTTGTTCCCCCAGCCGGGGCCACCTCTGCAAGGGTTCGCAGCGTGGCCCTTCCCCGCCTGGCCCTTACCTTCCGGATGGTATAGAGAGAGGAGCAGATGGAGACGAAGGACATGAAGAGGATAGTGGAGGCGTACAGGTAATAATCATCCAGGGACCACAGCAGGATGCTGAAGGCTTGGAAAATGTAGAAAGGGTTCAGGACCTGGGGAGGGAGGAAATCCGGCCGGGAGTCAGGCTCACGCTTGCGGCTCTGGGGCCATCTCTCCCCTTCTGCCCTCTGACTCACCTCTCTGATGAGGAGGTGGGCGAGGGAAGGCACTTGGACGTCAATCTGGTTGGCGCCGTAGAAAAGCTTGCTGGGAAGAGAAGCGGCAAGAATAGGCGCTCACAGCCCCCCAAGCAACCCCCCCGCCCGCCCGGCTCCGGAGCCGCCTTCTCACCGGTAGTCTTGGGTGCTGCGAGCCAGCCCCCCGCCATGGCTGGAGCGCAGGGAGGAGCAGGAGTGCCCCCGGTCCAGAGCTGTGAGCCGCCGGAAGGCCTGGGATTCCACCCGCCAGAGGTAGCGCACGTTGTGGTGCGTGAAGAAGCGGGCCTGCAGGAAAGCAGCCACAGTCAGGTGTGGCCCTGCCGGAGGAAGGGGGCCTGCTGCAGAGGGCCACCCCCAGCTCACCTGCGCCTGCTCCCCGCAGATCAGTGGGGAGAGAAGCCGTTCCTCACAGCCCCCATCGCCCGTCGTCCCCACCTGGCACAGGGGCCTCTTGCTCTCTGACTGCCGGGGGAAGCCCAGGGGGTCGGTGCCCGGGGCAGGGAGAGAACAGACCCATTCCCTGGACCAGGTCTGGAATTCGTCCTGCCGAGGAAGAAGACGGGCACCTGAGCAGCCTCTGCCCCGGGGGCCCCCCTTGCCATGACCTGCTCCACAGCCAAGGAGGAGAAGTGGCCCGGGGGCCCTAATTGAATGGTCTAAAGCTGGGGCAGAGGGCTGCACATCTATGGAGCACAAAACCAGACCTGAGAAAGCGCCTCACACCCCATCCGGATGCCTGCTTCACTGAGCCCAGATGCTCCCGCTCGGCCCTCGGGCACATACGGGAGCGCGTCCCGGCCAGCGAAGAGTCTGGTTTGCAAGGGAGCGCGGCCAGCGGAGGAAGGGCCTCGTTCAGGCCTACCGTGGTTCTCAGCAGCACAACCCGCGCGTCCCGCAACGGCACGGCCCGACAAGTCCACTTGACGCTCAGCTCCGGCAGCCAGTAGAGGAAGAGGAGAAGGAAGCCACCGCTGCACACCGTGCCCAGCGAGACCAGCGCGAGCTTCCAGCAGCAGGGGCTGTAGCCCACGATTTCCTGGGGGGGAGACCAGGATCAGGCCACCCGTGGCACCGGAGTGGGTCCTTCTCGGGGGGCCACAGCACACTCCTCCAAGCAAGCGGGGATCCTCACCCTTCCCAAGGAAGGAGGCCCAGTCTCCCCCGGTCTCCAGGACCCGCTCCTGGAGGTGGGTTTAGGTGGTCCACAGGAGAGCCTGCCCGGCTCTTCGGCCCGGGGGGGTGCAGCCAAGTCAGACGCTGGCGCACCCGCTCAACGTGACCCCGGCCAGCAGCAGCTCGGCAGCTCCTGGGGAGGAGGACCAATGGCCCTCTGCCAGGCGAGGCGACGTGGACGGGAGCCGGCCTTGAGCGCTGCGCCAGGGAGTCCAGCCCAGAGGGAAACGGGCAAAGGTCAGAGGGCCAGAATCCAGGGGCACAGCCCACTGCTCGTGGCATTGCCCCCAACAGGCCGCACTGACCATTTCATCTTCCTCGTTGCAGTTCACGTATGCTGCAGCTGTTCTCTCCATGTCTCCTTTCTGTGGGTCACGCACCTACCCCACCTCCAAGCTCCTATGGGGCAGGAGAGGGCAAGAGCTGTTCACCCAGCCAATCACTCCCTGTCCCAAAGCCAACAAAGGGCGGCTGGCTGGAGGAACGCCCCCCACAAGAGTTGCTTGATACATGCTCCTCCGCCTCCCCCTCCCCCTCCCAGCCCAGAAGCAGCCCAGCTTCCCCCCTTGCACGAGCCCCAGCAGCCCTGCACGTCTTGGAGCCCATCAGCTGGCCTCTCCTGGCTCCGGAGCCCAGCCCTGCCCTGCCCTCCCCTGCCCTGCCTGGGTCGCAGGAGCCAGCTGCTCTGGGCTGTGAATACAGTCCCCTGTTGTCCCCTGAAGCGTGTGGTTTCAGCCTGCTAACCAGAAGCCTGTGGCCATGGCCCAAGGGCAGCCGGGGCGGGGAGAGGCCGGGGGAACTTACGGCAGCTTCTGTCACTGTGTCAGCTGTAGGGCCCTGGATCCACCGGCCACATCCAGGAGGGAAAGGCTGGCACCGTGCCCAGGAGCTGGAGGGAGAGAGGGCAGGAGGGAGAACTCAGGGCGGCCCAGCCTCAGGCAGGGGCACGCCGTGGAAGGAAGACCACTGTCACTGCCCGTGCTTGGTGGGGGGGCTGGACAGGGACAGAGAGCCACCTGAGGAAGGGCACAACTGGAGTCTCCTGGGGAGGGGGAAGCACGGCCACACAGCCTTCAGCCTCCCTCCCGCCCAGGGCTTGTGTGGCCTTTCGTGGGCCGCCGCCGCGTTTCCCATCGCCCTGCTTCAGCCCCAGACCGCCCGGCTCCTGCCGTCGCCTGCGCACAGGGAGGGTCGTCAAGACGGCTGTTTTAAACACAATACGCTTAACCGAGCCAGTTACAAACCTAGTGCCTGCGTCTACACAACGGGCCAAGTTTGGTTAGTTTTAACCCCGGTTGGGTTTTGTGCCCGTCTGTGCACTGTAGGAACCCAGACCATCTGGGTAGTTTAGGAGCCCCAGCACTGTGCCAAGGCCCAAGCATTGAAGCCGGACACCAGGACAGGAGCCGAGGGCAAACCCACCCGGTTCTTGCTAGTGAAAGGCAGGGCGGCAACCCCCGAAGGCTAATTTCTCACCGAACAGGATTCACCAGCAAACGCTGCACAGGCTGCCTGGACAAGCTCTGCCTTTGGGGCGAGCCCATTTACTACAGAACAGCACCGCTGGGATTTGGAAAGGGAAAATTAACCCGAGGACTACTTGTTCCTCTGTCTGACACTTACTGGCTAAAAAGCTGAGAGTCCTTTCAGGGTCTTTTCCTCCCAGCCCCAAAGGACACCGCTAGCTTGGGGTCTGAAACACCCAAATCGCACCCCCCCCCCAGAGTAGGCGCAAGCTGCACAGGCCATGGCAGATGATCCCCAAGGAAGGTCTTTGCTGCCTTTGGCTTCTTGGCACAGGATTTAGCCCCCCCTTTGAGCTGGATGCAACTCCCCTCTGTCCCCCCACCAACCCCTGAAATCCCCTGTGCCCCATTGGGCCTCTAGACCAAGGTGCCAACTCACTGGTCACCCAGCCAAACAGAACTCCCTCTACAGGGGCAGTCTACCTCTAAGTAACTAACAGGAAGGAAAGGTGAGATGGATCCTGTAGGGTCCCGTAGCTGGAAGTGATATGGACCGGGCTCCCACATCAGAGCAGCCCGTGATTGATCAAAGAAGCCACAATGGTCGAGTTCACACACGTTTAGCCAAACTCCACCTGCACCCTGGCTTAGTTCGCATGTGAATCTGACAGGCGCCCGGCCCCTTTCAGTTCACCTCAGTCCACCAAGCCAAGCCCTCCTCGTGGCACTGGAGCCCTTCCCACAACACCTGGGAACCCGAGCCAGTGAACCATGAAGGATTTCACGCACGGTCGCTTTGCTGCAGTAGCAGCAGACCGATCCTTCCAGACCGGCAGGTTTCAGCTGCCCTCGCGAGGTCTGTTTGGCACCTAACACCCACGACCCAGCTTCACATTCCTGGTGCCGCACCCCCTCTGCTTCCCCGGCCTTGGCACCTTCAGGCTACAGTCTCCTCTTCCGAGCCAATATGACCTCAGTGCGCCGTTACAGGCCTGGAGGATCCCAGTTTGGAAAAGGCTGGATGGTATCTCCCGAAGCTCAGTTTGGGCGCAGGGGGCATCCGTGGGCTGGCACCTCAACCCAGACAGTCTCTCACCCTCCCCAGATGTGGTCAGTCACGACCCATGTTGCGCACGGGGGTCAGTGAGGCCTCAGTGCAATTGGACCCCAACCCCAGAGACTCTGTTCACCAGGGAAGTGCCACACGGAGAGAGCGGATCCCCAGGGCAGCCCTTTCGGGAGGGTCCAAGCCCCGGGGAATTGCAAGGCTCCCTCCTGCAGCCCACCCAGGTCCGAGAGGGCCCGGTCTCTTCAGGAACAGTGTGCTGGCACCGACTCTCAGGGACAGGGGACCAAGAAGCCCAGGTTCCCTGGTGCCCCTTGTGCAGGGAATGGTCCCAAAACACGCCTGTGAGAGGCCGGGCAGCACAGCATCCAGGACTCTCCCCTCCCGGGCGCAGGGGGGTCCGAGGCAAGTGGTTCCCAAGAGGCGGCTTCTCCCAGCTCCACTTCCGGGGAGCTCTTAGCACATGATGGGTCCATGCCAACAAAAACCGGCCTTCGGGACCCCCCACCCACCCTATAGGCCCTAAGACAGCAGGGCCAGCAAGGCCAACCAGACCGCCAGGCCCTCCGCTCTCTGACACAACCAACTCCTTTTGCTCCACCACGGTAGAACTCCAAGCGTCCGGCCAAAAGCCCCCCCAGAGGCCCCCAGTCAGCATTTGCCTTCTCCTCTTTGCGCTGGTACCTCTCAGCACCAGGGTGATCGGGACCGACTTAGCCAGCTATCCTGGGCGTTATTTACTTAAAAGTTTTATACGGCCGCCCATTTCGCGGCACACCACTCTGGGCAGCTAACAAGAGTGACAAAAATACAAACAATAAAACCAAAACAAACAAAAATCAAGAAAAACCAGGTGCCCGACCCACAACTATTCCCATCCACCTCCTCAACCCCCAGGCTCTAGCGTGGCTGTTCCGGTGCCAGGACTGTCTGTTTTCATAGTGATCCGTAGGAAAATTGACCCGGCTCCTTCCTTGACTCTCCGGGAGGGCACACACAATGGCAACAGTTGAGAAAACCCCAATTCAGCGGTGCGGTACAAGACTGTGGGGGGGAGTATTGTGAACAGCAGCAGAGATCTTCTTCCCGATAATCGGGCGTGGAGCACTTGGCACCCCCACTGGGGCAGACAACCAGGAGGGAGAGGCAGCCCCGGAGCCCGGGAGAAGGAAGTGGGAGGCTTAATGCCGCCAATTTCGTTAACGTCTGATCCTGCATCTGCACCACAACGGCTTTTCCTCCAGGGAGAGGAGAGGTGCCTACCTTGGGTCGGGTGCCAGAAGCCCATCGACTTCCCCAGCCTGCATCAACCACCTTACACTCCCAGGCCGAGAGCTCAGCGTAGTCCTCCCCGCCAGAGGGCCCCTCCGATGGGCCCATCTTCCCCCAGCCGGCACGGCTGAGGGTGGCCGGGCGCAGGCAGGCAGGCAGGCAGGCGGGGGGCACCCAAGCCGTGAGACTTGCACGAGCCCCTGCCCCTCGCCTCACTCCCCGGCAGAAAACAGCCACGAGCACGCGAGGTGTGTGGCTCTGCACAGTTCCAGGGCTAGGAAGAAAAATTCCCAGTTTTTTGGGCAGAGACCCAAGGCTGGGGAGATCGTGGGCCCGGCTCCACCATCCACGCACCCAAGAGTCTGTGGGCTCCCGCCTCCTTCACCCCCATGCCGTTCTCTGCCAGGGCAAGCCGTCTCCTTCCCCGACACGGGAAGAGCCCATCTTGGGCAGAGCCCAGGTGGGGCTCCGCTGTGTGGTCTGGCCCCGAGGGGAAAGCAGAATCCTTTGCCAAGCACGCTGCTCCTGCTCCGGCCCCCGGGGGGCAGCAGATTCCATCGGGGAGACCCAGCCCAGTCCTCAACCTGATTTATTTGCTGCTGCGGCCTGAGGGGAGGGAGATGCCGCCTGGCTCCTGAGTGAATCAGCCCCCAAAACCGCAGCCCTCTCAGCTGCGATGCTGCGTTTACAGCACACGCTTGGGAAAGGGAGCCCAAGATGGGTTGGGCACGGGCACGGCAAGAACCCCCATCTACCCTAGAGATGCGACTCTTCCCAGCCCGCCCCCCCCAGAACTGGCAACCTCAGCGCAGGGGGGATCCCTGGCCATTTGTCTCCCAAAGTAGCCTCCCCCAACCTCGTGGGGCTGCAGCTCCAGCCTGGAAACTATTTATTTATTTAATTGCTATAGCCGCCCATCTCAACCAAGGGACACTGGGTGGCGAACAATTCTAAAACAGTAAAGACAACACAGAAATAAATATATACAGCAGCTGAGAAAGTTAGCGTAATATAGCCAAGAGACAGGGCCCTTAATATATCCAGGGCCCCAGCCCAGCGCAGGCAGCCAGGTCTTTAAAGCCTTACGAAAGGCCAACAGGGTCAGGGCCGTCCCAACCTCCGAAGGGAGGGTGCTCCAAAGGGCAGAGGCTACGGCAGAAAAGCCACGTCGCCCGGTCCCTGCCAGCCGACATTCCTTGGCTGACGGGACCCGCGGCACGCCCAGCCCGCTGGACCAAACTGGACGGGCAGAAACTATTGGGAAAAGTTGGTCCCTCAGGTAACCCGGCCCCAAGCCACGCAGCGCTCTCAGTGTGGGGGTCTGAAGTCTCAGTCCACCAGAGGCTAAGCCTGCCTTCGCGACCTCAGGGCTGGATTCCTGCAAGAGCCGGCCGGCCGGACGGACAGGGGCCACTCGGGGATCCCGCGGCTGCTCTTTCTCTGGAAATCGGAACGCGTCCCGTCCCGGGAGAAGGCAAACCCCTTCCGGGACGCTAACAAGGAAAGGGCACGGTGGGGCCCCGGAGCCAGGGGCGCCCTTACCCTTTCTGGAAAGGCCCCGGGAGCGGCAACCGGAGCAGGGGGTGGGGCCCACTGGGTGAGAGGAAAGGGAAAGGGGGCCCCATCCGTAAAACCCTGACGCGCCAAGTGCCGAAGGGGCCCCGTCCCAGCACCATCCCGCCCGCGGCAGGAGGCCCTGCTCCCAGGCCAGGTATTGGGCTTTGGGGGAGCCCTCCCAAGAGGAGGGGGCCCCTGAGCAGTCTCCCCTGGGCAGCAAGGGCTCCTCCAGGCAGGTGGGCTACAGGGCTGGCTCTGCGCCTCAGGTTTTTTTGGTTTCTACCGATCTTCCTCCTGGCAAGCCACTCCGCGGACGTCCAGGAGGTTAGCAACTTCAACTCCCAGAATTCCCCTTGCTGGCTGGGGAATTCTGGGAGGCCTTAAAGTTGTTAAATTTGAGAAACATTGGAAAACCCCGTGAAAATGCAGCAAGCGCTCTGGGCTCTTCGACGGACTGACGGCTTCTACGGCGGGGCAAATGCGCACGCGCTCCCCCCCCGCGACGCTCCTCCGGGGCAATGCGGGGTCCTCGGGCCGCAGCCTCGCCGCCCCCCCGCCCCGGAGGCAGCAGCCGGAGGGCCCCGGGCTAAGCCGCCCCCCGCTCCGGCGTCCCAAAGGCTCGCCCACGAAGGGCCGGGGGGGAGCAGCGAGCGCCTGGGGGGCGTGCCAAGCCCCGCCCCGCATCCGGGGGGCGCCCTGGGGGGGCAGCGGCCGCCGGGCTCCGGGGCGTCCCGGGCCAGCCGCGGGAGGCGTGGGGCGACCTTTCCGGCCCCCCAGCACGGCCGCCTGGGCAGCCTGCCCGGCTGGGACCCCGGCCCGGGAGGGGCGGTCCGGAGCGCCCCGGACAGCGACGCAGCGTCTGGGCAGGCCGCAGCCCGGGGGGCGCCAAGCCCCCGCGCCCTCCTCCCCGGCCGCGCTCGGGCTGCCCCCGCGCGCCCCTCGGGTCTTCCCGCGCCGGCCTCCCTTGCAGGACCCCGTTCCCACGAGACGCGAAGCCCGCCCCGGCCCACGTGACCGCCGAACGCGCCCCGGCCCACGTGACTCACCCGCTGGAGGCTCCTCATCACATCTCCCGGCGCGGGGGAGGGGGTCGCGAAAGGGGCGGGGCCGGGGAGGAGGGGGCCGCCCTCTCGGCCCAGAGCGGGCGGGGAGCGGGAGAGGGGAGGAGAGCGCAGGCGCGGCCTCTCGCGCCGTTGGGGCCCGAGAGGGGCGAGAGCGGAATCCGCCGCGTCCGCCGGGACAGAAGCGCGAGGGCGGCGTGGTGCGCATGCGCCGCCTTGCCCCCGTTGCCCCTCCACTCCGGCCGAGCCCTGCGCAGGCGCAGACGCCCAGCGGCCGGCTCTCGCCGTCCCCCGTTTCCTCGGGCCGGGATCCCTGGGAAATGTAGTCCCTCCCTTTGCCCCGGGGGAGGGCGGACAGGCACTCGGAGCGCGTGCGGAGGGTCCCGAGGCATGAAATGGGGGAAAGAAATGTAGTCCCTCTCCTCTGCGGGGTCAGCAGCGCGGAGCAACCCGGGGCGGGGAAGTTGAAGCCCGGAGAAGAGAGGGAGGACGCGTGTCTCTGCCGAGTTCACACGGTCCGGCTCCCGTGTCCTCCTCCCACGCCTCCCTCCCGGCTTGTGGGGATGCTGCGTGTCCGTTGTAGGCACGTGGGGCCCGTTGTTGGCTGCGAAGCTGAACGATTTGCAGCAGCTGTTGGAGAGATTGTGCCATGCAACGAGGAGGGAGGGTGGTCTCCGTGGCTGGGCAGAGCAAAGGCAGGGCCGCCCCCGGGCTCTGCAGAAAAGGCGAAACGCCGCCGCCGGAGCGAGGAGACCGATCTGCGCGCCTTGGAGGGGCGTGAACTAAAGTGGGGAATTGGAGAGAGGCGCCTCAAGGCACGCAAACAACGCGCAAAGCGTGTGGCCGTCTTGCGGGACCGGCTGTGTACAAATCCGGGAGGAGAGCCGGGTTGCGCCTGCCGGGGCCACAGACCCGGGGGATTTCCAGCGTGCAAATTGCACGAGAAGGCACGAACGTTTGCGGGCGCCACTTGCTGGCGCTTCCGGAATCCCCCCGACTCGGGGCTGTGCCCGGGCGCCTGCTTCTCCCCACGCGGAAGTGAGGGCCGGGCAACGTCGGTGAGGGACCCCGGGGCGACGGAGGCCAGGAGAAATGGGCCCCGAAGGAACGGGGTCGAAAACGAAAGCAGGCGTCGCAGCCGGGACGAAAGAAGCGCCTGGAAGCACTCTGGCTGGGCAGGAGGAGGGTTGAGCGGGGGAAGGGCGCGTCTCCGTGAAAGGCGGCGGTTTGCGACGGCAGCGCGGCTCGGCACGGAGAAGTCTAGCGAGGAGCGTTGGTGTAAACGAATGAGCTTCCCTCCGGTTTCCTTAATCTCGCCTCCTGGCTTACTGCCGTTCGCTTGCTCATTTTTCAGCACTTGGCATAACGTTGCAAAGCGAGTAATGTGATGGGTGGGTAGGCATAAGAGGGATCTAGCAGTCGTATCTCTCTGTCGTTGCGTAACATAAGTAACTGCCTTCATAATGCCATACTTTAATTAAGTGTGGGACTAATTAACATCCTTCTGAAAAGGTGTCTGTAGGCAGTCAGCTCATCCAGGACCTCCAGGGTCCCCCTGCTCCGGCCCAGCTGAGGGCAGGCCTGAGGCTCTGGAGGCAGCCCACAGGGTGCCAGGGAGGGGTTGTGGGCGGCTGCCCCAGGCAAAAAGGCGGGGCAGTTAGGGCACCGTGGGGCAGCACCGCTGGGACAGGCAGGATGGCGGAGGAGAGGCATTGGCCCGACTCCTCCTCGGGACCGTGTCCTCTTCCGTAGCTCCAGGACCGCCGAAGCAGGAGGAAGACGCCTGCTCAGAGGCGCTTTGCCAGGATAGGGAGCCAGCCGGGCAGTGCTTGCCGGCTGCCTGGCACTGGAGAGGCAGGGAAGGCCTGGCGCTGCCTCTGCACAAATACGATCTCTCAGGAGGGCTTGCCAAGAGAGGAAGATAACATGGCCGCGCCCTCGCACGCGGCAACGTCTGCCATTTCCCTACCTCTGCTTTGGGAAAGCTTCCATAAAAGGAAGATAAAGAACCAGCGCTTTAAAGTAGCTCCTTTACGACTTTGAATACCATTAGCGCCAAAATTAAGGGGCAAAATCACCCAAATCATTTTACTGGTCCATTTTCACACACCGTACGACTGAGAAAAATGCAGGCTCCGAATCAGCGTATATCAGAAGAGCCCCGACCCACTTGGATCTGGACATCCTTTCCGGTAGGGCTGTGCGTCCCCAAACAAATCCAGGAGGAAGATCCGGGGAGTAAGAGAGGCAACCTGGCCTCCTTGGCCTTCCAGCAGGCTGCGTATTACTGATCAAGCTACAGGCCAGATAAGAAATTACAAGCTGGATTAATTATTTATTTATTTATTTATTTATACTGAGTTCGGTTTGGGAAATAATTGCCCCGAGTCCACGCGCACACCCCCGCAGTGCCCGAATTTAGGTGGGGGGACTGCAGCCCAGCGGTTGCAGCCGCAGCCCCGATCTTCCCATCTTCCCGTCTTTGGAAGGGAAGTGGGGCGCAGCCAGAGGTGGGGGGCTTCCTTGGAATGGCAGGGAGCAGTGGCGATGGGCCAAGAACGAAGTCCTGTGTGTTCTGAAGTCAGGAAACGGACAGGCTACTGCGAGTAAATGCAGGCAGACCGCAGACAGAGCACAGCTTTCGGCAACCTGTAATCAGGGCAGCCGTGGGCTACGCTCTTGGCACCCGCAGGAGGAGTCCTGTGGGCGTGGAGTGGATCTGCCGCCTGAAGGATTTGTTCCTGGAGGGGGGCAACAGGTGGAGGCTGGCCCTGGCTTTTGGCGCACTACGCGTGTACACGCAAACACGCAGACAAGAGGGGCCCCTTTTCTTCAATTCCTCTTTATTCCCTAAAGCCTAGCCTTTATCCGGAGCGGGTCCGCCTCCTCCTCATCCCGCGTGGTAGCTTTTGTCCTGCCCGTCAATGGCTCTCTTGCAGGAGCTGCTGGTGTTTCCTCCTGTCTCGCACAATCTTCCACAGCCGGTGCCGGATGATGTGAAGGACTCCAGAGACGTCGCGCAACAAAGTCTCCTCCAGCTGGGCGTCTGAGTCTCTGCTCGCATCAGCAACCTGCGGGTGGAAGTGCAGCGGTTGCCCCAAACCCAGGCACCCGGCGGGGCCAGAGCTGGCATCAGAGCCTCGCTCTGGAGAAATCCAAGGACACAGCCATGAATATGGGGAATAATGAATAAATCAAACCTCTGGGGCGTCTCTGAACGGGTGAAGGAGGTTTCTGTCTTTCAACCAGGATGAAATTAGCACCAAGGGCCAAACCCTATTTTTCACTGCCAAAGGCCATTCCTGAAACAGGTGAGATAAAAATGGAGGTTTGGGTTGACCGAAGCAAGTGGGACTCTAGAATCTGCCACAGAGGCCTGTCCAGCTGGGGTTTCGAGAAGGGGCTTCCAGGGTGACCCGGGTGCCCCCTAGATTCACACAAGCCACGCTCGACCCCCTTCCACTGTCCCCATCGGAATGAGCAGACCGCAGGCCCTTGTCCCCTTTTCAAATGCATTTTAACACCCGGAAAGGGGCAGAGGCAGAGTTGCGGGAGGTGGGGAACAGCTCTTTTGATCAGGACGGTTGTCCGGGGAAATGATGCAAAGGTGCGCTCTGTTCTTCTTGCGGTGGCGAATGCGCTGGACAAAGCTCGCCCCAACCTGGGTTGGATGAGTCCACCGTTCCTAGCCCGCCTGACCCAAAGGCTGAGGGGCGACCGGAGGACTACCATCTGGATCCCCCCAGTACCCCATAAGTTGGGGGGGACAGGCACAGATAAAAACCTCACTTAGACCAGAGGACAGATTCGTCTTGCCTCAAGCTACCCGTCTCTGCTAAAATTGAAAGGTACCAGGTGAAACACAAACAAAAGGAGGCCCTTCGGTAGACAATATATCATTAGCTGGGGACAGGATTCCTTGCCCAACCACGTGCTGGTCGCTGGCAGAGGCGGATTGGCAGCGGGCAAGCGGGCGTGCAGAGAAACGGGAAGGAAGCCTCCCGGATGGTGGGGAGGGAGGAAGGAGGCCGAGCTGCTCACCCCCTGCTCTTTGGCGAACAGGAGGTAAAAGACAAAGGACCCCGAGAAGGCCAGCAGCAAGGCCCACGGCAGCAGCGGGAAGGGGTCATCTGCGCTGCTGCCCCCCTGCTGCGCACTGCTTCCAAGAGGGCAGGCGGGCTCCGGCATGTCCCCCAGAGCCCGCTCCAGCTCGCTAACTCTCTGCCGCTTCAGCTGAGCCCGGTTGGCAGAGACCCATGCCAGGAAGAGCAAGGAGACCTGGCACAATGGCATGGTCTTCCCAAGGGATGTACCGGAGAGACCGGTTGCTAGGGAACAGGTTGCCAGGGATACCATAGTCTGAACCTTCTGTGGACCAACATGGCCATTGTCAATGAAGCAAGCTGAGGATTTTATCGGGGTGCTGGGTACAAGGGAGGAGCCATGGCCCCAGCCCTCCTCCTGTCCACGCACACCTGTTAGCTGGCACCAGGGCAGCTGGAATTCGCTCGGAGTCGGCCCGAGGGGTCTGTGGCCCAGGGCCTCACCGGCTGGCCTTGCACCCAGAAGCAAGGCTGGCTGGCCTTGCTTGCCAGGACGCGAGGGCCACCAACCGAGGCTCCCTGTAGCCACGTGCGGCAGGTCAGCTGGTTGAACTGGGGGGAGTCTTCCCTGCGTGGCCACTCCCCCCAGTTCAACCAGCTGGCCTGCCGCACATGGCTACAGGGAGCCTTGGTTGGTGGCCCTCGCGTTCTGGCAAGCCTCACCACCTTTGCCGTTGTTGGACTCTGCAGACAGGGAGGGCCACGTTTGCAATGTGATGCTGGACCCCACTTTGGTTGGGGTCCCAGCGTGGGATTGCAAATCGGCTTTCAGTTGGCGGGGTGGAGGTTTGCCCGATCCTGAGCTGACCCCGAACGCACCAAACAGCAGGCAAAGACAGCAGCCTTGTTTCTCTCAGCCCTCGGGAACACTGTGATCCCCTGGAGGGGAGGAAGAGGGAGGCGGGAGCTGCGGACAACAATACCCTTGTCCCCCTGCCGTGCTCTCTGCAGGCAGGCGTCCATGTGCCCTACTCCTCCAGCTGTTTGGCCCAACCTCTCGCTCAGCATGGAGCCACGTGCTTGGGCGGAGAAGACAATGGGTCTGTTTACCCTGGCCTGAGATTCAGCCGCAGCCTTGGGGGGTAAAAACAATGGGGGAGGGACTGCTTGTGCTTGGGAGCTCTTTGCAATGGGGAGGGTGCAGCAGAGAAGAAAGCTGGGGGCACCAAGCAGCTGCAGCACCCTCTTCTGGGGCATATCTTTGAGCATCCATGGGTGGGGAGTTGGACTCGGTGTTCCCGGGGACCTTCAACATGCTCAACGGCTGCTTTTAGGATCGGATGCAGACGCTGACAGAGCCCTCCTTAGCTGGACCTCAGCTTTTTTTCTGAACGCCCCAGATCACTACACACCACACAGAGCAACTTTAACAGCTAGGTACTTTAATAACCTGAAATACTGCAAAAGTGCCCTTGATATAAAATTATTGCCAGCTCCATACACCCCAACCTCTGTTCTTCATCCCAATTTCTAATCATGTCCATAGTACCTTGAAAAAAGCCCCCTCCAACCGCCATTTCAGTGGGGCAAGTGCATCATTCTCCCCCTGAGATTGGGGGAGGAGAAGTCCAGCCAGGGAGGGACCCCCGGTCCGAGAGTGGTTTTTCTCACCAAGCCTCTGAACCTCACCTCCCTGGCTATGAAACATATCCTGCTCCTTTCAGAGCTGGGGGGTAAAACTGCATTTAATTCCCCCCCAGAAGGCACGTGCTGTGTTAGTAGCCCAGTTCCCCCCTCCCGCCCCCAAAGGCTGGTTTCACAAACGCACATGCGCACGCACACACACACACACACCCCTCCAACTCTGCAGGTTCACATCTGCGGGAATCCGTTGGCGAGCACCCTCCCATCGGGCACTCCTTAGTGTCAGCAGCCCTTCTGGCCATCCGAGGTCATGCAGAGCCGCTGGACGGTGGCTTGGGGTCGTGGAGCTGAGCCTGGAAATGGCTGAGCTGCTCTGCGTTGGCCAGGGAGCGCAGAACGCTGTTCTCCTGTTCCAACAAGGCGTTGCGCTCCGACAGTTCTTTGATCTGTTCCCTCAGAACCTCTACCTCTTCCCGCACCGCAAACATCAAGTGGCTCTTTACAAGGTCCTGAGGAGGAGGAGGAGGAGGCGGCAGACGCTGTAAGGTACATGAGGACCCCAGAACACCAACCATTTCCCCACTCGGCATTTGCAAACCTACGTTGTGATCTATCCTTTCACAGAAACACAGCAAAAGGGGTCGCCTGTATTGCTCTTCTACCAAGGAAAGGCGGAGGCGAAAAGGGTGCGACTCCCCCAAGGACTGAACCTGGCTCTCCTGATAAGGTTGGGTCACTGCAGGCTCTGCAAACTCTTCCTAGCAGGCCAAGAGCTTTCCTCTAGCCAGCAGCAGCAACTTTTCTGCTGGGGAGAACTACAGGAAGTGCAAGTTGCCACTAGAAGCGATCTTAGCCTCTGGCCAAACCCCGCAAGTTCTGAACGTCTCTGAGCACGTACCAGAGGTCTGCTTCCCACAGCAGTTGCCAATTTACTGGAGGGACTGGTGATTAGCTTCTGGGACTTGCCCAGGCATATAGGTCTAGGACAATAACCTCCAAACATTTTACCTTAAAAAAGGATTAGGCTGCCGCAGTGGGTTAGGGGACTGGGACCTCCTGCTGCGGAAGCTCGGAGGGCTCGGCCCCTGCGGGAGCAGCTCTTTATCTCGGTCGCTGCAGCCCTTCCGTGCCCACCGGACCATACCCACCCCCACAGGGCCACCACCCCTGCCCTGTCCCCTGACTCACCATGGCTTGTTCAATCTTGTTGTCGATGGCAATCATGCTGCTGTTGGTTCCACTGCGAGAGAGAAGGACCAGTGGGTTGGATTACCGCACCAAAGCCAAACCAGTTGCTGTCCCTTGCCGACGGCCCTCCCTGCACTCCCACTGCTGCCCTGCGTGGCCTCCGCCCTTCATTTCGCCCCCCCAGAGTCGGCCCCTCTGCCACCCGGGCCCGCCAGGTGAAAAGCAGCATCCCTGGGTCGGGCCCCCAGAAGGGCTGGAAGCAGATGCCCAGCCACTGTTCAGCAGCACAGGGGCAGTTCCACGGGCAGCGCGGGAGGCACTGGACCCTCCTGGGATCCCTCTGTTCCGGACGGGGGGCTTGCACTGCCCCCTCCCGTGCCCTTCTAGCCCCAGCAAAGTCTGCCTGCTCCACCGGGTCAGAGTCCACCCCGATCCTCGGTCTGCACTCAGGCAGCTCATCGGCACCTTCCCAGAGAGCTGCGTCAGGCAGGTCTCTCCCCCGGTCTTTATCTCCCACCTGAAGAGTCCAGATGTCTCTTGCTAAGCTCGCTCTGATCAGTTAAGCCAGCAGTTCTCAAAGTCTGGTCCGGGGCCATATTCATAGAGAGAGCCCACATAAACCAAAGCTCTTTGGGGTTCTCAATCCTTTTAAGAATGAGACGGGCACGTCCGGGAACCACCGAGCTAAGCAAAGAGGACCGCTTAACCAAAGGTTGTGCTGTAATGGCATTTGCACACCTGCCTACCCCGTTTTCTGAGGCCACACCACAGACTGACTAAACGAGTGGAGTTTGCAGAAGATGCAGAGCTGGAAGGGATTTACACAAAGTGAGCTTTGCACGCGCTACGCAGCAAACCAGCTTGGCTTTGGCTGACCTGGTCCAAGGTGTTCTGTGAACACAGCCAGCCATCTGCACGGCTGAACCGGACCGTGCGCAAGTCTCCCTTCCTCCACAAACGACCTTCTCAGGCACCTGACTCATCTCTCGGCCCCACTCTCCCCTCCCGTCCTCGCACATGGCCCCCCGCCCGGACCCCTCCCCGCTACCTGTGAAGGACCAGCAGGAGGGAGACCAGCGTCTGGTCCGCCTCCTTCTTGCGGCCGTTCAGCTTCCTGAGGCTCGGGGGGGTCTCCTTTGGCTTCTTCACCCGAGCAGGGGAGGAATCCCTGGATGAAGCTGGGGAGGTGCAACCACGCTGCCGGGGGCGATGGGAGGCCCCCGGATCAGGGAGCAAGCAGCAGCCACAGCCTGGGCGCTCCCACCGAGACTCGTAAGCATTCACCAGGGATTTGACAGATGCCCTTCGGCGGTCCAGAGACATCTTCCCCCCCAGGGAAGCTCCGCTCCCAGGGCACAGGAGGTCCCAGACGTCCTTCTGGGTTCCTGGTCTCTGCAACGGCCTGGTGGTGGGACCCCCAAATGCACTTCCTTTTCTTTCTCCTTTCACGTCCTGATAGTTTGGTCTCCCCAAGATCACCCGAGGACCCTCCTGAGCCTCAGTCCCTCCCCATCCATCTGCTCGGTGCCCGCCTCGGGAGGCAAAAGGCCGGCGGCTGCAGACGGGAGCTGAGCCGGGGAGAGGCTGGTCTTGCACGCAGCCCCAGCTGGACAGGGAAGGCGATGGACGCTCGCTGGGCCAACGGGCTCCTGGCTCAGCATAAATAGCCATCTCTGTGCCGGGCTCTCGGCCCCCTCTCATTCACTCTCATTGGCTGGGGGGGCGAGGGCGCCCCATCCCCATCCTCAGTGGGAAAGCGAGCCAGCCAGCAACTGGGCCTCAACTGCCCCGGCCTGCCAGGAGTGCAAGAGCGGCGGCAGCGGCAGCAGGGCGCTCCCTCTCCTCCGGCCCCCCCACGCCCAGGACGGAAGTGGCAGGAGGCGGCCGCCTGGCTGAGCGAAGCGCCCCCTCCGCTCTCCACCCCCCTTTCTTGGCTCTGATGTGGCAGAGAAAGCGTGCAATGGGGGGGTGCACAAAGAAACCTTTATAAACTTGCCACCTCTGTTTATGCCGGTCCCGTCCAGGGAGGGGGGGGTTCTGGGGTTGGGAAGTTGTTATGGAAACTGGGAAAGGAGTCCAGGCGCATTGCATAACCCAGCAGCACCAGCCCCTTGAATGCAGGCCCAGCCTGAGCCCCAGCCTGGGCAATGGGGCAGACGGGCTGAGAGTCCACAGGAGAGACCGTCAGCTCTGTCGGGGGGGCCTGGGGGGGCACGGGGAAAGGCAGCCCCGCCCAGGGGCTCTTCCACAGCCTGCACAGAGGAAGCGGCCTCCCCTCCACGAGGCAGGACCGACGCGGCCCCCTTCTCCCCTCACGCCAGGGCAGATCCATGGGAACTCTCCATCTGCCGCTGAGCTGCCTGGTGAAGGTGGGGGGAGGCGTCCTGGCAAACACGCCACCCGAAACCTCACAACGTGCCCGACTTTTGCGGCCTAGCAGGGGGCTGCTCGGTTCAGCACGACGTGTTTCAGCTGTGGCAACGTGAAGATGGGTGGGCGTCAGGCTGGCTGGGGAGTTCTGGGCATTGATGTCCACCCATCTTCACGTTGCCACGGTTGAAAAACACGGGTTTGGTGTCTCAGGTGAACAGCCACCGGGTGAAGTGAATGGGGCAGGAGGACCCAGACGGCTCTGGGCTTGGCCGCCCCCCAGGCTCCCACCCTTTGGCAAGGACTCCCCGTGCCCAGGAAGGCCCCTTTCTGGCTGGGTAGAGGGTTCAGCCTGGAAGAACTGCTTACGGCACATCCTTGGCATTTCCTCCCTTGCCGTCCTGGGAGAATCCACCCGGGCCGCCCTCCCTCACGGTGTCCATGTTTGCCGCTAGCCAAGGTAGGCCTGCCATCTGCGCCTTACTACCCTTGCGCCTGCACAGAGTATAAAACCGCCAGAGAGAGACCCAAGCAGAGAACTCGGAGGTTGGGAAGCCAGCACTACGCCCCTGGACTTTTCCCACAAGTGCTCTGTGGAAATCCACAGCCCCCATTGCTGGGGATTCGACTCCAATAATGCCGGGGGCTGCGGCATCCCAAACCACGACACTTTCTGGCGAGGGGTGGGGGTCAGTGGGGCATGACAGGGTAAGCATGAAGACCAGATGTTCTGGTTCTGAGGGGAGCTGCCTCCCTTGCTGCAGGGCAGAGAGCGGTGTCCTGGCAGGAAAGAACAAGGCGGCCGCCACGGTTAACACATCAGATGCTTCCGTCAGCAGACAACCCCCCTTCCAGGATGCCCGCCTCTATGCCCCAACCGGCTCTCCCAGCCCTCGGAAGGGTTTATTCTGGGCACGGTTTCTTTCACCCTTGCGTCATTGGACCAAATTTCCCAGCCAGCACTATGAAGTTTGAAGTTAGCCCCCTCATTCCTTCCCTGCTGCCCCCCCCCGCCACTTATCCACGGCTAAGAATAGCAGAGTCCCTCCTGGGAGGAATGTGGTGGGTGCTAGGCTGAGCCAGCCAAGGGGGCTCTCAATAAAGGCCCCCACTTGGCTTTTGCGGGGGGCAGCAGAGGGACAAAGCAAGAGCAGGATGGAAGGCTTTCACAGGAACAATGGTGGGTGCAGAGGACGAGGAATCCGAACCCAAATCCCTCCCTGGCCTCGGTGTGCCCTTGAGCAAGTCTCGGGCCAGCCATGCTCTCTGACCGACCTTTGCGGTAACAGAGAGTGACTATGGCATGGGGAAAGATGGGATCGAGGCCCCGTGGAAGTCCACTGTGCCCGGTCCTCAAAGAAAAGGCGCAAACGTGGGCGTGGAAGAGCCCTCGGGACCCTCCAGGGCAGCGGGCAGCTGCAGGCCAGGACAGCAGAAGCAGGCAAAGCAGCGGGACGGGGACCCTGGGAGGCCACAGCTGAATCCCAGCCAAGGGCCCCCTCTCCCTCCCCAGGTTGATAGACGGCTCCCGCCTTGGGCTCCCTGCCGGCAGCGGGTTCGGAAATGCTCAGGCACGGCTGAGGGCTGAATCCAAGAGCCGCTGCCCGCAGCCACCAGCACGAGCTGGAGGGCGAGGCACCCGGGCAAGGAAAGGGCGGGGGGCAGGGGGGACTTGGCCGCCGGCCTGCCTCCTGAACCACGCGTCGCTGAGAAGGCGCAGCTCCGGGGAGGCAGGGCGAAAAGAAGGCTGGGCTGAGAGGCTGCTGGGGTTGCGGAGGGTCAGGCTCGAAATAGACTCTTCTCCACCCCCCTGCCCCCCCCCCGGGGCTGGCCAGCTCCCCGCTGCGTCAGGATGGAAATAGCCAAGGGGCAGCAGCTCGGTTGGGAAGGAGAGCCGACCTCGCCTACCTGGGAGGTGGCCGAGGGGGGGCAGGATTCTGAAACTCCAGGCGCTCCTTCCCTCTTCCCCACAACTCCTCCGTTCCATCCGCCCCTACCCCATAACTCCCCTGTCCCGAGACAGGGATTGTTTGCGCCAGAAAGAAGCCACAGATGTGCGTCACTGGAGCAGCGGACGTGAAGAAACACCCCTCCAAAGACGGGCCTATTTTGTGGAAATTGTTCTGGTACAGAGAGCTGTCCTGCCGCCGTCAGGCCCCTCTGACCGCGAGCGATTGCAGCGCTGAGCCACTTCCGAGGGGTTTTGTTCCGCTCCCCCAGCGCCTGCAGCCACACGCGGGAACATCCGCTCCCTCCTTCTGACAACACCTCTGCTCTCGCTTCCTTCCTCTTGCCCAAGCCTGAACACTCATGCTGCAGGGGGAACCTACGCTCAGACCTCTGCTGAGACAGCTACGCGCCAGGAGCCCGAGCACGTGCAGGGCGCAGCGTCCCTTCCCCAGGGAGCCAGCCCGGACGCACGCAGAGAGCCAAGCGCCCAGGCCAGGACCCTGGCCCTAACCAGAACCTCTCCTTTCCGCGTTAAGAAATCCGGCAGGCCTCCTGGAGCAGGCTGCAGGTCAGCCTTCCCTCCTAGGTGTCGCCTGGGGCACCCAGGCTACCAACATGCCATCCGCTCTTGTTCAAGCCTCACCTGCTCAGGGTCTAAAAGCACGTGGCAGAAAGGCCAGGCCACTGAGGCCAAGGGCAAGTGAGGGAGGCCCTGCCAGACCCAAAGTCTCCCCTCCTCACCACAGGCGTTACCAGCCCCCCCCCCCACAAGACTTGGCACAGCTCCTCAGGGATGTGCAGACACCCCAGCCCACCCCTACCTGTCATCATCACTGTCATGGGCAGCCCCCATGCCGAACACCGACCGGGCCAGGCTGAAGCGGGCAGCGCCAAAGGGGTCCGAAGTTCTCCGGTGGGGGCTGGCATCTCGGAAGAGCAGGGGAGCCGGAGAGGATGGGCGCGAGCGGGTCTCTCTTGGCAAAACCTGGCAGGAGGGAGAAAGAGCTGAGCCCCCCAGGCTGGAGGGCCTCTCTAGGGCAGGGAGAATGGGGGATTGTCCAAGGTGAGCGAGAACCTTTTGCTTCTGGCCCCTTTTGGACAGGGGTTACAAGTGGGATGACCCAGCTGCTAGGAAGGGGAGAGGCCCAGGGTCACAGGGGCTCCCCCCGAGTTGGGTGTGAAGACAGGAGATGCCTGCGTGTGGTGGCCAGGGGGAAGACAGATGGATTTCGAGGAAGAGGCTGGTGGCGGGGCGGGGCGGGGCGGGGCGGGGCAAGGCAGGCCACACCTCCCCTGCCCAGTGCTTGGTGCCCCTGCCCTCTGGCCTTGGCAGTCCCAGTTGCCAAGCTCTCGCTCAGCCGCTAAGACATCTGAAGGGCCCTTGGCTGTGCGCAACCCTTCTGGGCCACTAGAATTGGGTGGCCATCTCAGATGGGGCATGGTTCCGGGTCAAGTGCACCAGAACAGGCAAATGGACTTCCCACACCCCCACATCCGCCAAGGTCTTTCCTCGCCTTCCCCCAAAGCAGTTGGGCCCCTAAGGTACGTCTGAAGATTTTCTACTGGAGAAAGCAAGCCACCCTGGGAAGCTGCAGCCCCAAACTCTGCTGGACCGGACCCCATTTCTGAGCACTCTTCCCCCTCGGCAGAGCGGCTGGTGGATCTTCAGCAACACCTGGAGGGCCACAGTTTGCTAGGTTCCTTAAAGGGCATGGACCAACAGCAGGTCCAGGACTTCTGTCTTGTCGGCTCAGAGGGGTTCCCCACCCCACTGCCCGTCCCTCCCCATGGACAAGGGAAATGTTAAGACCTGTCTCACTGGGCCCTGTGAGGATGAGAACAGAAGAAAGGGCAGATGTCGACATGCATCTTTGACGCCTGAGAACAAGGAAGCCCGAGTTTCAGGCAGCCGCCTGGTTGAAAGAGCGCCCAGAGGACCTTGCTGGAGGAGGACCTTCTCCAAGCCAAGGTCCCTCTATTCTGGCCTCTCCTGGTGCCCGGTTCGGGGAGATTGGAGGGGAGGAGCAGGTACCCAGGAACCCGTCTCTGCTCCTCACAAACCCCGCATGGCTCACCTTGTGCCGCTCTTCTGTTTCCCTCTGGATGAGCTGGGTGACGCTCTTGGGCAGCAAGTGCTCCTCCACTCTCACCACGGGAATGGTGCCAGGCGGGAGAGGGTCTCCGGGCTCTTGGGTGCCTTCCTCCAGAGCCAGGGGTCGCGTCTCAGCCGTAACTTGAGGGCTACGGAGAGATGCCGGACTGGGGGGAGTCCTGCTGGGGCGGAGGACAGGCAGGCCGCCCCCCAAGGAGCGGGCCTGATGGGCCGAGGCCCCGGGGACTGGGAGCACCAGCAGGGACTGCAGGCAAGGCCCTCGGCGCGACATCTGGGGGCTGAAGGGAGACGGCTTTGCCAGGAGGCCTGCCACCTCCAGCCGGGAATCCAGGGACTGAGGGTGCCGTGCAGAATCGGCCAGCCGCCCCACCAGGTGGTGGTCGATCTCCTGCTCGTAGAAGTCCCGGCAAGTCCAGCGCCCACGTTTGTACGGCTCTCCCAAGCCCTGGTCTAGTTTCACAACACGAAACCGAGAACTGGATGTGCCGCCGATGGAGCTTGGGAACAAAGGCGCCAGTCCCGGAGAGCTGGGAGCCGAGGGACCGTTTTTGGGCCTGATGCCACCATTGGCCTGGGGATTGCCATCTTCTGTGGGGTTGGCCTCATCAGCTGCCACCATGGCTGGCCTGGCAGAGGACCCCTTGGCGCCCCCCCCGGGCGGACCCTCCTTCTGCTCATAGTCAGAGGTGACACTGGTGATCTGGAAGCCGCTCTTCTTCTTCCCGACGCTCATGATGCCACCAAGCTGAGGGGCTCAGCGGGGTTTCCAAGCAAAGGAGCGGCTAGCAGGACCGCTGGACTGGCTGCCCCCCGGCCATTGCCGGGCCAGATACAAGGCCAAAGAATCACCGGCCCAGAGGCTGCACCCCAGCCGATCCGAGGACAGGACAGGCCCACCAAAGGCGCCTGGATCATTCGGCCCCGGGAAAACGTGGAGGGGCCAGCCAGGCGCTGGCACTCTGCAGCCCCGCTGGGCCGGCTGACGGGAGCTAGAGGTTGGTGCGCCCCGGCCAGGACCAAAGCCAGCTTAAGGGGCATTTGCCTGGCAAACGTCCCGCATTGTTTGACTTGCAGCCGGAACTTTCTCCTCCAGGGATCGGGCGGCCTCTCGGGGAAGAGCAGGGGCTGCGGGGTCCGTCGGCGCCTTCCTCGTCTCCCCTCGGCCCCAGCGGGATCCCCGCGGTCCCGGACAGCAGCTCAGGCGGCTGCCGGGCCCCGCTCGGCTTCGGGGCATGTCGGGGCCCGGCCGAGGGGCATCCCCGCTGCTCTGGCGGCTGCAGCCAGCCACCGGGACGCCCTCGCCCCTTTCCTCTCCCCAGAGGCAGAGCGGCGCGCCGGCCCGCACGCCTCTCGCAGGCCCAGGCGGCTGACCCTCCTGCGGGCAAAGTCGCGCGCGGAGCTTGGCTCGGGCCGGATCGCGGGGAGGGCGGGAGGGAGGCTGGCAGCTCCGCTCCGCTCCTCTTCCTTCTCCTCCGCGCCTGCTTTCGGCTGGCTGTTGACAAGTCCCAGCACCAGGAAGTCCGGCCCCCTCCCGACCAGCTGACTGGCTGACGCCCCCCCCAGCTGGGGCCCGGCCAAGGCGGGCTTAACTCCTCCGGCACCACCAGGACAGCAGCCCGTCGGCTTAACCCTTTCCCTGCGCCGAGCGGCGCCCCGGGGCGCCCCCCGCGGGAAGGCCCGCTTCGCTGACCGCAGAGGGAGAGGCCGAGACCGGGGCCGGCCTCGCGAGGAGCGCCGGCGTAGCCGGAGGAGGGCGAATCCTTGAGCCCACCCGGCGCTCCCCCCGGACTCCGCTCCTTTATTTCGGTTAATAAAGTTACACCGACCCCCGCCACCGACCCCGCCACCCCTCTCGGCAGTAAATTTCAGCGGCAGCAACAGCGAAGCGATCAGAACAGAGAAGCCGCCAGCGAGCTCCGCGCGGAGGAGCGCCTGGCAGCTGGACAGCAAGCTCGCCGGCGCCCCCGAGGGGAGCGGGCCCGTCCTCCCGGCAGGCGGGGGGGCGGCCCCCCACCGGCCTGAGCATCGCTCGGAAGGCGCCCCTCCTTGCCGCCATCCCGGACGGAGACTGCGGGAGGGGCGCTGCCCGGCCGGCCGAGCGCACAGACCAGAAGCTGCGCCCGGCCGGCCACCCGCCCGCCGGCGGAGAGACTTTCCCCTCTCGCCATCCTGGCTGGCTCTCCGTATTTTGGCTTGGGCGGCGGGGGGGTTGCCCATCCCCTCGGAGGGCCCCCGGCAGCGGGGGGCAGGCTGCGTCCGCGGCTAGTGGACCAGAGAGGCGGCGCCGCCGCCGAGGCTCTTGCTTCCGAGCCCCCGCGCCCTCGGCCTCCAGCTGGCCTCTGATCGGCGCTAAGCCCCGGCGCGGGAAGAAGGGGGCTCAGCCGGGCGCCCCGGGAACGCTGCCCGGCATCACGTGAAGCTGCGATGGGTCGCGGCCGCCCCCTGGTGGGCGAGCGGAGCCACCGTCCACCTCCCTCGGGCCGGCGGCGCGGCTCGCCCGGGGGCCGCTGGGCCACCTTCGGCCGGCAGGTGGGAGTCTGGACCCTCCTGCGCGCTGCCCGCGGCCGCCGCGGCTCCTCGGAGCGGGCGAGTCTCTCCAGCCGCCGCCAGCCGGCGATCCTGACGAGGAGGAGCGGGAGGCGCTCGGTCCCCGCGCGGATTCCGGCGCCCCGCCAGCGCGGCGAGCGAGCGGGGCTGCCCGGCCGGGCCGTCCGGACTCCCGCGCCCACAGCCGCGGCCTCGCTCAGGCCGCCGGGAAGCCGCGCTCGCTGCTCGGGCCAGACTAGGCGGCGTGGCTCGCAGCATCTCCCGCCGCCGCCGCCGCCGCCGCCGCCGCCGCGGCCAGCGCCGCAGCCCGGCATCCCTGGACCGGCGCGCGGCCAGCCCAGCGTCCCCGAGGCGACCCGAGGCGCCGCCTGAGCGAGCGCCCCCCCGCGCGCGCCCCGCCTGCTCTTCTGCTCGGCTCCAAGGCACGGCGAGGGAAGGCGGCGGCGGCGGCGGCCAGGCTCGGCTTGCCCTGGGCGCGTCTCTCGTGGGGCGGGAGGGGGAGGGCGCCGGCTTGGGGAAGGCGCGCCGGCGAGGAGCGGCCTCCCGCCTGGTCCCGCAGCCCGCCCCCCGGAGGGGAGGGGAGGGGAGGGGAGGGGAGGGGAGGGGAAGGGCCCGCCGCGGGGCCTAGCCGCGCCTCCCTCGGGCAGGAGGCAGCCCGGCTGCGGGTGGCAAGGCGAGGGCAGGGACCGCTCGCCTCCGGCCATGGCTCGCCTCCTGAGCCGCGTCCCGCCGCCTGCCGCTGCGCATCTCCTCGCGCCCCTCCAGCCGGGGCCCCCACCCCGCCGCCCCCTGCGCCGCTGCAGAGGAAGCGGGGGCGCCCCCTCCGGCCGCCGAAGGGCTCCTGGCCACGCCGGGCTCGGGGCCCAGCGGAGTGGAAGCGCCGGCGGGGGACGGAGCCGCCCGGCCCCGGGCCGGCCTTCTTCCCGCCCCCCCGCCGCGGGCGGGGGTCTCCTCTCCCCTCCTCCCCGCGCTGCGCCCGCGCTCCCGGGTGGAGGGAGGCGCGCCGAGACGCTGCGTCAGCCGGAGGAAGCCCGCGCGGGAGGCCGGCGGGCGGCAGCCGGAGGCCAGGTGAGCGGCGTTGGGCCGGAGGGGGCCGCCGCCGCCGCCGCCGCCGCCGCCGCGTCCTGCGCCCGGGGACCAGTGGCTCAGCCCCGCCCGGCAACGTCGCCGGAGCAACGGGAGGAGCGGCGGCGGCGGCGGAGGAGGAGGAGGAGGAGGAGGAGGGCGGCGTCGCAGAGCAGGTGCCTCTCCCCGGAGCGGCAGGTCCGTGCGGGCGGCCGAAGGCGGGCGCTTTGCGGGCTCCTCGGCGCGAGGGCGGGCTGGGAGGACGGCCGGGGCAGCCGGCGGCGCGCGGCCGGCGCGGGGAGCGGCCCTCTCCCCGGGGCCGGCGGCCCTTCTGAGGCCGTCCTCTCGCCTGCAGCCCCGGCAAGGACCGCGCCCTTCCAGCCAGGCCCGATAGCGCCGAGCGCCATGGAGGGGGACCCCCCTGAGCACTGCGGCCGGATCCTCGCCCGGGCGGCGGCGAGGATGGCGGGGGACTGAGCCGCGCCGCGGCCGGGAGGAGCAGGGCGGCGGCGGCGGAGGAGCGATGCCCCGCGGCCCCAGCCCTGGCTGCCCCCCCAGATAACTTTCTGCCCAGCAGGTAGGTGGCCGGGGGCCGCGGCTCTCCGGCGGGGTCGGTCGGCGCGGTCGGAGCTGCAGCTCCGCGTCCCTCCCGGGCCTTGCTTGCGCGCCGCCCGCCCCCTCGGCTCTCCTTCGCGTGCTGCGCCGCCGGGTGGGGAACGGCCGAGACCCCGGGCTTCAGCGCCTGGCCGGAGCTGCCTCGCGGAGTGTCCGCTCCGGCTCAGTCCGGCGGGAGGTGAGGCCCATCCTGCCCCCCGCCCCCGGCGTTTATTGTTTTCTACAAAACCAGGTCAGCCGCAAGGTGTTGCTGGCAGAGGGGCGGGTGAGCCGGGCGTGAAAGGCAGGCATCCCGCACAGGCTTAGAGGCACCGTCGTGCATCCTGGAGGTGCCAGGCCCGAAGCTGGCCCCTCCTCCCGCCCTAACCGAGACTCTCTCCCGCAGCAGCGCCCCCTCCGGGCGCCCCCTGCCCGCCTTGCGCCAGCCCCCAGAAGATGAATGCCAGCCCCCAGGAAGCTCTGATCTCCGTCTTTCTGCAGTTCATCGAGGCCCGGGGCTGCTGGTCCTACGGGGCGCTGAGCCAGACGTGCCATCCCCAAGAGCTGCTGCTGCAGAACGAGATGAACCTTCTCTACCGGAAGAGCGGAAAGGTGGAGTGGAAGCAGGGCAAGGACGAGGAGCCCAAGAGGGGGTAAGCGGGCTCTTTCCGCGGCTGGGCAGCAAAGCGAGAAAGAAATCCCCGCCCCGGGTGACATAGACAGGACGATGAAAGCTTTGCCCTCTGAAGTTGCTCTGGAAAGGGGTGGGGGGGTCCAAATTCAGGAGGTGGCCCCTTCCCCAGGGCAGAGGAAGGGGACTTTTTCAGCCAGGCCAAGAAGGGTGCTAAGGGAGAGGGCCCTGTCAGCTGGGCCCTACGCTGTTTAGACCCCAAATGCAAGAACGTAAGCCGTGCCCTGCCGGATCGGACCCCTGGCCCATCTCGGCCAGTAGTCTGTTCTCCCGGTGGCCACCAGCTGCCTAAGGAAGCCCACTCCTCTCCCAGCAAGGCTAAGAGCCAGCGATCCCAGGACTTTCATTAATAGGTCCAGCCAAGCTGGGAGCCAGCCCCACATCTCGGGGTAAATGGACACTTAGCCTTAGCACCTTCAACCCTGGCTTGTTCGCCATAACCGGTGGGGAGTTTCCAAAGAGGCCTGGGGACCAAGGGCACGTCTGGAACTCCCTCTGTGGGGACTGACCACCCCTTCCAGAGCCCCCTTGGGTGACCTGTTGGCTGGCCTGGCTGATTTTGTCTAGGTAATGCGATCCCTTCCGAGGTGTGAGCATTCAAGGCCAAGGAAAAGCGTGGAAAAGCCCTAAATTTATCCCGTCCGACTCACGTCCAGAATAAATCCAGGAGAGCTGGCCTTGCGCTAGAAATATTTTTGTCTCTTACAGAAAGTAAGGAACCTCTCCGTTGCTCTCTCAAGAGCTCCCAAAGACGGTTTCTGATACCCTCTCTTTTTTTATGACTTTTTCTGCCACGGTCTCGTTTTGCATAGGTTGCTCTGCAAGGGGCCTGAGCTGATGACTTGCAGGGGACTGCCACAGTCAGAGGGACCTGCGGGTTATCCTTCTGTCTTCCGGGCTTAAAAGGGCCCCTTTTGTTCAGCAAGGGTGTAACTGTGGTGCTCGTAGCGCTAGTTCAGTTGTATCTGATTTTCTTCAGAGGCCTAGTTTGCCATGTAATACGAGAGCCGCTCTCTTAAAAAGCCAAGTTTATTGTGGAAATTTCGAATGTTGCAGGGTTTGTTTGATACTGAAAAGAACTGTAGGTAGCGTCTTGCTGTAAATTCTGGCTTGGAAGGGATTTGCAGCTGATCTCCTGCAAAGCTGATGTAGCCTAAATGGTCGCCTTGCTTGTTTTAGTTCTGACGTTCATCTAAGGAGCGCTGCTTTGCAGCCAGATACGATTCAGGCTGTGCACTGTTGTCTTTGCAGAAACCTGCATGTCCTCTTTGTTGGGGGCCACGCTTCTGTCTTGCCAGGGGCTTTTCTTTGTCCCCCAGGATAAACCGAGCAAGATCAGGATCTTCCGCCGTGGAAGTGAATGGTCCGGTCTGGAGTGCTGAGGAAGCGGAGTAGCCCCGTCACAAAATCATGGGGGGCGGGGCCAGCCCTAAGCAGCCCCCCAGCCCTGTTTGCAGTGAGGCAGTGAACTGAACTGTGTGGGGCTTGGCTTACCTGCGGACAGATTACTTGCTTAACTTACTCTCAGGTGGGGGGGTGAAATTCTGGGCTCCTCTCTTCATTCCTTTCTGCCCCCTTGGTACTTTTCACCCTCCCCACCCTTAGGGCCGTACTAGAGGTAAAAAAAAAAAATGGGGTTAGGGTTAGGGTGGTTAAGTCCCCCCCCCCCCTTTTTGTCTCTCACCAGAGGAAAAGCATGAAGGAGGCAGGAACTGGGAAGGAAAAGGTTGGCCTCATCTGCCTTTGAGGAAGCTGGGGGGCTGGAAAAGGGTACCATAGAGAGCCCCATCCCGTTGGCACCTGGCAGGAGTCAGCTGACCCTGGGGGGGCTGCAAACAGGGCACTTCGCCCCTTCTCATGCACAACCTTCGCCAGGGCGTTCCCTGTGGCCCTGCCCCCCCCGCTTGCCCTGATGCCTCCCCTATAGCCAGGCAGCGGCAACCCACTTTTACCCTTTTCTCCCCCACCGCCAATGAGAGGGAGGCCTTCAAAGCAGACCCCCTCCAGCGTGCAGCGTTTTCCCTTCTGCAGAGTATCTCCGGATCCGTGTGGGGTCCGTCAATAAGTAAACCAAGCCTGCTGGCTTCAGCAGGGACAAGAGACGGGGAAGTGATTGCCTGAGAGGAGAGAACAGCTGGCTGGGTCTGGGGGAAAGCGCTTCAGATGGGCAGTCTTTCTTCTCTGCAATAATGTTAGGCAATTATTTTACTTTCCAGAGAACCTAGGCTGGTCTGAACAAAGTGCTTACAAACTGGGGGAGCAGTGAGGCTTAGCCCTAGGGCGCTCGGTGGGAGCGTACAGTTCGCCAGTTCTGCTTCTCGGGCGCTGTGGGATACAGCCGCTGATCTTGAAGGCGCGGGGGGGCCCGTCCTGAGCCCCCCAGCTGCAAGCTGTTCCCCTTGCAACAACGCTGTGCAGACCGACGAGGGAGCCTCCTCTCACCGCCCCGAGAGATCGGCCGCCGCAGACTCCGTTCTGCGGATTGGGGGGCTGTTGTTTGCCCCTGGCCAGACCGGGTGCCGCCCTGTTCCCAGACTCTTCTGCCGGTCGTTGTGAGGCAGAGGGCCCTCGAGCCAGCGGGCCCAGTAAGGCATTTCCTCTTCTCCGAGCTTGAGCAACTTGGCAAAACTCTAGCTTCGGCTGTAAGCGGGGCCCTACAAAAGCTTTCCAAGGCCCAATGAGCCACCATGGTTTGAAACAGGAGGAGCAATATGGCAGCGGAGGATGTTCAAATGCGCATACACGCCCCAGGCGGTTGCAGAGCTCTAGTTTCAGGATTAAGTCCAGCAGGAGAAGACCCCCGTGGAAGTTGAAGTTGAAGTTGAGCAGAAGAGGTTTGAGCTGGCATAGTGTGCTAATCCCTAATACGGCTTGATTGGTTTGGGTGTAGTGCAGGGTTCCTCAACCTTGGCGACTTGAAGAGGTGTGGACTTCAACTCCCAGAATTCCCCAGCCAGCCATGGCTGGCTGGGGAATTCTGGGAGTTGAAGTCCACACCTCTTCAAGTCGCCAAGGTTGAGGAACCCTGGCATAGTGTTTTGTGTGAGTGCAGCTATTGTGCTCTATGAAACGGCACTGGGGCTCTGCAGGAAGAGGCAAAGGGCTCTGGGGTCGAAATCTGTGTGATGATGTCATACTCGCATACAAGGAAACAGCTGGGTCATTGAAGTGACGACATCACCAGCCCATTGTCATTTTGGTATCATCGCAGTGTGCTGTGGACACAGCCAGTTTAGTTTCAGTAAGCCGTATTTTAAGTCACGGAATCATAGGTTTGGATCTAAAAGGTCATCCCCCTGCACGCAGCAGGATCCGCTACCCCATCCCTGATAGAGGACCACCCAGCCTCTAAACGTGGACAGGGTGCGCTGGGCCCCGGAAGGGTTAGGAAGCAGCAACCCGCTTGAGCCTGGGAACGGTTCAGAGCTTTTCCCAAGATGTCTCTGGGTTAAGACCTTGGGGTGCTTGTGGCTGCAAAGCCTACTCCGGGGTAAAGGAAGGGTCCTTATTCCAGAACAGCCACACATTCAGCTCTCTGCCGGCATGATGGAATTCCTGGGAAGCCGAAAGAACTGCGCTGTCAGCAGCGTAAGGTGTAGGGGAATCCCTCCGCCACGAAATGGTTCCCGGGGGGGGCATCCTTGTGGGTCTGTCCCTTAGGAGGAGTCCCAAAGCACCAGTGGGCTTGCTCCGCTCTGCGCGAGAACGGGCTCTCAGTCGGCTCCCTGGCATTTTCCACAAGGCCTCGGCGCACAGTGTGGCTTTGGGGTTTGGCGGAAATGGGGATGGTGGCTCGGGGAGAGGATCCCCGCCTGTGGTCTAACGTGCGTCACGTGCAGATGGAGCGCCTCGGGCCCTCTTGCTGCCTCCAGCGCAGCGTCCCGAGTGCCACCCTTGCTGGACCCTGGAGCGAGCCGCCCCGCCCCCCCCCCGCACATTCAGTCTAGGTCGGCCTGGTCCAGTGGTACGTTTGCCGTTTCTTCAATTGTTGAAATGGTTTCCGGGGTGAGCTAGCCTTGGGATACTTGGCCTGCGCCCAAAGGAAGGGGCAAGCAGGCGGGCCCCCTTGGCAGTCTCTTCTGCTTGCACATGCCCTGCTCCCTTTCTGGCTGGCAGCACGTAAGGGGTTAAGGCACCCGTAGGCTGATGTTGCCTGCCTCCTGCAGGTCACCCAGACACAGTTTCCATGGAAACTGCTGGGCCATCCGCCAGCATCCTGCTGTATCCTCCTGCTTCTGGTACCCAGGACCCTTCACTCCAGTGAATAAAACCTGGTGGGGGTGAGGGGAGGACAGGAGAGCAGATTTGAAAGCTGCTAGCAGGGCGGGGCAGGGCGGGCGACGGGAAGGGCGCTTCTGCGTGGATGCCGAGGGAAGGGAAGGGGCCTCACCGCGTTGCCTTGTGGGGAGAGGACAGGCCCCACGCCACAGGGCGGCCGGAGCGCTCTAAGTGGTGCCTTTCGCTGAACCAGTCATGTCTGACTCCTGGCATCTCCAGGCGGGGCTGAGGAAGAGCTGCGTCTGAGCGTCTGACGGCTGCGGCTTCTCAGCGCCCGGATCCGCACAACGTGGGAAATTAGACTAAGGTGCCGCCGGACGCTCGTGGGCAGCTCGGTGTTGACTTTGCATCGCACTAAGCCTTAATATTTTGTTGTTGTTGGGCACTGCATATGTTTTGAATGCAGCCCTTGTGTCGTAGACACCCAGGTTCGTCTCTTGGGCGAACCCGTGAGATGGAGATGGGGATCCGTGCAGTTTGGGCAGGTTCAGTGGCCCCGGGTTCCAAGGTGCATGAGGGGTCTGTCCAGAAGACGGTCCTGGGCAGCTCCTTCCCACAGAAGGGGTCTTAGTTGTCGTCCTGACTCTTCCTTGGCCTCCCCCTGCCGCAAGGGAGTAGGAGCCCTCGTGGGGGTGGTGCCTTGCCTGGGGTTGGGGCTCCCCCCGGCTCCAATTAATCTGGGGCTGCCAGACCGGCCGGGACTTGGCCAGGCTTGCTGTCTCTGGAGCAGGCTGTTTACTTGCCCAGCAGCGCCAAGAGAGGATGGGGCCGGGGGGGCAGTGGCGTCTTGGGGGAGGCGCAGGAGGACTGGGGGGCCCTTGGAAGCGGCTGGCCATCCTTGCTCCTGAGGCTTTGCCAGCTGCGGGCTGGTCTGCCAAAGCGCATTTCTCTGCTGTCTGTCGCTGGCAAGGACAACATGTGTACGTCCCAGCGTGGGAGACGTATTCAGACGCTGAGGATCTGGGCCCCAGGCTTTGGCAGGTGAGAATCGGCTTTCGGAGCCTTAGCGTGGACCTGCCCTGCCCTGGTCTGCTAGAGGCCAGGACCGCTTCTGCCTCTGGACCCGTCCTCCTGGTCTTTCTCCTTGCTCCGAAATCCAGCTTCCCCGCCCTTCCAGGAACTCCTGCATGTCCGACTCGTGTGCTGCTGCTGGTCAGAGCCCCTTGAGCTCTGGTGTTGCTTTCCTGATGAAGCGCAGACAGGTCCGTGTTTGTTTACGAGGAAGAGCCGTGGCCCGTTGTCTGTGGATAAAAGGGATTTCCTAGCGAACACATTCTCTCGGGATTTATGATTACGGAACAAGATTGTCACCAGAGGGGCCTAATATCTCCAAACCACCATTCAGGACGGTGGCCCCCATACAAGCACTGAGATGTTCTGGGTGGGTCTGATGAGGTCCAGCGTGAGCTGCATTTGCACAGAGCCGCAGAGCCGCGGCAGGAGCGAAGGGACGTTCCTGCAAGGCAGCGGGCCGGCCCTTCCCGCGCGACCCGAGTGTGGGGGGCTGCACCCACAGGGCCGTGTCCCTCTAGCAGCCTCTCGTCGGCTTGTCCCTTCTGTTCTCTGCTCTCTCGCGCATTCTGCTGCCTTTCAGTTTCTCCTGGCTGGTTCAAAGCCACAAGACAGCTTCGCGCAGCAGCAGCCGACTCTCTGGAGGGAGCTGAGGTTATCTGGGGATTCTTCTTGTGCTGAGGGCAGCAAACAGCACCCCGATGGGTGCCGGCAGCGGCCAAGAAGGCTTATGGGCAACGATGCCTGCAGGGGGGTCCACCGCATGAAAAAGGTGGGCGCAAGTAGGGCAATTGAAGCCACTGACCCTTTTTATGTGTGTGCGATGAGTGTAATGTGCATTAACAAAGAGCAGGGCTTCGATCGCCTGGTCGTGCCTGCCGCTTGGACGCTGTTGATCCCTCCTGTAGTTACCCCAGCTATGGGCAAATCCTAGGTCTTGTGCTGAGTCTGGGGACCATGGGAGTGTAAACCGCGGCAGTGTTTGCAACGTCAAAGTAACCGTTGATCGGTGTCAGTGCCACCATGGCTGTGGCTGTAGGACCTCACCTGTCTGCGCTGCTCCACGTCCCCGTCCCCCTCCCACATAGCTGCAAGGGATCAAAAACAGACATAGGTTGTTCTAGGACTTGGTTCTTCCACCCTCTCGTCCACGTTTGGGTGACTAGGGAGTTAGTTTAACACCAGTAGTCCTGGCGGTCAGCGGGATTCCCTTGCCATTTCCATTGATTGGGTTTTACGTTATACTCTGATATCCCTCCCCAGTCCAGTTAAGCCACTCATGGGTAAGTGGCCGAGGAGCATCAAATGGGGCCTTACTGTTCTGGCAGCTCTGTCACCCCACTCCTTTAGGTTCATTGGAGGGTTAGGGTTCACCCCACAAAATCACGGACTTCCGTACTACGTAGCGACGCAGCCCCGATCGAAGGGACCTCAACGCTCGGTGCCATGTTCCCCTCCCCTCCCCCTTCTGCAGTTCGACCAAGGAGACGAGCGTGGGCAAGGTGCGCGACGTGGCCTCCTTTCGTCGGCATTTCAGGATGGGGTTCATGACCATGCCAGCCTCACAGGAACACGCCCCACACCCTTGTGCCAGCAGCATGGCACCCCGCTCCCTCTCGTGCCATTCTGTGGGCAGCGTGGACAGCAGTTCAGCGGACGGGGAGGTTGGATCTCGCAAGCCACCCGCCAAGCCGAAGCGGCACCCCAGCACGAAGCTCAGCACCGAGGCCAGGAGCGCCCTGGAGCTGACGGGAAGCAAGAAAGGAGGTAAGGCGGAGCTGCAGAAGCGTTTTGGGGGGCAGCAGCACTTTTGAGAGAAGCCCAGCCTGCAGCCTCTGAGGCGCACTTTGCGGCTTGACTACTGCAACATGCTGTACACAGGGCCTCCCTTGACGACTACCTGGAAGCTTCAGCTGGTCCAGAATGTGGTGATGTGAGCAGTAACGGGCATGCCTTGGTGTGCTCATGTAGCACCTCTGTTTCACAAGCTGCACTGGTTTCCAGTTTGCTTCCAGGTGTGATTCAAGATTCTGGTTGTTACCTATAAAGCCCCACCTGACATAGGGCCTGAGGGACCTCGAGGGACCACCTGTCTCCCATAACATCTGATTTGGCAGGGTTGGCACACTCCGGGTTCCTTCAATTAAACGGTGCCAGGTATTGGGATCCCAGAAGCGGGCCTTCTCAATCCCAATGTCTGCCCTCTGGAATCAGGTTCCCCCCGAGACCCAGACGGCCCTCACTCTGCTGGCGTTCAGAGGGTGTTGAAGACCTGGCTCTTCATCCAGGCCTTTGGCAAGGGTGGGTGTAGCCCCTTGTGAGGAGTGGGTGACCGGTTTTGCCACCTTGGCCTTTTCTTGTATCGCTGTTTTGTTTTTATTGTTTTACGGTTTTCATGTTTTCTTGTTCTTGCCCAGAGTATAAAATAAATAAATAGTAGAATAATTCTATGTGAGTCTCCCCAGACTTGTTCAAAACTCCAGCTGTTACGGACACTGCTGGCTCTGCTGGCCAGCGAAGCTCGCATTGGAAAACTATGCAAAAAGAAGGATGGCAGCCACGCCTGGGTTCTCCTCAGCCTGCCAAACAGGAGAGAAACTGAGGGGCCACGTGGTGGGGAGGGAGGGCCCAAAGGCCAGACGGGAAAGAAGTTGCTGACCGTGATTTCTGCGCGGTCAGAATTCAGGGCCACGCAGAAGGTCTGCCTGGCCTTCCCCAAGATACGGTCGTACAGAGGCGGTGACGGACGCGGCAGTTCAGGTGGTCCGTTTTCTCGCTTAGCCGCGGGTGCGTTCCGGGTGCGTGGCGTGCTGCATTTTGCTACCTTGGTTGGCTTCTCTCTGCCCCCGCCAGGTTGCCCGAAGGCGAGCGCGGAGAGCCGAGAATCAGCTCGCAAGGTGCCCCCGCAGAAACCGAAGCGCAGCCCCAACACCCACTTGTCTGTATCGTTCGACGAGACCTACTCCGGGCGCCTCCCAGGCCCCGCTCCGGGGGGCGCGGTGCAGCGCTACAGCCGTGCCTTCTCCCACAGCCAGGCCAAGGGCTCCGACGCCGAGGAGGACGAGCCGGTCTACATCGAGATGGTAGGGGACATTTTCCGGGGACCCGGGCCCCCCCCTCAAGTCGCCACTGCTGCAGATGAGGACTCTGACGAGAGCGAAGCCATTTATGAAGAAATGAAGTACCCGCTCCCCGAAGAAGGGGGGGAGTCCCGCCCCAACGGGGCCCTCACCTCCCCTTGTCACCGGCCGAACAAGAGGGAGGCTGCCAAGGCCGCGCCGAGCACCAAGACCTCGCCGTGTGAGATCCCACCCCCCTTCCCCAACCTTTTGCAGCACCGGCCCCCCCTTTTGGCCTTCCCCCAAGGCAAGAAGGGATACAAAGGTGCCGGCCCAGATGGCTCCAAACTGCCCGTCCCGTGCCATGCCAAGGAGGCGCCGTCGGCCCCTATGACCCCCCAGGTCCCTAGCCACCATCAGCAGCGGGGCGGCGAGAACCCTGCCCTGGCGCCATCTGGCCGTGCGCGCAGCCACTCCACGCCGCTGCCTCCGCAGCCCACCAGCCAGGGCAAAGCAGAGAAAGATCTCCCCATTTCCCACAGTATGATCTGCCCCTCCGCAAAGCCACCCCCTGCCCCGGCACCGCCAGCAGCCTCTACCCCTTCCGGGGTGCCAGGGAAAGACAAGCCAACCGTTTCCTACACGATGGTCTACTCGGCAGTCAAAGTCACAACTCACACGGCCCCCTCTGAGCAAAAGACGGAGAAGGAGATTTCCGTCCTCCATGGGATGTTGTGCGCTCGGCCCTCCGCCATGCCCTCATGTAAACAGGTGCAGCGAGCTTGCACGCTCCCCGAGCCACCGCCTCTGGGCATGGTCTGGACTTACCCGGCGCCCTGTGCGGGGCTGAAGCGCCCGCCGGCCTACGAGAGCATCAAAGGCATGGGGGCTAAAGCGTCGTCGGCCGTGAAGATTCAGCTGCGGGACCGGGCCTTCGCCAGCATCGCCTGCTCCCAGGCCGTGTCCGGCGACGACTGCGGCCGACCGGCGGGAGAGGAGGAGCCCGTTGGCTGGGTGCTGCAGAGGAGAGGGGGCTTTCGGAAGGGGAAGGAGCCCGACAGTAAGTGCGGGCGAGGGTGCCAGGGAGAGGGACGTGCAGGGGTCAGCATCCTGCCCCGCGGGCAAGGAAGGGGCGTTGGTCTTGAACGGGGGCATGAACCCGGGGCTGCTCAGCAGGGGGGCGTGTTGGTGGGGGGCTCTTCTCTCCTCCCGTGCCCCCCCCGTAGTGACCCGGGAGGCGCTGCCTCTCCAAGGGGCCCTTTGTTAGACCCTGCTCCAGGGGCTGCTGACTGAGGAGGGGGAGTTCCTGGCCTGCAGTTGGGGTGGTGTTCCCAGGAGCGGGCCCAGGTGGCGGGGGACCAAGCTGGGAGCCGTTCTACCGGTGCCCCAGCTCTGCCAGTTCTTCTTCTGCCGTTGCAGAGGTCACAGACTGCCCCCAGACGTGGGACGGCAGTGAAAGTGCTCAGCCCAAATTGGACAAGGAAGAGAAAGCTGTGCCGAGCCACCCACAGTCGAACATCCCAGTCCGTGCGCCCGCACCCGAGTGTCTGGCTGCCAAGATGCCAGGGGGGAGGACCAACCTGCCTATTCCCTGCCAGACCTTCCCTGCCTGTCACCGGAACGGAGGTGAGGCGGGGGCTTCCTGGAAAAGACCGGCCTCCGCCTTGTGGGCTGGCCATCTTGGCCCGCAGGGAGGGGCGACGGACCCCCAGTAGTTCTTTGGCCGGTTTTGGGCCGCAGGACGTGGACTTAACGCAGCTGCAAAGAAGCGGGTGAAGGCAGCCGGCAGCAGGCCAAACGGGCGCGCGGACGCGCACACACACACACAGGCACCCAGACATTTGCTCAAAGGGCCAGAATTCCCCTGGGACGCCTCATCTCCCCGTCTCAAATTCTGCTTTATGGGTGAGGGGGAAGAGGAGGCGGAATCGGTGCCTTTCCGCTGCCTTCCTGCTCCGCGTTCAGCGTGGCTCTTACAGGCGGGAGGCCAACCAAGAGGGCAAAGGACTCACCAGGCTCTTTCCTTCATCCCCACCCCAGATTTTACCGGCGGGTACCTTCTGGGCCGCTCGGCATCCACCTCAGGCGTCCGACAGGCTGTGATCCACGCGCAGAGGCCGTGCAGCCATCCCAGGGACCCGGGCAGCCTGGTACGTCGGGCGGGGAGGGGAGGGGAGGGAGGGGGGAGCAGGTCTCCTGAAAGGCCTCGCAGGGACGTGGCGGGCAGAAGGACTGCCGGGACGGAGGGGAAGAAGCCTCCGATTCGGAGGAGCAGGAGACGACCCTGGAGGAGGAAATCCAGGGAGGGTTTGGTCCAAGGGCTTGAGCACCGTTGCAGAAGCGGCGGGAGGGGAGGGGGCGCTGCGTTCTCAGGGGCTTTTCTCGTTCTCTGCTTGGCGAGATTAAATGGCTGCAGCACAATTAGCAAGAGCCACCCGGAAAAGAAATCCCCAGATTTTTAAGAGGGAGGCAATATCCTTGCAGAATACATTACTAGCCTAGGGATGAAGGTCATATTGAACCCCGATCTGCCAGGACATCTTACGTGGAAACAGAAGAGGCAGAGAGAGAAGTAAATTCCTGCCCCCCCCCATCCTACCAGTAAATTTCACTGGAAGGTAATCCAATTTGGACCCTGGCACTGCCCAACCTGGCCCTCTGGCTCAGGGTGATGCAGACAGGTGAGCAGCAATTAGGGCCTGCCCCTCCAGCAGGCAGGTGCCCGGGAGGGTAAAGACTGGAGGAAGGACTTGGCGGCAGGCGTGGGCAGGCAGCCTGCTCTTGCCAATGAAGCCGGTTGCGGCTCCAACCCAGAGCCTTTGCATCTGAGAGAGGCGGGGAGGGTCCCCTGGCTGCCTCCTTCACCCAGGCGTTCAGACAACCACCTTTTCGGTTAGCTGAGCCCCGTTCAGCGGCCTGGAGGTGCTGGCCAGTGGAAGGGAGACCTCCAGCACGCGGGGCGGTGGCTCCGTTTTGTGCCTGACCCGAGCGGGATGCTGCTCCTCTCTCGGTCTGAGGCTGAGGAAGAGCGAAGGCTGCAGACGGGCTGGCGGAGGATGGCACGGCGATGCTAACCCTGGCTCTCTCCGCAGGCCCTGCAGTACACGCAGCTGCCTGGCCCCGAGGCCCTGCAGAGCTCCTCGCGGGAAAGGGACGGAAAGCTGCTGGAAGTCATTGAGCGCAAGCGGTGCGTCTGCAAGGAGATCAAAGCGCGGCACCGTCCTGAACGCAGCTTGTGCAAGCAGGAGAGCATGCCTATCCTGCCCAGCTGGCGGAGGAGCACGGAAAGCCGCAAGTCCGGAACGCCGCCCTGCCGCCGCCAGCAGACGGTGCTCTGGGACACGGCCATCTGACCAGGGGAGGGGGCTGAGCCCCAAGAACTGGTGCCTTGTGCTGGCCAAGCAGAATGCGTGGCAGGGCTAACTGCTGGCAGCGTGGCCTCCTGCGGGGGGCCTTCCCGGCCGGGACCATCCGGAGACTAGGGGCTGCCTGGGGGCCGCCCCTCCTGAGCTGTGGCGGAAGGACGCTTTGGGCGGAAAGGGGCGAGTCGCTATTTCACGGTTCCCTGGAGAAAAGAGGGCCTGCGGTGGGACAAGCCTGTCGCCGCACTCCGAGGAGCCTCCCCTCCCCTCCACGCCGGGGGTGGCTGCACCTCAGAGGCCGGCGACGGCAGCAGCCCACCGGAAACGGCGTTGCCCGCAGCAGCGATGCCGAGCAATGGGTGCTGCAGGACCATCTGTGACCGGTCTCGGAGGGCACAGCGGGCAGGGCAGGGCAGGGCAGGGCAGGGGCGGCAGCGGTTCTGTGCATTGGGCTGAGGGTCCCACCGCTTCTTGGCCAAGAGCTCCTGGGCTGCAGAGGGCCAGAGTGACGGCTCCCCAGTGTTCCTTCCACCTCTGAAAATGCCCCGGGGAGGAGGGGATGCCGATCTCACGGGGAGCCCTGGGTAAGGGGCCTGAAAATCCGCCCGCCTTTGGAGCAGTTTGGGGGGAAGGGGGGATCCCAGAACTTGTGGTGCTGAGTTCTTGGTCTGCCAGGACTCCGAGAGAGAGAGCGGGAAAGGGAAGGAGGAGCCGTGAACCGAGGGGCTCCGGCCTTGGTTTTCGTAGCAAAGCTGAATCACGAAATCAGCCGTCCCCTTTATTCTTACCTCGAACCGTGCCTGTGGCCGGCTCTCTAAAAAGAGCAAAGCATCGGCCCACGAAGCCACATGCAGCAGAACAAGCCAAACACCGCCGCCTCTAGCCCCGCAAGGAAATAATAAGACGCAATTTTCCAAACCATCAAAATAAATGGAAAAGAAATTGGGGGGTTGGGGGGTGAATACGTTCCTTCGTCTACTTCCTGAGAGTCAGATCTGCCCCACGATGGTTTTGTCACGGCGTGATAAGACCAGACTAGCAACGCCGCGGCCTTTTTCAGTCGGATGCCCTCCAGAAGGTCGAACTGCGGCTCCCCGCGTTCCTCTCGCAGCAGCAGCATGGGGCGCGCTCCAGGGCGCCACAGCCTAAATTCAATCGATCGGTCGATGTGCCGGAGGCTGCAGAGGGGAGAAGGCAGGGCCACAGTGCCTGTCCTTTACATTTTTTTCATGTTCCCCCAGAGCTTCCTTTCCCTTTAGGTTGTTATTGTGCAGTTTGACTAATTTCATAGACTGGAAATGGCAAAAGGTCCATCTTTTCCTCTTTCACTTTCTCCTTACCTGCTGGCAGAAGTCCTTGAAGCCAAGGATTTGCCCAGGAAAACAAAATAAGAAGTTTGAGATTTCAGTGGAAATAATGTATGCTTGGGATTTGATCTGATTTGAAAAAGGCACTTACTAGTATGTTGCAATTCACAATTAGGCAGTGAGGTTTTTGCTGTTGTAAAAGCACAGAGATGTGGGTAAACTACTTCTGTGTCATTACCAGGCACTAGGAAGTCTGCATGTTTAAGTCTAGGTCAGTGTTTCTCAACCTTGGGTGCTTGAAGATGGGTGGACTTCAACTCCCAGAATGCCCCAGCCAGCCTGGCTGGCTGGGGAATTCTGGGAGTTGAAGTCCACCCCTCTTAAAGCCGCCGAGGTTGAGAAACACTGTTTTATGTACGAGGGAACCTTTGATGCCTCTCGGGGTTCTGGAAGACTCAAGAACTCGAGGGTTTCTATTCCTAGCAGGTTAAACACAGGGTAAAGACCATGAAGTAAACTCGTGCCAGACACCCATGCTATGCTAAACGTACATGCGCTCAGCACCTCCCGAAGGGCGGGGTGGGAATAACCCTTAGTTGTTGCCCCCCGGCCCCATCACAGAGCTGGGCCACAGAATCCAACGAGGGAGGGAGCCACAGAACAGCCAGTCTTGGGAACACGCCCAGCCACCTCCCGCGCATTTGGCGTTTACGTTCCCACGGGTGGGATGGCAGAGCAAGATGGTGCTCTTCCATCTCCAGCAGGCCGTCGGTCCTTCCCATTCCCACGCCAGCTCCCGGTGGCACGGCCTGTTCTCTCCACCAACACTGGCTGTCCTGCTTGCTTTGCTCCATAGGCTCCGTGTGCCCAAGCTGACCCACCCGGGCTGGCCTCAGGATGCCTCCTTAACTCTCACTGCCCCATTCCAGGTGATAATTGCTTGGTGTTCAGGTGCCCCTGTTCTGATGATGCCGAGGAAAGTGGGGAAGTCCACAGGCGTTCCCGAATCACAGTCCTGTCCCGCTGAACAAGGATTTGATCGTGTTTCAAGTCAGCCACCAAAATGGGTCCTGACCCCTTTAGGATTTGTTCATGCTCACCCCAGCACCATCTCCCATTTCTGCTTCCAACTGTGGAGTCGTTCAAGCCACAGTTTTCTGTTAGCGTCCACAAGACACGGCTGGACCGGTTGGGGCGCTGGCGTGAATCAGTTTTACAAATTAGGATGACAACCACCGCCAAGATGAACATAAATGGCACCGCTCTGGGGCAAGAGGGGAGCCCAGTGGGGGACTTCTGGGTCTTACGTTCAACCCCCTGATTTAAATATTTCACAAGATTGTCTAGTGTAGCAAGATGAAACTGCTTTGCAAAAATATTTATGCTGGGAATTCATGGGAGGGTATTTATATATTAAAAACGAAGGAAAGAAAATAAAATTGTCACGCTGGTTGCTCCTCTGTGGATTACTTTCTTTGGTCCAGCTCTCAGCTTTGCAGAGCCCTTGGCAGAAGTCCTGCATCCTGCCCAGAGAAAGAATTCCTTTTGCTGTTCTCCTTGATGGTTCAGGTACCCCGAGGGCAGCGCCCAGGATGATCATCTAGATCAGTGTGTCTGAACCTTGGCGACTTTAAGATGAGTGGACTTCAACCCCCAGAATTCCCCAGCCAGCATGGCTGGCTGGGGAATTCTGGGGGTTGAAGTCCACTCATCTTAAAGTCACCAAGGTTCAGATACACTGATCTAGAAACTAAGTTGTGTGAGAAACAGTTCAAAGAGCTGGGCATGACTTAACTTGCAGAAGAGAAAAGGCACTGAGGACCTGCCAACGTGAGTAAAGAGAGCGGATCTCTCCCTTGGCAGCTGAGAGCCGGGCAAGGGCCAATGGGTTGAATGTAAAAGAACCCTATTCAGGCTGAATATGTTTGCAGGAATCCCCTCAGGTTGCGAGTTAAGTGGTTAAGCTGCTTGCTTGGAATAGTGTGGACTCCCCCTTACTGGGGGTTTTGGGGATGGTTTAATGAAGTCCTGCACCGATGTTCAACGCGCTACGTGCCAACTGGGTCCGTCCCCCCCCCCCCCGTTATCTGACGTCTTCCTAATGCATAGCCTGCATCTTCCATGAAGTAGCATCAACAGAGGCCGTTGTTAAGGTGTGAGACGTGCTGCATTTTGCTGGTCACAATTTTTACCCTGCTTTTCAGTAGAATGTTCCCACAAAGCTGAATCAGCTAAAATGGCTGCAACACAACACACAAAGAAAAGGGATTGAGAGAGAGAAAAAAAGCAAACTTGGGCCCAATTTTCAACAGCGTTTTCTGGGGATGCTGTCTCTGGCCAAGAAAGAGAATGCAGGTCCCTTGCAGATTTCTTTCATGCCACCACGTGGGGTCAGGTTGATAGTCCTGTGGTTTGGATCCCAGTGGCACGCAGCCCCCGTTCCCTGGAGGGAGGTGGGCAACCAGTGGCCCTTAGTCTCTTTGCAAGTGGCCCTCTGAAGCCATCAGTTCGGACCTCAGGAAAAGTAACTTGTCCCAGTCTGCTTGGGGGGGGGGGATTGGAAGGAGGGAGAAAAGGGGACAACAAAGAGAACAGGTGGCCTGACCACTTTGGGTTCCACCTAGCCCCCTAGGCAGCCTCCCTACAGATTACCCCAAAGCGGATGTGGGCCGTCCTGGAAAAACTGCCTACGCCTGCCACAGCCGTCAGTCAAGGCCGAGGCTGCTTTACAATGGCACAAGGCGGGTCCTCAGAGAGACCCCCTTTCCCCTCTGCCACCCCACGTCAGGGGGCAGAAGGCAGATGCGCTGATGTAGCATCTGAGGCTGAAGGACCCATGATTGTGCGTGGAACGGCTCTGGAAAGGCTCAGCAGCATGATGCTTTTTCCTGCTTTTCAGCAACTGGAGCCCAGCTCCTCCTCTCTAGATCCCCCTTCGCAGTAGCAACGGCATCCATGGTGCTTTGGAAAATTTTGCTACGCGCCAGAGAGCAAAACACCACAGACAAAAGCTGTTGGCTTTGCCGAGCCGGGCTCCTCCTGGCTGCAGAAGAAGCAGCCTGGCTGGGAAAACCGTTAATGCCACACGTGAAATGACGCCTGGTGGGTCTTGCCTTCCAACATACCGGATTGGCCTGTTGGGGGCATTTGATGAAACTCAAACTACACGTTGGAGAAGGTTTTTTACTATGCATCTTTGAAAGAATTCCAAAGTAGGTGTTTTTAGAACCCGGACGCCGCAGGTTTACGAAGCTGTATTTGTACAGCTTAGCTGATATGCATATTTGTGGGAGTTAATCAGCACTGATATACCTCCATTATCACCAGTTTAACGATCGCGTCTCCCGCGAGACCTGCTACTCACAGACTGGAGAGAGCAACTCTACTTAAAGGACATAGAAGGATGACCCGGATCCCCTTCTCAAACGTCCCCTGCCTCCTCCCAGCACAAGCGCACTTGCCGTCCCTCTGCTCCACCTCATGCTGGATTTAAGCTCGGGGTGGGGGCCTGCCTTGCTGCCTCTGGTCCCTGCTTGGGGTGGGGGCCTGATTTTCAGGGCCATTCACCTTTTGTTGGCAGGCGGGTCAGGGCTCTCCTCCTGTGCCCAAAAGCCGCCCCTCTCCCTCTCCCTCCCCAACCCAGCCAGACCTGGCTGTGGGGCAGGGCGGAATGGCAGCAGAGCAGTGGTTGGGCTGGGGTTCTCCTGTCCCGTTGGATCAGAGGACGGTGGGGAAAGGGGGGGGGAGTGGTTCTACAGGTGCCCCCCCGATAAAGCTCTTCCGCCTGTGTTCGGCACTCTTCCCTAAAACCCCCGGACAGGTGCGCCGATGGCCATCCTGCACCCTCTGGGGCAAAAGCACAGCAGCAGCTGATCCTCCGGTGCCAGCCAAAGACTGCTTCCGCCCATCTCCTGTCTCCACAGGAAAGGAGGGGAGGGACGCAGCTCCCCCGGCCAGCCCCCCCAACGAAAAGAAGGTGTCTCCGAGCCAAAAGAGGCCCGCTTCCCCCCACCTTGGCTCAAGAGCTGCTCCTCCTCCCGAAGAGGAAGGGAAACTTCTGCCATGAAACCCACTGCTGCCCCCCCAAGTCAGGGGGGCCGTTGGGTCTAATCTGCAGGGACGTTTTCACACCTGCCCAGCTGTCTTCCAAAAGACAGGCGGGTGTCAACCCCCCCCCCCCCGGACTAAGTCTTCATTCAGTGGAATGTAACTTTGGGCATCACCTTTTCTCTGCGGTGTGGGAGGGGCTGCTGGGAAGCCCCGGCCCTCCCCACAAAGGAAGGGAAGTGCCCCTTTAGCTGCCCCCCCCCGGGATGCAGGGAGCAGCCCCTGTTCGTTCCCCTCCAGGAAAGGAAGCAGGGAAGGGGGTGGGTCTTTCCTGGGCCAGGAAAGGCGCTGCGAACAAATCCGCCTCTTCTCTCCTCCCACTTCTCCTGGCATGGGTGGCAGAGGCAGGGAACACAGAATGGGCGCCGGGGTGGGGTGGGGTGGGGTGAGGAGAACAGCTCCTCTGGTGCCATTCTTAAAAGTCTACAAAGGAATCCATCTGTGGGACTGGAGAAGTGATGGCCGGATGGCTCCTTTCGTGCCAGGCCTTTGGGAGCCGAGAGCAGAAGTGCCCTGCTGCCAATAGCTGGCACCCAAGGCGGCGTTCCCCAGCCCGCTCTCTCCTGCCCTGCTCTCTCGCAGGCAGAGCCCCCTTCTGTTTCTTCGTTGAGGCTGTGCAGGGTGGGCGAGGCTTCTTCCAGCTGGCATCCTTTTCTGCAGGCCCCTGTGCAGGAGATCAGCACGCCATGGCTGCCAAGAGCCTGCGCTGCCCAGATGGGAACATCGGACGCCGGCACTTCAGTTCTGACAGCCGGCAGAAAGATGCAATGCTGTCGCTTCACTTTCTCCGTTCCTGGTCCCCTGCCTTTCCTTCCCCGGGTCCCTCGCTTAAGAGAGATGGCCCTGAAGCTATTAAGGGTCTGCTCCCAAGTGCGTGCGTGCAGATCTGAGCACACCAGCCTGTGCAAGGTATTCTCCGACTCGCTGGCTAACTGTGGATCAAAATGCTTTCTTGCCCTCGTCCCCTCTTTTGGGAGGGAGGGAGGGAGGGAGGGAGGAAGGAGTTATCAGGGAAATGGCCACCTAGGCCAAGGTTTCTCGGCCTCAGCAACTTTAAGATGTGTGGACTTCAACTCCCAGAATCCCCCAGCCAGCATGCCAAGAAAGTGCTCCACCTGAAGATAAGAGACTTGTGGTTTGAATCAACCAACCGATTGAGCGCTGGCCCCTCAGCTCTTGATGAAATTGCCAAGCACCTTCAAATGGGGAGACCGTGTTCCCTGAGACGGTGCTGGCAGGCTGGCCAGGCAGCAAACATCTAGAGAACCTCTTGAGATGTGAAGCTGAGATGCGTCTCTGGAGGAAGCTTTGCCAGAGCTCCTTGGTCTGAGGGCGGTGAAGCAACCCGACACCGTCCCCGAAGCAGGAGAGAAGAGTCAGGTTCTGCCCAGGTGCACTTTCCACACGGCACCTTCGGGCCTGGACCACTGACACACCTGGTGGGTCACCTTCCCTTGCGAGCCCATCCTTGGTCCCAGTTCTTCGCTTAGGTTGGGCCAGGAGAGACTATTCCAGCTGTGCTGGGAAAGTAGGATGACTCAAAATGCTCTCAAAATGACTCAAAATTCTGGGAGCCGAAGTCCACGCATCTTAAAGTTGCCGAGTTTGAAAAACGCTGCTCTCCATCCAGACTCATAAGCAGAGTAGCAACACAACGCTAGCATTAGAAGAGGCCTATTTCAGAGAATGCAAGTTCCTTTCTTAAATCCTGCCACCCAGAGCTAAAAGGAGGAGGGGAGAGAAAATCAGTGGTTTGAAGCGTCCTTGGCTAAAGCAGTTCTGAGAGGCTTTGCTGGGAGGAAAACAGCCCTGCCTCTCCCAGCTGCCTCGCTCTCCCTTCTGGATATCCGCATCCCACCCCAAATGTCTGTTCTCTCTTCGAGCCCCAAAGGGCGGGCGCAGCTTGGCAATCACCGAACGTCCCAGATGAGCAACGCTTAGGAGCTCTTCCCCGTGGCTGCTGTTAATACGCCGCCCAGCCGCCTCTCGGCCAGCAGAAAAGCAGACCAGCACGGATGCGGTGCCCCCGATCCCCTCCCTCTCTTCCCACAGTGCCGCCGAACGGCACCCCCCTCCTCTATCGCGTGCGGGGCTGGGGAAGAGCCGGCTGCGGAGGGACCACGGCAGGCCCCTCCCCTCCTGTTTCAGCCCCCCCCAGCAGCAGCGCAGCAGCAGCAGCAGCGCCAACAGAGCTGAAACCTTGGCACGGGTGTGGGAGGAGAACGGAGGAGGCGCGCCTGTTTCGGATGGTCCAGAGGCAACGAGAGCGAGGGAAAGCGCGGATATAAAAGCCCAACGTGGAACGTCGCAGGCGCTCTGCCTGCTGGCCAGAAAGAGAAGGAAAGAGCAGAAGAAATTCCAGGGAGAGGAATTAAGGCAGAGCAGGGTTTGTGAGAAGAAAAAATGGTTATAGAGAGGAAGTACTGTAACAGTAACCGGGTAGTAATGGAGTATAGTAATTGTTATCGTTATAGTTACAGTCATCAGCATAGTAATACAGAAATAATAGTCATAAAATAGAATGTAGAAGAGAGGCAACCGAAAGCACTCACATATAAACTTGTTTCATATTTAACATTTGTATCTTGTTTTTTTTCAGAACAAAGCATCTCCCCAGCCCTTACAGGGAGATACCAAAAAACACCTGTCCAGAGTCCAGTCCTTTTGCTGGGCCTTTTGAGCCTGAGTCAACCCGAACTGGGTACCGTTTAAAGACGTCTCCTCCTAGACCCGCCAGCCGACATCCTTCAGCCGACCAGGTCTGGCAGGAAGGGCACGTTACCCGCCGGCTAAAGGGTGTCGGCTGGCAGGGTCTAGGAGAGCCTTTTCTGCCGTCACGCCCGCCCTGTGGAACATCTTGCCCCCCCCAGGTGAGGCCGGCCCCCACTCTTCTGGCCTCCCGGAAGAGCCTTAAGATCTGGCTCTGCCGACTGGCTTGGGGGTCGATTGGGGGCATGCAGCGTCGGGGGCGGCTGGCGGCTTGAGGACGCCCTCTCCGTCTTTTAATTTTGTCTATTTTGTAAGATTTTTATTGCTTTTATCGCTTTGATTTGCGAGCTGCCTAGAGTCACTTGTATCGTGAGATGGGCGGTGTATAAATTCGATTTATCAAACGAACGAACCAACAAGAGCCCGCGACAAGGGCGCGCTAAGGAAAGAGTAAGGGTTCCCTCCTCGCCAAATGGCCCGTCTCTGGGGAAACAACCACCGGTCACTGTTTTTACCCTGGGACGCTCCAGAGGGTCTGCCCAGAGCTGTCTGAACAGCCGACAGGTTCATGGTGGGGTCTGGAGGTGGCAGGGGAGTGGGAGGCTCTGGTCACACTAGGCCAGTGTTTCTCAACCTCGGGCACTTTAAGAGACGTGGACTTCAACTCCCAGAATCCCCCAGCCAGCAAGGGTGGCTGGGGGATTCTGGGAGTTGAAGTCCACGCCTCTTAAAGTGCCCGAGGTTGAGAAACACTGCACTAGGCAAATTCCTCCCCCCAAGTGCTGATGCACAATTTCTACATACAGAGTTGTCTCAAACTCCAGCTGGAGCTGATTCATAAACTAACATTGCACCAGCTGCCCACGTGCAATGGAGACTTCCAGAGGGCTCCGCGCCAAGCCAAGGTCACCTCCCTCGGTCACGAAATCCAGGAGGGGGACCTTCTGATGAGATCCGGAGATAGCGAGCTTCATCCCGGACTCGGCTTCGGCCGAAGTGCAAGTTGTGACCGGGTTCCCCTTTCGTCAGGCGCTGCTTTCGGCCAACCAACCCTCATGCCAGCTGCAAAGCGGCACGCTGAACCGAGCCTGCTCAAAATCCAAGGGGCTGAAAGCTGAAGGTTAGGTAGAGGAAACAGCAGCCTGGCAGGACAAAAGTGGTTTTTGGATAATAGGCATGGAACCAGGCTAACATTTTTCGTGAAAGGGACAGCAGTCCTATTTTTAAGGAATTACGGAAAACATGAGCTCTACCAAGTTTGCAATATACTCAATAAAGCTTGTGGAGATTTTCTTTCCAGCTGACATTTATAGTATTGTTGTACCTTAGTAAGAAATCTTTCTTTTCTGGGTAAGGCCTCAACTGAGAATTACACAACAGTGTTATGCTCAGGTGCCACTTACTTGAGGGAGTTGTGATGCTACGTGCAGCATGTCCCAATTATAGTATTTGATACGCATCCGTAATTCAAAGTTCATGGTGTCAATGAACTAAAGAAAAATTGTAATCTAGAAAGATTATGCAGCCGTTGGATTCTTAGTCTATGTGGGTGCATGCCTTCGAGTCAGGGTCAACTCTCCTGGCAACTGCCCGGACAAGTTCTTGCAGTTTTCTTGGCAAGATTTTCAGAAGTGGCTTGCCATTGCCTGCTTCCTAGGGCTGAGACAAAGTGACTGGCCCAAGGTCACCCAGCCAGCTTTGTGCCTAAGGCGGAACTAGAACTCACAGCCTCACGGTTTGTAGCCTGGTGCCTTAACCACGACACCAAACTGGCTCTCTCCTTAGTCTACTTAAAATGCCAGTAAACTGGTAATGCAAAAGTCAGTAAAGAGGTAAATCTGAATTTCTACCACAAGTCAGCTGAAAACAGCTTTGGAGAAAAAACAGAATATAAGGAAAGTAAGGAGACTTTTCTTGGAGTTCCTCAAGAGGAAGGGGTGCGAAGGCAAAAGCAAAGCCAGAGGAGAAGGCAGGTCACTTTCGATGTAAGCAGCAGTGTGGCTGGAGGACAAACGAAGTCTCTCCACAGGGACTTGGTGAGGAGTGGTGTGGAGACCTTGTATTGGCCACCGATGGTGACTGTGTCAACCGGCATTAAACGTTCCCCTAAAAGCCCACCCAAACCCCATTGCTGGGAGGGGAAGACGCTGATTTTGGGGGACTTGGAAGCAAGCTATTTACATCTGTAGCACAAACCAGGATTAGCCGTCACAGAATCCGCAAACATTACACTGGTCATGATGTCCTGTAAATAGGGACTGCAAGCAAGAAACATGGTTTTGGGTCACATACTGTTTGTATGATCAACCTATAAAATCCTACCCCAGTGTTTGCGACTTTGGGTTTTTCCCAAGGCTTCCACCGCAAGGTCACATTAAATTAAACCTTCCTTTTCTTCACGTTGGTGTAACTGTGGCCTTGGCATCTTCTTGGGTAGCACAGAGCACTTCCGTCCTTCGCTCTGTCCAGCGCACCCAGAGAGCCCTTCAGGGCTCATTTTGTGCAATTAACGCCCTAATGACGGGAGCCGCCCCGGCTGTCCGGCTCGCAGGAGCGCGTGGAGGCGAGGGGGCCGAGCGCCGGCGTGCAGGAGGCCCCACCAGCGTCCCTCAACCTCGGCAGGTTCAGAATTCCCCAGCCGGCAATGGGGAGCTCTGGGAGCTGAACTTGCCGAGGTTGAGAGACGCTGGGGGCGCCTCCCTCCTGTTTTGCGTTCCCGCGTCCAAGGTCGGCCCCGCAAGGGGGCGGAGAGACCAGATCCGTCTTCGCCGAGCCCCTCCGCCAGGATCGGGTGGGGGCCCCTCGCCCGCCCGAGCTCCCTCCGCAGCGCTCCCCTCGCTTCCTTCCTCCCCGCCGAGGCGAGGCCCGGACGGCCAGATCCGCCTCAAGGGCCGGCGCCGGCCGAGCCCCGCCGAGGCGGGCCAAGGCGGAGGGATGTGCGCATGCGCCCCAAGGGCGCCGCCCCCTGCCGAGCGGCGAGGGGGGACGGCGCCGGCGCAAGCGCGCTCCGAGCGGCCCTCGCCGTTCTTCCGCGGGGGAGTCTAACGGTGCGCGCAGCGGCCCCGAGCAGGCGGAGCATGCGCCGTCCGAGGTGGGCGGCGCCCGGCGCATGCGCGGCAGCAGCGGCAGCCCTCGAGCGAACGGGCGAGCCGGGGCTCAGGTGCGCCCGGATGGCGGCGGCGGCGGCGGCGGCGAGCGGGGCCGGGGCCGGGGCGAGGAAGCCGGGCTCCCCGCGGGACTCGGAGTCCGAGGTGTGGTCCCGCCGCGTGCGCGAGCTGGTCAGCTCGGAGCCCGCCAGCCGCCTCTGCTTCGAGTGCGGCCAGCGCGGCGTCACCTACGTGGACATCACCATCGGCAGCTTCGTCTGCACCGCCTGCTCGGGCGCGCTGTGAGTGGACCGGGGGGCGCCGCGCGGGCCCCTCCCCGCCCCTCCCCTCCGCCGCGGGCCCTGCCCAGCGCCGCCCTCTGCCGCGGCCCCGTCGGCGGGGGCCGGGGGGCTTTCCCGGCAGCGCGCGGGGCGGCTCTGGGCGCTCGGCTTGGAGGGGCCGCGGCTGCCGCAGACCCCCCGAGGCCCTCCCGCGCCGCCCCGCGGGAGGCACCTGCTGGCGGTCTGCGGCGCGGCGGCTCTCCCGGAGGGAAGCGGCGCGCCGCCTGCGCTCAGAGGCGGGGCCGCGAGCGCCTCCGCGCCCGTCGCAGCGGGCCCCCGGAGGACGGGGAGGCGGCTCGGCGGCCTTTCCGGCGCAGACGCCGCTCGCGCGTGCGGCCTCCAGCCCGGACAGCCTCCTCGGCGCGTCAGCTTCACCCGCCCGCTCGTTTCCCGCGCCGGTTCTGAGCTGCGGCGGTGCGGTGACCTGGAGTAGGACAGCCGCCTGTAAGGCCCAGGAGGCCTTTAACCTGCCCCTGGAAAAGAGGGGCTGGCTGGGGGGCCAGAACCTCACGGGGGGGCCCTCGAAGTCCGGGGAAGCTGCCCTGAAAGTGAGCGGGTGGCGCGTGGGGAAGAACTGCGGGGCAGGCAGGTGGAGGGTGGGTGCGCCTTGCCCGTCTCTGCTGCAGGGCGTGAGGAGGATCCCTTTGGGGGAGCTGCTTTAGCGGGGGAAAGTGGGGCGCGGAATGCTTAGAACAGGAGCTTTCTGGATGGTGACGATGGATTTTAGCCGAGTGAAACCCGCGTCTCGCTTTATTTCACGAAGATCGGCCGGAAGTGCGCTGCAGAGAGATCTAGGGCACTGACCTGTCCTCCCCTCCTGCCTGCGTGTTCCCCAGTGATGCCCAGCGGTGTCTCAGAGTGGCCAGAGACGATCCTTCCCGTGTCAGTTCGCTTCCCCTCTTTGAAGGACGCTCTGAGTAGTTCATTGTTGGTCCTCTTAATAATTAACCACCGCGGGCAGAGAAGAACCAGCAGTTCAGAAGGGTGGAAACGAGGATAGGACTGAGCCAGGAAGAGCTGCGGGCAGGAGCTGAAGGCCGCTGGGCTCCGTTCTGCCAAGACCTGCATCCGTGGGCGGGTAGGGGGTCCTGGGTGCATAGCTAACCGTCATCAGCCCAAGTCACCAGGCTGGCCCTCTTGCCGGTGTGTGGGGCTCTCTGGCCCAAGATCCGCCCCTCTGTCCTAAGGAACGCTCGGCTCCGGTCAGCGCAACCCGTAACTTGCGAATGCTTTTCTCTTCCCCCCTCCGCCCCATGTAGCCGTGGTCTGAATCCCCCTCACCGGGTGAAATCCATCTCCATGACGACCTTCACGGAGGGCGAGGTGCAGTTCCTCCAGTCCCGTGGGAACGAGGTGAGTGGAGGTCGCTGGAGGGTCTGGCTGCTTACATGTGAAGATGCCGTTGAACGGGTAAGCTTTGATTCCACACCATTTTTCCAAAGGTACGAGGGCATGTAAACTGCCTGCGCATATAAAATGCTGAAAGCACCTTTACATTTTAAAAAGCAATCTAGCCAAACAGACCAGCTCTCCCTTGCAACAGGTCAGGAGGCTATGTCCCACAGGGGGTTATGCTTCTCAGTTATAACCACTAAAATGAATTTGCTTCCTAAAGAATCATAGAGTCCTAATTTGTGGCTTTCTCCCCTCATTCGGATCCCCACCCCAGGCCTGTCGGAAGATCTGGTTGGGCTCTTTTGACTCACGGGCGTCCCTGCTACCAGATTCTCAGGACCCTCAAAAAGTGAAGGAGTTTCTGCAGGAGAAATATGAGAAGAAAAGATGGTGAGAATGAAAGTGGGAGCGGGGGGCAGGGAAATGACACTAAATTGTTGTGGGCTCTGTATTCTGCCTGCGGAATACGTCGTCCTGATGGGTGCGCGTCACAGGGGTTTGTGTGAAACTGAAAATGCGCAGTGCTCACTCAGAACAAAACAGATCAGTTCAGATGTTCTGTTGAAATGCTTTCTTTGGCTATGTTCCAGCAGAGCAAACTTTGATAAAACTTGGGTGTTCCATCCATAGACAACGGTGGAGGGCGGGGGTTTCCAAACAAGCATTCTGTTCTCTCTTGTTTTCATCCCAGGGCCACAAGAGTAGGTGGACTGGTAGTCCACGTTCACATCTACTAGCCAGCCAACGTGCAGAAAGGTTAACCAAGGAGATTATTTTTAAAAACATTAACACCAAGTCAAATAAGAAACAGTAGGACACAGCTTGGATGTCCTCACTGAAAAGCCAGTTACCTGAGATTTGAATAACATTCTTTGAAAAACTCCCAGGGTTTATACAGGCTGCCTGTAATCTGGAGTCTTGAAGACTGAATCTGAGATAGACCCATCTTCCACTTCAACAACTTGAGGAAGTTGGTGAGGCAGGATTGCTGACTTCCCTTCCCTTGTTCTTCTACCAGCTGTTCTCCCAGAACACATGTTAATTAGACCCGCCTCTAATTGCCAAGACTTTCCACGAGCTTCTACTTAAAGATTGGTGTCACCCTCTTTCCTTTCAGTTCTCCAGGACTCTATATTTTTTCTGAAGGAGGTCAGCAATTTCTTCTTTGTAAGAATTCTCAGGCTGACACCATCTGGACTCACTGACTGGTATCAAGAAAAAATATTCCAAGACTTCTTGAGAAACACCAGCTCTGAATTGCTGGGTCTGGATGACATCTGCCAAGGCGTTCTGAAAGAAACATGCAATTTCTGATTTCCTAGCAAAAATGTAACTTGGTTTGTTAAATATCTATCCTGCCTTTTCTCCAAGAGATCAAGAACTTAACTGTCGTAGAATCAGATGTAGTGTCAGTGGACTGAATGGCAGCATGGAGGAGGAAGCATCTCTCCCCGTGGAATAAATGGAGGGAAAGGAAAAGGAATCGCGGAAGAGGTATAGAGAGCCTTCCTCTGGGGGCTCATCCTGTCCCCCAATTTTCCTTGCAGGTATGTGTCGCCGGACCAAGCCAAAAGCTTAGCCTCTTCGAGTGTCCAGAGCTCCCCTGCAGAGGCCAAGACGTTGCTGGGGGAGTCGGCGGCCAAGGCCCCCCAGGTTAGAGCTACTGGCTAAGAAGATGATTCAGGTGGGGTGTCGGAGTCCTCTTCCCTTCTTGCTCTCTCTGGTCACCTCACACAGATCCCTCTTTCCTGAGGGTCGAGTTTACCCAGTACGTGGGCCTGCATGCTCCCGTGGGGTGCCACTTCACCTGAAGGATCCTAGCTGGGGCCATGTCCCTGACAGCTTGGGGGCGGTGGGGTAAGGAAGTCTGTTCTCTGGCAGGTGACTCTTCAGCATCCAGCTGCTCCAAGACAGGGCTACGGCCGTGAACTGCGCCTCCCACTGGGGGCTCCCTCTTTGCCCCCACAGCTGGTGCTGCTCCTGAGCCCCCCATGTCCTTCCAGAGAGGGTCCCTGTCTGGCAGCCCCCAGGGCACTTTGGGGAAAGGCTGGCAACCCTCTGAGCCGTTGTGGGAGGGCCACAGCTCTTCCCCCCACACTCCAAAGGCCCCCGATTCTGCACGCAGCTCTGCAGTCTAAGTCACTTCAGGGCTAGAAGTGTCCCCCGGCCCATAGCCACGACCTGTCCCTGCCTCGTTCCACAGCTGGATGCAACTGCAGAGTCTGTGGGGTGAGGTGTGGGCCCCCCCTCTGGAGGGGCTTTATTTCTGCTTTCCAGGTGACCCCTTTTCTTGCAGGTATCAGAGAAAGCCCCACCACAGGCTGCTCAGCCAGCCAAAAAGGCCAGCACAGACCTCCTGGCGGACATTGGGGGTGACCCCTTTGCGGCCCCCCAGCCTGGGCCTACCTTCCCTGCCTTTGGAGGTGAGTCCCACTCCGTCTTGTAGGACGACCAGCAGGGACTAGAAAGAGGCCTGGCTGCAAGGTATCTCAGTGCAAACGGGGGTCTTCCTGGTTGAGCGTTTGGGATCTGTAATCACGGCCAAGCGAGAGGAGGTGAGGACCTTTCCGTCTTTTGAGTGCGGAGAAAGCGGGGGGAGAAACGGGCCATTTTGAAAGGGACAGGTGCTCTGAGTGGGGCCATTGAGCATTGGCCTGCTGAGGAGAGCAAGTTGTAGGAAAATCAGAAAGGATCGCAGCCTGGACTGGGTGAATTGGCATTAAATGCAGCTGAATGGTAGGCCACGGCAAAGGGATCGGATCCACACGCGTTTTCAGGGCTCAGGTGAACAGCTGGTCCCTGCTCCCCACCCCCAAAGACAAAGTCTGCACTGGAGAGTGCTAGGAAGGGGGCTGGCATGAAAACAGTGGACGCCATAATGCCTTGAGAGGAATCTGTGGTCCTCTGAGCTGGAGCGATGCTTTTGTGTCCCCCCCTCACCCCCCTGGTGGCTCTCTCAGGCCAGGTGCCAGCCCGCACAGCCTTCCCCAGCTTCGATGCCTTTGGAGGAAGCCCTGCAGGGTTGACGTTTGGGGACCCGTTAGCCTCCAGCCAGAGCCCTTTCCAGAGTCAGCCGGTCGCTGCAGGTAACCTCAACTCCCCCCACCCCGCCCCCCCAGCCTTGGGAAAGATCCCCCGATGTTGCTGGGACGCTTAGATTGCGGCTGCTTCCGGGCAGAGCTGGGATTCAGATCTCGGTGACCGCCTTCCCAGCCTTGGGAGCCTTGTCAGAGGAGCATCAGCTGCACCTTGCAGGGGCATAGGCAGGACAGCGGTTCTGGCACAAGAAGCTGCTCCTGGGTGGCGGGTGGCACCCTGTCCTCACCTGCCGTGAAGGAGAGGAATAGGGGTGAACATTTGCACTGCAACAAAGAGCCTTGGCACCTCATGCAGTTCTGTGATGGGCTCTGTAGCTGGATGAGTTCTTGGAGCTGTCCTGCCAGGTGAGTGTCCCCTTGACCGCTGAACGGGTCTTCTGCTCTTCCTCCTTCCCCTGCAGGTGGTGCCCACGTGGCAGCCTTCCCCGCCTCCCCTGCCAGCCAGCCCGGCGTGGGCATTCCGAGCCTGGGCGGAGCCTTCCGCGTGGGAGGGATCCCAAGCAGGTAGCCCCTTTTGTGCCCACGAGGGTCCTGGCCTCAGCTACCCCTTGCCACCAAGGCTGAGCAGGGAATGGCGGCCTTGGTCCCTGCTGGTCTTGCAGCAGCACATCCTTGAGCTGAACTCTGTTTCCTTTGGCAGTGTCTTCGGGACCCTCAGCCAGTCCCCTGTTCTGCCCCCATCCAGCCCTGCTGCGGCCTTCGGGGGTAAGCAGCTCTCCTTGGTGGTTTGGGCATGACAGACTCCAGGCGCCTGTGGGTGCTAGAGGTCCTTTCCCTTTCTCTCTCTCTCTCTCTCTCTCACACATGCAGTTCCGACCTGCACCAACCCCTTTGCTGCCCCGGCAGCCACCCAGCCCGCACTTCCGTCCACCAACCCCTTCCAGACCAACGGCCTGGCTCCAGGTAAGCCTCTGCTCAGAGTGGGTGCAGGAGTCGGCTGCTTGGGCCTCGAGGAGGGAAGAAGAGGAGCTCAGCTTGCCTCACTGTATCTGCCCGCACTTCCATCGGGACCCCCGGGTTTTGCTTCTGGCAGCCCTGATAAGAATCGTGTCCCTGCCCCCCTAGCCTTGCTGAATGACCAGCTGAGTGTGGCCCCCAGAGCTGCCCTCCCGTTCTGCGGTGCCAGGCCCCCGGCACAGTCAGGCTCCTTCTGGCAGGGAGGAAAGCTGGCTCTCTCCCGTTGGTCTGAGGGTGCCCTCGGAGGGCCGGGCCCCATCTGGGTAGCCCGAAGGCATCTTCCCTGCGGGCTGAAATGAGCGCTCTGGAGCCCTTCTCTCTCCCCCTTCCTGGGGCCGAGCGTGAGGCCAGGCTTCTCCGGAGCCTTGCCGTTTTCCTCATGGAGAATCGGGGTTTGTGTCTGTCCTAACTTTCAGGGCCAGTTTCGTCAGTTTTGGTCCGTTGGTCCATTTAAAGGCTGTGGCTTTGAACAGAAAGCGACCCTGGTAGAGCCCCCCCACTGCCAGCAGTTCAGTGCTGCAGGCTTTGCGAGTGCCCACCCGAGGTGGCGCTCGGCCGGCCGGCCCACGAGGCAGCCTAAGAATGCGGGGGGAGCGCAAGATGGCCCCCCCAGAGAAGCCCCGGACTGGAGGCGAGGCTCAGCGGGAAGGGGAGAAAAGGGCCCCCGCCTGGCTCCTTCACTTCTGACCCTCTTCCGGCAGGCACCTTCATGGTTGGGTCTCCCGGCGGCTTCTCGGCCTCCCCCCTCTCTGGCGCTTTTGCTTCCCCACTGCAACAGGAGCCGCTGTTCTTCCCCACACAAGGAGTTGTGGGTCAGCCGCACAATGGCGGTAAGGAGGAGTCACTTGGGGGGGGTTGCGGCAGGAGCTCCCCCGGCTAGTCCTCTCCCCTTTTTAAAGGCAGAGAAGCTGAGCCCGAGCGCGTTAAGCTTACCTGCTGCCAGGACTCCAGTGGTTCGTAACCATTAAAAGAAACACCGTCCATGATGAATTGACGTTAAAATGCAGCTGAATCCTAATTAACTTCAAAGCCTTGTGGAATAACCGGGTTTTTACTGGCTTCTGGAGGGCTGTTATGGAAGGAACCAGTCCCGTTTCTGAGGAAGGCCATTTCGGAGGATCAGAGCCATCGGAGAAACAACACTTCGGAAAGGGCCAGTCGGTCTTCCAGCCTTTCTCCCTTCCCTTTCCCCAGGAGTAGGCCTTGGAGCAGACAGTGCTGCAGAGTTTCTTCGTTTGTCTAATTCAGTGTTTCCCAACCTTGGCGGCTTGAAGAGGTGTGGATTTGCTGGCTGGGGAATTCTGGGAGTTGAAGTCCACACCTCTTCAGGCCGCCAAGGTTGGGAAACACTGGTCTAATTCATGTCAGAATCCAGATTTTTCAGGCATTTACTATATTGGGAAGCAGCTGCGCCCAGTGCGGCTACTTTCAGGGCAAAGCAGAGCATGCTGGGAAAATGGCTTGCTCCTCTTGCTAGTCGCCTGCTCCCCCCCCAAGGGCTTCTTTGGAAATGCAGTTCTCGGTTGAGGGGCAAAATACGACTTTGCCGCAGGCCTGTAGAATTTGGGGCACGGTTTCTCCAAGCTGAGTGCCGAGTCCTGGGCTGTCTGAACTCAAAGAAACTCTTGTACGAATCCGGGGAATCTCCTGCCTGCCCAGCCTTCCGGGTGAGCGCTGCCCCACCCGTAGGCCTGGCTTCCCTCCCTTGACTCTCCTTGTTGGCTTCAGGGTCCTCCTTCGGTGGGTTTCCTGCAGCCAGAGATGGACAGAGGCCGCTCGGACCCCCGGCTGGCTTTTCCACCAACCCTTTTGTGGTAAGGAGGCCTCCTCCTTCCCTCCCTCCCTCCCTCCTTCCTGGTTTGGGTAATTAAGGAAGGGCTCGTTTCTGAAGTGGCAAAAAGGCGCTTTTTGGAAGGACTCCAAGTGGCCTTTTAGCGTCTTGCCCTGCAGCCGAAACACGTGGTGTGTCCCTCCTGCTGTACGGGGTGTCTTTCTGTCTCTCCTGCAGAACCCAATGGCCGCAGCACCTTCACCCCCCTTTGCCCTGGCAAAGCATCCCCCCACCAACCCTTTCTCCTAGCGCCGGCATCCAGAGTCGGTGGAGACCCTCAACCTGCCTCAGGTGTGCACAGCAGGGCCTCCGCCCCCAGGAACGGGGGCCCCGCCTCGGAAGAGACCAAAGGCAACGTGTGATGGGTCTCGTGGGCAGCCGGGACCCGGGCAGCAGGCAGGCGGAGGGGCAGGGCGGGTGGCAGCAACGGTTGAGGAAACCCCGTGAGACCTCAGAGGGGCTCCCGCTGCAGGGAGCGCAGAGGCTGCAGTCCGTGCAGCCCCCCACCCCCTCCAGTGCGGCACCTGCCGAGAGGCCCTTGAAGCCGTCCTGCTCCAGCTTGGGGGCTCCTGCGCCTCACCTATGGCTTCCTCTTCTGCCCCCCAGTCTCCCAGCAGGCCTTGCTGTTACTGCTCCGGGACCACCAAGGGACAGGCAGTGCCCGTTCTGGTCTCTGCGCAGTTCGGTGCCACTTTCCATCCTCTTTGGCCTCTCCCGCCCGCTTCTTATGCCCACCAGGCAGCGTCTGGCCAAGGAAAGGTTAGCAAGGATGCCGTGCTAGAGCCCCCTCGGCTGGCCATCCTCTCGTTGCTCTTGCAATTTTATTGCACTAAATCGGGGGGAGTAGGGGGGTCAAGGAAGCTTCGCCTAGTGAGTCCCCGTGGGAGGTTTCGTGTGCCCATCAGCCACGGCACCCTGGCTAAGCCATAAGGAGAAAGAACCAGGAATTGCTCCCTCCCCAGCCCTGTAGACTTCTTGCAGCACCGTGGGCTCCCCCCCCCACAAATCTCCTTTTCAAAGGAAAAGACGCGGGAGGGTCAGCTGTCCCACCTGGCTGAGGTGGTCATGTGCAAGATGGTTGGGAGCCTTTTCTGGGTTTTGAGGTCCACATTTGGGAGGTCTGGGCAGTCCCACCCGCAACCGCCTCCCGTGTGGGTGCGCTCATCTGACAGCTGCCCCGGCCAGAGGCCATGGGGGACCGACCTGGGCTTCCCGGGGGGAGACCTCTCTCCTGGGGTCTGTTCCCAGGTGCCGCTCTCACCCCCCGTTTCCCTCCCCCCGTCAGAGGAAAGTCAGGGTCGAGCTGCCCTCCAAAGTCTTCCACCCCCAACCCCTCTTGTCAATCAGTGCCTGCTCAGTTAAGTGTTCAGAAGCGACATTTTGCGCTGCCCAGCTTTCAGAAGCGAGCACATGTCATGTTCTGTCTTTGAGGATTTCAGAAAATCCGTCTGGGCTGCTTTAACCTCCGCTTGGTTGAGAGCAGAAAACCAGAACCGGAAGCAAAGAAGCTTGCTTTCCCTTAGTAACTGGGTAGCTGAGCAGAAAAACCACAGCCCTGGTGAACGGGCGGTCCTGGTTTTGTGTTCCTCGCTGTACGGCAGCCCCAGGCCTTTGCACGTCTGTGTCCGCTCGCTCACAGCGTTTCATTCTAGGGCTCTTCCGGAGGAATGGTCTGCCCACCGCACTTCACCTGGCCAAGTTCTCCATGCTAGTTTTTGTAACCCTGACTCTTTCCCCTCTTCCCATAAAGAAGACTGGAGTTTATATTTTCAAGAGAAATATGGACTACGTTTTTAAAGCTATATCTATATGCTCACAAAATATATAACACAAATGTGTTGCACTCAAAATGTCTATAAATATCTATATGGGAAAAGAAGTATATAACAGCCATGCTGGTGCCGAGTTCTTTGTGACTGCAGAAACTGGTGTTCTGAGGTTCCCCATCAGGTAGCCTGGAGCGATGTCCCCCTCTGCCTCCCACACACCCCAAGTGATCCCTGGAGATGGGTGGGGTGCGTGGGGATCTCGGGGGATACCCCCAGGAGGTCCATTTCAGTCCAGATTCCATGTGGAAGGCAATCTGAGCTGCTGAAATACCTGTCCGTCCGTCCCTCCCCCCCCCCCCCCCCGCTAGCTTGCAGTGCTCAGGCAGCCTTGGCCGCTTGTGGAAAGGTGTGGGTGAGCTGGGCCTGGTGGCGCTCCTGTGGGAAGCCCCATGGAAGTTGACAGAAACATTCCGAGACACCCGAGTGGGACGCCAGTTGGCCGGCTGCTCTATGCTGTGGGCTTCGGACTAAACCCCAGTTAGCAGAGCCCATGAGCCGCGTGTCGATGGCATAGGATGACTGAAGGAGCCATGCTCTAGTTTGTGGCAATGTTCGCTTGGAGTGAGATGCAGAAGGTGCCTTCTGCTGTCCCCAGAAGACCCCCGGTCCTTCCAAGGGGCTCCAGTGTCACCAGGCAGCACTGCCCCGGAAGCCTGGGGCCCTCCTCGTTCCTGGCCTGTGGATGCAGGGCTGGCTGGGGCTGATGGGGCAGGTGTCACCCGGGGGGGTCCTAGAGACTGAACCAGCACAAGTGGACTGGGAGGGATCCTGCCCTCCCTCCCTCAGTGTCCGCAGGAGTGCTGGCCCAGAGGTGTGCTGCTGCCAGGGCCCCAATCCCTGCCATGCACGCATGCCCTGCACTCAACAGTTGCTTTGGGGACTATGGCTGAGCCAGTTTGGCTTCTGGCACCTGGGCAGGAGCACGCACTCCATGGCCAGAGGTTGGCTGGGGAGCCCAGTGTGGCCCTCCCAGTCCACAGACACCATTGTGATGCGGAGCTGCTCGGAAGAGGCTGTATTGGGGGAGGGGGTGACTGGCCTGTTCTTGCTTCACCCACCCCAGCACCAGGAGAGGGGTGGGCACGTCCTTCAGGTGATGTTGCTGAGCAGGTGGGCGCTGGATAGAGTCAGCCCAACCAGGATCCCAGAGAGGTGACCGGTGAAGGAGCTCCTGTGTCCAGGGAGAGAAGCACGAGGTGTGTTTGCAGCTTCGGTCTTGGACCACGACACCCACCTCCCGCCCACCATGGCGGTCTGGAGCTGAGCAGTTTCCATGCTTCTCTCTGCTGGGACCCTCCCTGGCTGTCTTCCCGCAAAGTGGTTATTGCCAACTGCTTCACGTTCGGGACGGGCAAAGCAGCCCAGGCCCCCACCCACGCAACCTGGTTTTCTTCAAGAAGCTTAAGTTGGCCAGGGGTGCCGCTCTTCTCCCACAGCCCAGTGAGGTAGGCCAAGCTGAGACTGGCCCAAGGCTGGGAGCAGATGCCTCCAAATCCAACTTCAATTCTTTCATTTAATTTTTAATTAAACCCAGGAGTGCAGGACATCAAGTGCCTTAAAGATACTAAGGAAGCCATCAAGATGCCTAGGATGCCTAGGAGGAGAAGTCTACATTTGTGTAATTCCATCATTCACCACCCACAAGATGATGTGGTGGCTACTAACTGGGATGGCCTTAAAGAGAGTCATGCAGGACAGGTCTACTCTATCGGTCTTGAAGACCCAGGGCTACTTCCAGGTTGGGAGCAGGTGCCTGCAGGTCCCACTTGCAGGGGAGCATCTCCACCTCTTGCATGGGAGCGCCCCAGAAGCATTTGGTTGGTCTCCATTGGTGGAATAAGGGGGGCCTTGGCCTGATCCAACAAGAATAGCCTTGGGTTCTTATGTTCACGCTTACCTGGGATAAAAGAGGGCAAGGGCCAGGCATTCCAGGATGCAGAACCATCTGGTTGTTATGGTGATGCCTGTGGCCATGGTTGCCATGGGGAAGGGTTCCACTTTCCTGCCCATGGCTTCCAGGGAAAAGAGGACCCCTGCAGCGGATCAGGACAAAACGGGATGGGCCCCACATGAGGCAGGAGGGAGGAACTGGTCCCAACCCCCCTTGCCTGCTCTGGCACCCACAGATGTCCCAAATGACCCTTCCTGGAACCACAGTCCCTACACTTCCAAAGGGAATCCAGTTGGGAAGGCTGAGGGAGGCTTCCTTGACCCCTGAGGGAGAAAGGGGCAACTCTTCCTCCCGATTTCATGCAGCTTGTAGGACACCCCCTTACACAGCCCAGAAGGGGGCCCTTGTGAGCAGCGTGGGAGGAAAGCCCCCCCCGCATTGTGCTCTTTGGGGCTTTGTGGCTCAAGAAGTGCAGCTACGTGCGGGGGCCCGCAGTGGGCTCAGGGGCCCTCCAGGGGCCACCCATCCACTGCCTTTCCAGACACCCTGGCTCATGTCCGGGCGCAACTGCCTCAGCACACGCCCGGGCCTCAGAGCGGGTCGCGAGAGAAGCTGCACCTGAGAAGCCCACGGCACAGTGCTCCCAGTACCAGTGCTGCCCCGTCACCAGCGCCAGCAGGGAGTTGAGCATCAGGTGCAGGAGCCCCCCCAGCAGCGCCAGGGCCAGCAGCAGGAGCCCTGTCCGGAGGGAGCCAATCTCCCGCTCCAGGCCCCAGCCCAGCCAGAAGAGGGTGCTCATGTTGACCAGCAAGTGGCAGACGCCCAGGTGGTGGAAGGGGGCCCAGAGCACCCGGCCCCACTGGCCCTGGTCCCACACGGCCTGCACACTCAGGCAGGCCCCGCTGGGAGGGGAGATGGGGCGCCAGAAGAGGGCCACATTAGTGGCCACGAGGGCCAGGGTGGCCCAGGGCACCATGGGGCAGCCTCCCCCCCGGGCTTGGGCAGCAGGGAAGAGGAAGAGCAGGAGCTCTGTGACCTCAGGGCTGATGCAACCCCTTCTTTGACCTGGAGATCCTGCCTCAGGGCTGGGGCCCTCTGGGGGCCCTAGGACTACGCCTCCCAGAGGAATGCTGGGAGTTCAACTGCCAGGGCACCTGGGAGCCCAGGATATCAAACGGGTCCCTTCCTCAGATCTTGCCAGGGAAGGGGGTCAGTGGGGTGGCAGCGTCTGCGGCTCTGTTCCGGTCGGAGCCACTAGGCGGCAGCCTTGGGAGACGACTGACACCGGTGGGCATCTGAGACAGGCCCCTGCTGGGGTCCAGCGGACGGGCTCGGTCTGGCTTCCCAGAGCATCCCTCCTCGGCTGTGCTCAACCAAGCTCTTCGCTCTCCTGCCCCACAAGCTTGGAGGCCCAAGGAGCAACTCAGCTGTGCAACATGGCTGCTCTGCCGGAAAATCTGTGCATGCCATTCCCACGGGTTGTCTTCTTCCAAAAGGCAGAGGTGCCACCTGGTGCCAGTTGCTTGTACACCGTCTTCTCAACTGGACTCTTCCGCCCGTCCACCTAGTCTATTCCCTGGACCCTCACCGTACACCCACCGCTTCCCACCAGCTAAAGGAAGGTAGATTCCCGGTGCCTGTTGGTGAGCATAAGGGCAGTTGACACTGGATCCAACAGCCCACAGAGAGACTGCGGGCAGAGGGGAGGCCGGACCGCCATCTGTCCAGGACCCCTTTATTTAGGTTCCTGCACTGATCCTGGGGTGCCCTAATGGCCTTCCAATGTGAATCAGTAAAGGAAGAGCCCAAGATCTCTCTTTCAAGCCAAGTGAAGGTCAGATCATACAAAGTCCTGAAGAAACTTGACCCAAGACAGGATTCTGACTATTGTTTAGGGTGAGGAATCACTGACGAGCATTCTTAGTGTACCGTTTTTCAAGCCGGACGGGGATCCAAGTAGTTCCTCGTGCCATCCACGACATGTTTATTTATTTATTTAAACAATTTATACGGCCGCCCAACTCACTCACAGCGACTCCAGGCGGCTTACAAGAATAAAAATCCCAATAAAAAACCCACTCCACCCCCCCACCCCACCCCACCCCACCCCCGGCGACAAAAATACATTCAAACAAACCGCTTGATGGGCTCTGTATCAACCTGGGATCGCCAGGCCCGCTGCCCCAGCCATGTCTTCGGGGCCTTGCGGAAGAGCATCAAGGTGGGGGCCAGTCTTATCTCTGCGGGGATGATGTTCCACAGGGAGGGAGCCACCACGCAGGAGGCCCTTCTTCTTGGTCCTGCTAGATAGAGGGGACCCGTAACGCACCCTGCCTCCCCAGGTTAGCTTCCTAAGAGGCAAGTTGCTGAAACCCAGATATACTGCCTTTACAGCCGGTCCACAATCTACCAAAAAAGCAATCCAACCTAAAAAGGAGGTGAGGTTAAAAGAAGGTAAGCCTGATGGCAAATCCATGCTTCTAGTAACCATACTGGGTTTAAGATGCTTACAGGTCCATTTCTACTATTTGCTCTAGAATAACCAGTAGTCCCCTAGATCGTCCATTTGTTTCCCCTTCATTTTAAAGCAGTGTTTCTCAACCTTGGGAACTTTAAGATGTGTGGACTTCAACTCCCAGAATTCCCCAGCCAGCATGGCTGGCTAGGGAATTCTGGGAGTTGAAGTCCACACATCTGAAAGTTCCCAAGGTTGAGAAACGCTGTTTTAAAGATAGCAAGAGCGTTGGTCGCCCTTCTGGATGACCTTTGGGGGGATGGGGAAGGGGGGGCATCCATCCTGGCCCTCCTGGCTCTCTCGTAACCATGGTATCCTCCTGGACCAGCTTCAGCAGTCGGGAGTGGGGGCACTGCTTGTGACGGTTCTCCTCCTCCCTCTGTGGCAAGTTCAGTCAGCGCTGGCAGGGGGAATGGTCTAGCCCTAGGCCCCTGCAACGTGGGCTGCCCCGCGGCTCAGGCCCTCGCCACCCCTCTTCCACGTCTACCTGAGACTGCTGGGGGAGGCCATCTGATGGCATGGGGTGTGGTTGATTTACATCGCCAGCCCTGATGGGCCAGGCGATGCCATTCAGGGTTGACTCAGCACCTGGAGGCTGCGAATGGGAAGGAACCGTCTCCCGCAGGACAAGAACCCAGGGCGGCTGTGGGTTTTGGTCCCCCAGATCTGGCGAGGTGTCATCTCTGACTCTCGCTGGGGTTGCACTGCGCTGGACGGAGCTTCTGCGCAGTTTGGGGGTCCTCTTGGGGGAGAAGCAGGAGGCAGCTGTGGCTAGGGGGCCTTTACCTGATCCATCCTGTGCGCCAGTTGCACCCGTTCCTGGCCTGGGAGGACCTGCTCACAGCCACGCAAGCTCTGGCCGCTTCCCAGTTGGATTACTGCCACGTGCCGTACGTGGGGCTGCCCTTGAAGACCCTTCGGAAGTTACATCTAGTCCAGAATGCGGTCTGGGGCACCCCACGGTTGGCCTGAATTGCCCTGCTGCTGTGTGAGCTTTGCTGGCTCCCAGTTTTTTTCTGGGTGTGCTCAAGGGCTGGTTCTCACCTTTGAAGCCCTGAATGGCCCAGGGCCGGGCAAGCGGTGGGATCGCCTCTCCCTGAGGGCACCTGCCCGCCATGCCCAGGAATGCCATCTCTTCCCCAGGCGGTGGGTGAAGGCGAGGCTGGGCCTGGTCAGTCAAAACACTGCTGTTTGGAGGAGGGCGTGTTTGGGGGGGCACCAGGAGCTCAGATGCCGATTTTATTGTCTCTTTGTGTTTTTATTGCCGTTTCTGTGAGCCACCCAGGGTTACAGTACATAAGATGGTCAGTCGTATACATATTTCCAATAAATACATAAATTAGTTTATCCTCTTCCACTCATCCAGCACTTCAGCTACGCGCCAGGATTTCTCAGTCAACACATAAAAGTTCAGCTGGCCAGTTACTGAGTTCCTTCAGCATCCAGATCGCCTGGCACTCGAGATTAAAACTCTTTGGAACTTGGCAGACCTTCCCTGGCCGTGTTTCCATCATCAGTCCCAGGCCCCAGTCCTCCTCCTTCCCTCTGATCCGCATGACTGGGACGCTTATGGTTATCTCCTTCTTTGAGAAGACCCAAGTCAGAATAGGAAGATTTTGTGTGGGAGGGAGGGAGGGAGGGAGGAGGGGGACACCCCCCTCTGGGGAGCAGCCTGTCATTCCTGCGGATGCCCCATGGCCCCCAGTGCAGGAGCAATTCCCTCTTCTGAACATCTTCCCTTTCTTTCTTTCTTTCTTTCTTTCTTTCTTTCTTTCTTTCTTTCTTTCTTTCTTTCTTTCTTTCTTTCTTTCTTTCTTTCTTTCTTTCTTTCTCTCTCTCTCTCTCTCTCTCTCCTTCCTTCCTTCCTTCCTTCCTTCCTTCCTTCCTTCCTTCCTTCCTTCCTTCCTTCCTTCCTTCCTTCCAGGCCCTGGGCTTCTGCAAACCTCACGCCAGAAAATGGGCTGGATCTGGCCAGTGGTCGGGGAGACCCAAAACATTTCCCCGAGGCAGTGTGTGGGGAGAGTGGAGGGCCTGTGCAGCTTGTCCTATGCTTCCCAGTGCGCATGCGCGCACACACACGCGCACCCCAGGCCACAGATGCAATGCAACGGGGGGGGGGAGGGCAGCAACTTGCACACAGATGTGACACCCCCCCACCCTCAGAGACCCGCAAGGACAACACACCCTGATTTGTCCTTAGGGAGAAAGTGTTTGCACGTGTGCGCACACACATGCAGCGTGTTTCCCAGGAGGAGGCACCACCGCCTCCTCCGGCCACGGCTCCTCAGAGGGTCAGGAAGGGTTGCAGACCTCTCGCCACGCTGCCTCTTCCTCCTCGGCTTCCGGACCTTCCTTGCTTTGGGGGCAGCCAGGCTGCCCTCCTCCGCTGCCCTCCAGTCCTCTCCTCCTTGCCACTGCCTGCGAGGGGGCTTTTTGCCTCTTCTCCTTAGGAACTCCTCGTCTCCCCCCGACCCCCAGCCCCAGCCCTGAGCTTCCCTTCCCATCAGCCCCCCACCCCCGCTGTGGGATCCTTCTGGCCACAGCGCGGAGCTGACCCACGCCGGCCTTGGGGGGCCCCGATGCCTCTGTGTGGGGCTTCCCATAACAGCAGGGTCTCCAGCCTCGCAGCCCCTTCCCCGCTGGTCCTGCTGCTCCCACTCCTCAGCAGCCCCCAGTCGAGCCAAGCTGAACCTGTTCCAGGGACTCCTGCCTGGGGCAGGCGATTGGACTAGGAGGCCTCCAAGGCCCCTCCCAGCCCTACGATCCTGCGCCTTCCTCCGTCTGTCCGTCCCGAAGGAGAGGGTGGTTGGCGAGACAGTTCAGGGTTTTCACGAGAGGGCCAGGCTTGGTGGGTTGCTCCCCCACCAGAGGTCTGCCTAATTAAAACCCCCCCCCACTCATGCACAATGACGCGATGATCTTCCCTGTCTCCTGCTGGTGGCCCTTGACAGTTGTCAGACTTGGGCCCCCAGCAGCCCCATCCCAGGCAGGTGGCGGTGAGGAATGCTGGGATTGGTCGTCCAGAAAGGCCGAGCTCCTCACCTGTTCGTCGACGGCAAGGCCACCAGCTTCGGTGCTTTCAAATTAGTCGGATTCCCAGGGGAGCCCAGCTGTTAGTCATGTGACAGAGAGGCACGTGGAGCTGCTTGGCTGAGAAGCAGTCTACCTGAATACTCTGCAGGCGACCTTCAACCCCTGCTATGGGCAGGGTCTCAAGGGGTGGAGAGCAGGGCAAAGAGAGGGGTCAGATCTGCTCAGTGGCCTTGGCATCTGAATGGGGCAATTCTAAGGTCTGCGAAACCTCCCCCCCGCCTGGCCTGGCATCTGGGCCGTTCCCCAACCCTTCCTGCAGGGCAAGCCTGGGAGACGAGGCCAGGCCATCCACGGCCGGAGAGCCCGGAGGTCCACCTGGCTCGGCCCCCCTGCTGACTGTAACTGGGGCAGTTTTGCCACGTGCCCCAACCACGGCTGAGTGTTTGCCCACAAACACTGGGGCGCCAGCCGGCAGCTGGCCAGGTTTAGTAAACAGGGCAGGGCAGGGCTGGGACTCAAAACACCACCCCACGCCTTTGGAGGGAGTTTTCTGAGGCTGCTGGGGTGGGGCAGGGAGGAGGGTGGGCTCCTCGGGGGGCGCCCAGGGAGGCTGTGCCCGCTGGCCTCTGGGGAGACCAGCAGCTCCATGCAGGAGTGGGCATCTCAAGGGGAATCAGTTCCCCCCCTGATCAGAACCCCACGAAGGAAACTGGCTTGCACTTAACCAGGCTTTATAAAGCTTGTGGCTATGTCCACATCGCACCCCATTTGGCACTGCATGTGCGCCACCTGCGGTGCTTAACAGAACTATGGCTTGTTAACCATGATTTATAGCTTAGCGAGCTGTGTGGCTGTGATTTATTCAATGAAGCCAATCAGTCAAAGGAGGCTTAGCATTTTGTGTACACAGTGCCCACAAAGCACACTGGAGCTGCTCCAGACCCAGGGCCAAATGGGGCAGCCCCATAGCAGCCGAGCAAACGCCCCAAGGAAGCAGCAACTGCCCCCCGGTCAGCGGTTTGCGTCTGCTGCGCCAGGAGGACCTCGGGGGATGCCCGCTTGTCTTCTGAGCCAGCTGAGCCCAGGGCCACCCTCTGCCTTGTGGCGGCCTTGGCCCTCTGGCCTGTGACGACGACCATGATCAGAGCCGCGCGGCTTGAGCAACGCTGCTTCTTAATTTAGGCTGGCCCACGAAGGAGAGACCCCAGTCCCCCACCTGCCCCATGGCCGAGGGAAGCGCAGCTGCACCTGTGCTGCTCCTCCAAGAGGCCTGGCAGGCCACGCTTCATGCTACAAGCCATGTTGCCCAAGGAGCTGGCCGGACCTGGGTTTCATTGAGCTGTTTTAATGGATTTCTCTAGCCAAGTTGAAGGGAAGAGGTTCTTCCGCAGCTCCCCTCCCCCTCCCCCTCCCCCTCCCCCTCCTCGGTGGGTCGCGGCCTCCCTTTCCCCAGCCAGGGGTCTTGCAGCCTCTCTGGCCTCCTGGCAAGGGGCCCGGCCCTACATCGCGGAGGGCACCCATTGCAGAGCATGGATACTAAAGTGCTTTTGTCAATGGGAGGAGCGTGTGGGTCCTCCAAGAGCCCACAGCCCCTTTTCACCCTTCATAGAGGGGGCAGGCATGAAACCCCCCTCCACCAAAGGAGCACTGGGGTGGGAGCGGGGCCGAATCCCTTGTCCCCACCCCACCCCCCCGGCAAGCAAAGAATGATTTTCTGAACTCCGCTTCCAGTCAATGTGCCCAGCATGAGTCAGCTGGGAGCTCTGTGGGTTCAGTTGGCAGAAGCTGGGCTGAGTGGGGGTGGGGGGCCAGGCAAATCTTTCAAGGCTGATCGGGCTGGGAGGGGGCAGACCCAGGGCAGAGAGGCCTTCCTTATCGGGGACCACTGTTTGCTGTAAATACACTTTTCTGCCCTTTGCCTGTCCTTCCTTAATCTTGGTGGCTCGTGAAGGGGGGCTGCCTGCCCCTCCCACCCCATCCCCCCCACCTGCAGATGGGCAAGGTTTTACTCCTGGGACCCTCCGCCCACGGGGAGCCTGCGATCTCCCCTCAACGTTTCCCTCATTTGCCAAATCGAAAGGGCGGGTCCTCTTCCCTTTCCTCTGGCAGCAGGGCAAGCAATTTTCTTGACCACAACCGCAGCGGTGGCATCAGCATGACTTGGGGAAAACGGGGAATTTCAGAGCTACCAGTCACTGGCCTTGCATGGGGATTTAATATTCCTTCCAGAAAAGAAGAGGGCATGTGCAGGGCACCCTGCTGCACTCCTCTATGGGGGCATCTGGCAACGGTGCTCTTTGCCAACTCCCAACCACGCATGGCATCCGTGGCTGCCTTGGAAACACCGCTCCTCCTCCTTGCAGGCTGGCTGGACTCTCCCCCCCATCATTCCCAGGCAGTCCGACCTCCTGATTTCTGCCAGCGGCAACAACACGAAGAATAGTGCCATTCAACTGCTCTTGGCAGAAGGTGTCCTGCACACCCTGCCGAAGGCTGGCTCCCAAAGCGGGGGTGCCCAGGCTCCTGCCCCCCAAGAGCTTCCTAGCCTGCCCCCCAACTTTCAGGCTGTGGCTGACGGGAGAGCAGGGGAGGCCTCGCTCGGACCAGGGTCAGGCCAGCCTTGAGGCTGAGACGGGGCTGGAACTGGGCTCCCCGACTGGGAAACAGGGCAGAGAACAAGGCAGCAGGTAAGGTGCCCCAAAGGGACCCCCAGACTTTCAAAGCAGCTGATTGCCTGGGGAAGGGTCCCCTGCCCCCCGTAACGGTATCTGGGGATGACCTCAGGAGAGAGGCCGACAAGATGCAACCAAGGGAACAGTCAGATAAAAGGCAGCTGAGCCCGCAGGTTGATGTCAGCCTTACGAGGTAGGCCAGACAGGAAACACGACCAGATGAGCTAATTCTACTTTATTGTAAGGTTACATTAACAGAAACTTGCAAGTCTGAAAGTACAAATCTCCCCCCCGCCGTCCCTTTACAGCCCCACAACCAGGGAGGGTCTCTTCTGAGCCGCTTGCCCCACCCACATTCCTGCTGCAGGCTCAGCTGCCTTTTCTCTGACTCTTCCCGCGGTTGCGTCTCGTTGCCCGGTCTCCCAGGGTCATTCCCGCACACCATTACCCCCCTGATGTGGGTCCAATGCTCCTGGGGGGCTCACCCTTCCTGCTTTTCCCCAGTGTTGGGACTCCGGGGCCAAAGTCTTTAAAGGCCTCTCTCTCTCAAAGCTGATCTCCTCCCTCAGTCAACACGCTTTCCAAAAGACGTCTCTCTTTCACGGAAGGCATCCCGAGATATGAAAAAGATGCTCCACCAGGCACCGAAAGATAACACAGAGAAGCCCCACTTTGGGTGGGGTGAGCTGGGGCTGGGAGAGCCGCTTTTGAAGTAAACAAAAACAGTCCCATCCCACGCTACTGCTAGAAAGAGGGTTCCGGGTGTCTAACAGCAACCACACACTCAAACTACACAGTGAGACCTGGTGAAACGTTTGAAAAAGGCTCCCCACCGAGCAACAGCAACCTCTTGGGCGGGGCGAGGGAGAGCAGAGGATGCCAGGGCTTGGCCCGTGGCGCAAGCGCAGCCCCCAGGGTAACTGTGCGGTCCCCTGCCTGTGTGGCCTTGTACCTAATTCGTAAGCCACGATTCTGGGAGTTACCCTTGGGTCAGTGTGGAAACGCAAAGCCAGAGTTTGTCTCCCGAACAGTCTGGTCCCAAGTCATGCCAAGCCTCGAAAAGCCCGGCTAGCAGTTGCGCTCTGCCCAGGATCCGACCCTCACACAGGAAGGGCAGGAGGCGTGCAGATCAAGGGGCGCGGCACGGTGAGGATCCGGAACCTTGGCCTCCATGAACGAATGTGCCTCTTCCCTCAGGAGGTCAGGACAGGCTTTACCAGGGTTGGCACACTCCGGGTTCCTTCGATTAACAATGGCATTGATTGGGACCTCCGAAGCGCACCTTCTCTATCACAATGCCTGCCCTCTGGAACAAGGCTCCCCCCCCCCAAGATCCAGCTGGCCCCCATGAAGACCTGGCTCTTTTCTGAGGCCTCTGGCAAGGCTGAGCGAGGCCCTCCACTTCCTCGCCCTTGCCATCTCTAATTGATTTTATTGTTATTTCTTTGATTGTTGTGAGCCATCCAAAGTCCTTGGGAGTTGGGTGGCATACAAGTTTAAATAACAGCAACAACAACGGACTGGTCAGCTTGATCAGGAATCAGATTTTTAGAGTTGGAACGATCACCTAGTCCAGTGATGGCGAATCTGTGACACGTGGGTCAAAGGTGACACGCCACAATGTTTGGGCAACACGCCAGCATTCACCACACCCGACAACTCTTTTCCCTGTTTGAGTTACTAACGAAACTGAGTTTGTTTTGGCTGGTGTGGGTCTTCCGGGCTGTGTGGCCGTGGTCTTGAAGTCTTGTTTCCTAACGTTTCGCCAGCACCTGTGACTGGCATCTTCGGAGAGCAGGAGCACAGACAGGAGCAGTTCTGGGCACAGAGAGAACTGCTCCTGTCTGTGCTCCTGCACTCTGAAGATGCCGGTCACAGGTGCTGGCGAAACGTTAGGAAACAAGACTTCAAGACCACGGCCACACAGCCCGGAAGACGCACACCAGCCATCGTATGCCGGCCGTGAAAGCCTTCGACAATACATTGAGTTTGTTTTACTCATATTTCATTTTTGTAATTATTTGAGATTTCTTTATATAATACAAAGCACCACACGATTGGACTGTATTTTTTAAAATAAATGAATATGTAAAGAATTGTTTTTCCTTTGTGGGTGGGGGGGGGTGACATGCCAGCAGAGTCAAGTTAGGCATTTTCCGTATTGTTGACGCGCCGAGCCCAAAAGGTTTGCCATCGCTGGCGTAGCCCAACCTTCTGCAACACACAGGGAAACCATTTCAACCTGTCCGAGCTCTTCCTCATACCAGGGAGTGCGCGCGCTTGGATTGTGGCATTTAGAAAAGAACACGTTGCCTGGCAGGAGTGAGGGGGGTTCTCAAGAAGAAACCATGACGGTCTCAACTTCCTCTCCTTCTTTGTTAGAGTGACTGATTTAGCTGACCGTGGGAATGCAGCAGATGTAGTATACCTTGATTTCAACAAAGCATTAAATGAAGACTCCCATGAGATTCTACTACAGAAAATGACAAAATATGGCCGGAACTACGTATCAGATGGATACACTGAACACTTGTATCGACCAAATATCCATCCATGCGGTGTTTCTCAACCTCAGCAACGTTAAGATGTGTGGACTTCAATTCCCAGAATTCCCCAGCCGGCCTTTGAGAATCTGATGGGCGTCATGGCCGAACCGTTCACCGTAGCTCCAAGAGAGAACACCAAAAAATACAGTTCATGGAAGTAGATTTTGCCTTGGGCCCCAGGAAGAAATTCCCCGAGTTATTTAACGATAGGTCTGGCTGCCTTGGGAGGTGCTGAAGCAGGCAGGAGAGCAATGTGGTTAGCAGCAGGTTCCTGCCCTGGGCCAGGTGATCTCTAGGTCCCTTCCGACCTGGACATTCAACGATTTGCTGCGGCGACCTTGCCGGCTGAACTGGCCTGCTCCTTCGTCCTCACTGCTGGCAGCAGCTTCCGCTCCTACCACGGCTGGTTGGCCCGTCTTGGAGAATGGGGGTGGGTGACAAGTGGGGAGACTCGGGGCAGGCCACCCCAGGCATGGAAGCTCCCCGGGTGACGCTGGGCCAGTCCCCCTCTCGGCCCAGCCTGCCCCGCGGGGTGGTTGTTCTGTACATCAAGGAAGCAGTAACTCTCAGAGGCCTCGCCCCACGGGCGGAAGGAGAATCTGGGGGTTGCGGCGGACGACACTCGGGGAGGCTCCCACGACAAACCAAGTACCGAAGTCGCGCCTCCGGTGGCCCCGGACCGGCCTGCACGCCCAGAAGGGCGCATCTAATCGGAGCGCCGCGCCCAGGCGGCCGCGCCCCTTGACCGAGCCCACCCGAAAGCTTCCGCGGCCCGCCTCTAAACTCCCTGCCCCGGACGGGGAGCGGGGAGGCAGAGGAAAGGGCAGAGGGTCTCCCGCGAGCTGCTCCGTGGGAAGGCTCTGCCCGCGCCTCGCCCTCAGCAGCCCCGGCCCGGCGAGGGGCACCGAGGCGGAAGCGGGGGGGCCTCCTGATTGGCCAGGCCGTGGCTTCAGCTGGCCGGAGAACCGGAGCCGGCCGTTGATTGGCTGGCGCCGGCAACGCCCAAGCGCGACCCTGCCTGCCACGCCACGTCCACACGCCCACGCAGCCGGGCTGGTGCTGCCTGCTTGCCCCTCGCTAACCCCAGCACGGGAAAGAAAAGCCTCTCTCGGGGCAGAATCGTAGACCGGGGAGTACAAAACACCGGCCTGAATTATGCGAAAGCAGCCGATGCCTCGCAAAAGCCAGACCGTCCTTTTCCAGCCCTCCCGTTTACCCGGCGGGCGCCCTCGTAAAAGAACGGTCCCGGGCGCCGGCGGTCCGAGCCGGTTTCTGGACCCCGGGAAAGAAGGGAGCCGCCGGGGGCTGCATGGGGACGATCCGGCCCCGGGGAGGGAGGCGCGGGGCGTCGTTGTCTCTGGCTGCTGCTTAATGCGTTCAGACCTCCCTTGCTCAGCACGGTTTGCTGCAAACCGCCCTACGTCTCCGGACCGGAGGGCCCAGAACCCGAAGTAACTCAAATCCCGCGGGCGGGACCACCCGTGCCGAGTCGCGTGGCCGCGAGTTCCGTGCGCAGCTCCAAGGCCAGGCCGAGGGTCCCAGGAGGGTCCTCGGGACAGGTTGGCACCTGATCCAAGGCCGCCGGGCGGACTTGCCATCCAGTCTCGGGACTGCCAGGCTCCGGTCCCGAGAAAGGGTTCGCGCGGGTTCCAGAGGGCCTTGGGAAGGACTCGGGCTCCTTCGGGCAGGAAGGCGTGAGAACTGGCCTGGTGCCTGGAAAACCCGGGTCTCCAGGACGCGCCCGGCCCAGTCCGCCCTCCTGAGCCTGGTGTACCCGACCGCCCGGGTTACTCGCCGCCGGTCCCAGCTCGGGAGAGAGCGGGCGAGCGAGCGACGGGCTGCAGGTCAAGCGCGGGCCCAGGTGGGTTCACACAACGCGCCAAGCCATGATGCGGGGTTGGCCTCGCTGGTCGGGCCGGCACTACCTAGCGCCCCCCGCCCCCCGCCCCTGGACTGCAGCCGGGCTGCCGCGGTGCGCGCAGGGCAGGGAGCGCGCGCTGGCTCGCGGCGCCCACTCGCGTCCGGGTTAGGGCGCCAGCGCGTGGGCGCTAGGACCGCGGCGGCGGCGGCGGCCCGCCCGGGCTGCGGCAGCGCTGTGTATAAAGTCGGGCCCGAGGGGAGCAGGGGCGTGTCGGCAGCGCCTGCTCAGCTCTCCGCCTCCCGCAGTCCCCGCGTGCCCGGGGCCCCTCCGGTGCTGAAGGCGCGAGGAGGAGCGAGCTGCGCAGGGGCGCGGAACCCAGCCGAGCCCAGCCGGGGCGGCGCGCGAGCTTACCTGGACGGCCGGAGCGAGCGGAGGCGGAGGGCTGCGGGGCCCCGGGCCTCGTGCAGCCGAGCGCCTGGCCCGGTCAGTCGCCCTGCGGGGGAGGGGCTCGGGGCCCGGGGCTTCGCGCGGCGGCGGCGGCGGCGGTGGCGCTTGGCACGAGGCGAGAGGCTCCAAGTTCTGCCCTGCGCTTCGCCGCCTTGGCGAGTCCCGCGGAAATTTCCCCGGCGGGGCAGGCGACCCGTGAGTGGGGGCGGGGGTCCCCCGCGGCTGCTCTCCTCCCCGCCGCCCCGCGGTCTTGGGGGCCAAGCCAAGCGCCGCCGCCGCCGCCGCCGCCGCCGCCTGGCCCTTTCTGCCTCGCCTGCCGAAATCTGCCAGGAGAGCCCTGCTTCGCCCGCGGTGCCGGGCTCTTTCGGCAGTTTCGGGGCGCCTCTGCTGCGGTTTCCCCCTCCGTGGCCACTTTCACTGCCACTGAAGCGGTCAGGAGCTCCTCGGGTTGGATTTGGCGCGGCGCGGCTCGGCCCGGCCCGGCCCGGCCCGGCCCCTCTTGCCCGACTGGCCCGAAGGTCCCTTTAAGGGGCTCGCACCTTCCCCGTCTGTCGTCGCTGGGTGAAAACGCTAGAGGGCGGCTGAGCCGTTTTCCCCTCCGGAGAAGGGGTGCTTGAGAGCGACCGGGGCGCAGTTACATGTCTCGGTGGCCTCTTGAGAGGGATGCGAGTTGGTGGCTTTTGCCAAGCAACCCGCAGCCGGGCGCTGACATTTTGCCCGCAAGCCGTCGGCTGGCAGGCGCCCTCTCCGTGTGCCGCTGGGGACGAGGCGAACTTCCGAAGCCGCCGCTAGCGACAAGGCTCCGCTTTCGCTCTGTTCGGCTAACGACTTCCGTGAAATGCACCGCGAGGTTTGGCCAAATGTCACACCTGACCTTGTTTTCCTTCTGCCCTTTTTCATCAGTAAGGCCGCATTTTGAAAACCTGAAATTGCGTTCGGCGCAGCTTCTGTAGGAAAATTGACGCCTGGAGCAGAACACAGGAGCGTTTTGTTTAATGGCTGCTAAGTTTATAAACTGCACACGACCACATGGAAAAACCTGGCAGGACTGATATTTATTTTTCTGCCTTTTTTTCTTCTCTCTGCATGTGACTTTTATTAAAATCAAACTTCTTGCAAAAGAAGGAGACTTTGTCTCCCATTTCGCTGCAAACAAGGGACACAGCCTGGGCCCTGCAAAAGGATCGCAAGCGAGGCCCGGGCCCTCTGGCAAATACCCTCCGCGGGCCTTCTTTTTTTTGTGCAAGCTGCTTGAGTTGAAGGAACTGCTGGCAAAGCTTTTGTTCTCTGGAAACAGAAACTGGAGTAATCCTCTGGCACTGGAACAAAAGTGTTGCAAATGTAAGGACGAAGAGAAAGAAATTGGTGCGACCGGCGGCTGCGGGCACCTGAGATTCGTGCTGTTGGATTACGAAGGTGAGGCGAGTGGAAGGAAACGGAGAGGATGATAAAAGTGGTCTTTCTCAAGCAAGCTGCCCGGCATAGCTTGTGAGAGCACCCTTTGGCTCTTCTGCCTGAGGCCGGCCGAGGGTCTCTCACCGGCCAGTGGACTGAGAAGGGGCCTCTTCTGCGTCAGCAGCCATGAAGTGACTCTCTGAGCGCGGGATTTGTTTGCTCTTCCGCTTGTCCGCTTGCAGAGGAGGCGAGACCCCTTCCCTTGGTGCTTGGGGCAGCCACAGCTGGCCCTCGGGGTGAGTTTCTGGGGCAGAGGGACCCTTTCCCGTGTGCCAGCAAGGGCAGGTCCTTCTGCTCTGCACTGCGCTGCGCTGCGGAATTGCTGGGCAGCGGAAGAGGGGCTGCTCCCCTGAGTTGACCCACCGGCTTGGCTCTCACAGGATGGACCCTGGAAATGACGCCCTCCTCTTTGCTGACGTCCGCCTGTGTGGGTATTTGCGCAAGCAGAAGTCCAACCGCCGTCGCTACTTCGTGCTGCGCTGCGGTGGGGCGCGGGGGCCCTCCCGACTCGAGTACTATGAGAACGAGAAGAAATTCCAGGCTGGGGGCCTTTGCTCGCGTCCCAAGAAGACTCTCCTCCTTGGGGGAATGCTTACCATCAACAAGCGTGCAGATGCCCGGCACCAGCACCTGATTGTCCTCTGTGGGCGCGAGGGCACCTTTGGCGTGGCTGCGGAGAACGCTGAACAGCAGCAGGTCTGGTACACGGCCTTGGTGGAGCTGCACGGCAAAAGTGAGTCGGGAGTCGGGGGGCAGCCGATGGTAGGTTGCCGCCAGGGAGGGCCTGGCAGTCTGCGGAAGAGACAAAAAGGCCTTCAGGAGGGAGGCTGTGGGCTGCAGCCCCCATCATTCCCCTCTAGCCCAGCTTTAGCCATGCTAATTCAGGACTAGGGGCACTGGGGTTGAGCCTCCGACTTAAGCCAAACTTGAGATTCAGGCTTAGTGCCAGCCGGGCTCCGAGTTTGGGGATGCTGTTCTGAAGAAGCAAGCAAGAGATGGCAATCTTCCCCCCTGGGAGAGGCAGGGGATGCTGATACCCACCTGGCGTGCCCAGTGAAACTCCCTGCACCTAGAGCTGGCGCTGGAGTCAGCATGTTCCTCCTTTGCGGACTCTGCTGCAAGGGTCTGGCTTGTCTGCTGCATCGTTCCCAGACTGTGGCCCTTGGGGGGGCCCTGAGGAACTGCCTGCTGCTGCCGGGAGCCTCCCACTGGGTACCGTGTGGCTGCAGTGTGGCTGGAGTTTATCCAGGGTGGCAGAGCGGGGCTGTTGTGCTACTGATATGCCTTCCCAGCTCCCACCGCTCCGGGCTTTCCTGGACCTCACTCCCAGCAGTTCCTTGCCAGGAGAGCTTGTTCAGATGCCCAGCTGGCCTCAGCGTTTGGCTGGAGCAAACCCATTCCAGCTGCCTCTAGAGCGCCAGTCTGATTTCCCCATCCTGGGCGCTCCAGATGTGCTTCTAATTCAGGGGAGCATCCCGGCAGTCCCACCACCCCTGGACCACCCCTGAGTGCACTGGGGCATCTGGTTGGTAGCGCTGGGAGAGAGGCCCTCAGGGGTCCCAGACCTTTGGAGACTTCAAAGCCTTCCTGGGCCCATCCGTGGAGGAGTTTAACACAGCAGAATCAGATGGCTGGGATTTGGGAACTTCTGTTAAATACCCCCTCCCGGAACGGGCCAGTGCAGTGGGTGGTGGGGTCAGGGACCAGGCCACGGTCTCTGCGCAGCGACCTCTGGGGAAGCCTTCGTGGAGCGCAGGCCTGCTCAGCACCAGGAGGCAGGAGAGCAAAGGTCTCTTCCCGAACTTTGGGTGTCTTGGCTCTGTGCCTGAGTCCCTGCTGTGCTCCGTCACCAAGGCTTGGGGTGCCCCGTGGAGGAACTGGCACAGCTTCTGTGACCAAGCTTGGAAGAGGACCAGGGCTCTTGGCTGCCAGTGGCAGGCAGGCTGCAGGGAGGTGCGGGCAGGCCCTGGACTTTGCTCCAGGGAGGATGGGCTGCTGCTGGGGACCGAGCTGGGAGGCCTCTCTTTGCTGGCTCCAGCTTCCACTTGGTTCCCTGGCCGGCAGCCATCCACACCACCTCCACCCCGGCCCTCTTGCTGGCATGCTGTGTGTGTGCGCACACTGTACATGTGCAGAGAGGCGGAGCTCACAGGTAGAGCTCCGTACAGAATGTTCCATTCCTGGGGGAGGAACAGGGCTGAGTTGGTTGGTGGGAGAGCCTCCTGGCCACTCCCAGATGGGGGGAGATGATCCGGCTGACCCTTTCCCCCAGGGCCAGCCGGGGGCCTCGTTACAGCTCTCCTCTGCCCTGCTGGTTCCCGGAAGTCTTTGGCCACCACCGAGGCCACATTTGCTCTGTCCATCGCCAGGCAGCGTCCCCCTCCTCGGAATTCCAGCCCTGGCGTCTCCCTGGCAACACCCCCCCAGGTGATGGGAAGGGATGGCCTGCTGGGGGGAGCCGGGCCTCCTCTTGCCTGACCTTTACGCCCCCCTGGGCGCCGCTTCTCTCTTCCCCCAGACAAGGCGGGCAGCCTGCTTCAGCTCAGCTCGGATCGAGGGCCAGATCCTGCCTGGGTCTCCATGTCCCCATGCTTTCTTGTGCAGCCACGGGGAGGGAGGCTGGGTCCCCGTGGGTTGGCCAGGAGCGTCATTTCCCATGGGGAAGACGTAGGTGCTCTTCTCCCCTTTCTTAGCCCCCGCCCCCCGATGTCCCCCAACCTCGGGCTGCATCTTGTCCTTGTGTCAAAAGCCCCTTCCTCCCTCGTAGGAACAGCACCCCTGGAGGGGGACTGTGGGGCTGCCTGGTCCGGCCCAGCCTTCAAAGAAGTGTGGCAGGTCAGCCTCCGCCCCAGAGGTTTGGGGCACACCAGGAACCTGGCCGGGGTCTACCTCCTGTGCCTGACTGAGAAGACGGTCAACCTCGTGAAGCTGAACTCGGACGAGGCAGCCGTGGTCCTGCAGCTGCTCAGCATCCGCCGCTGCGGCCACTCGGAGAACTACTTCTTTATGGAGGTGGGCCGCTCAGCCACCACGGGGCCCGGGGAGCTCTGGATGCAGGTGGAGGACCTGGTGGTGGCCCAGAACATGCACGAGACCATCCTGGAGGCCATGAAGGCCCTCAGCGAGGAGTTCCGGGGCCGCAGCCGCAGCCAGACGCTGGCTTCCACGCCCATCTCGGTGCCCCTGCACCAGCAGCACCGGAGCAACCCGTCCCCTGGCCAAGGGGCCTTCCCGTGGAGGAGTCGCCCTGAGGGGACGCCCTCTTTGGGCCGGCGCCCCACAGCCTCGGGGCAGGAGCCAGGAGCCCGGAAGCCAGACTCCTTGAGCGACTACAGCGCCGTGTCATCTGACGAAGGTGGCTCCAGCCCGGGGGAGCTGCGGCCTCCCGGCACACCCGACCCCCTGAGCTCCATGGTGGTGGACGGGGAGCTGGACTACATCAGCATGGGCCAGCAGGCCTCCCCTGATGGGCCCTGCCTGCTCAAGTGGCCGTCGGGAGGCGTGGCCAGCAAGCGGGCATCTCTGCCCCCACTGGTCCTGAGCAAAGGCCCCCCTGGTCTGCTGTGTCGGAGGCAGGGGGCCAAGCCCCCCACGGTTTCAGCAAGCTACCCAGAAGGGCTCAACCTTCACGGCACTGACCCCGGGTACATGGCGATGCTGCCGGGCGTGGCCACAGGTGCCGAGGACCAAGACTACGTCCCAATGACCCCCGGCAGTGTCTCTCCCCCCCGGGAAAGTGGGGGCTACATGCTGATGTCCCCCAGCAGGAGCTGTTCGCTGGATGGGATGGGCCAGTGGGCTGCAGGGGGCAGGGAGAGCAAGTCTCTGGCGGGCGAGTACGTGAACATGTCCCCAGCCGGACAGGTTGCCCCTGACGTCCCACCCGAGTATGGCCTGTTGCTGCCCCTCCCGGGCCACGCTCCATTCTTCTCCCTGCCACACTCCTACAAGCACGGCCCCACGCCCCCCTGGCGCACCGCTGGCCCCCGGCGCCTCTCCTGCTCCTCGTCCACCAGCTCGGAGAGCCTGGAAGACGCCACGGCCGCCTCTCGCTATCCCCTCAGCCTGTTTGCCGACCTGCCTGGGAGCTCCACCACCGTTGCGTACCACTCTGGAGCTGACTATGTCAACGTGGCGCTCCAAGCAATGCCAGTGGACTCCAGCCAGGCGGCAGCACCTGATAGCTTGGTGGAGCCGGGGCCTGGCCCCCAAGCTGGCCCGCAAGAAAAAGCGAGCTGCCGCTGCGAGGCTGAAAGGAATGCTGTCCCGCCAGACGAGGCCCTGAGGGAGAGCGGCCTGAACTACATTGCCCTCGACCTGGCCAGGGAGGCTGCTCCGGACCTCGCCCTCGCTTTGCGCCCATCTGCCAGCCCCTGCCAGCCGGGAGCCCCCCACGCCTATGCCAGCATTGACTTCCACCGCCTGGGGGAGCTCCAGGGGTTGGAGGCAAGCCCCAAAGGGCCTCCAGGTAAGGGAGCCCGCGGAGCTGGCTTGGGCTGCCATGGCTGAGCGGTGGCACATTGCTGGGCCTTGTGGACAGCAGGCTGCGTTCACTGAATACCCTCCGTGCTGCCCTGGGCTTTGGGCACTGAGCCCCCCCCACAGGTCAGCAGTTGAGGAGACCCAGCTGCTTGCTCTCCGCTCAGCCTCTGGCTGGAAAGGAGGAGCATGGGCATGGTGGCTCTCGTTCCTCCTTGCGCCCAGGCCTCCGTTGGCAAGCCTCTGGCATGCCCCTCCCAGCCAGGTGCTCTTCCTCCCCTTGCAGCCTGCGACCTGCTTCCAAATTGGGGGCTGAGCTGCAGCAAGACCTCTTCTCTTTTGCTGAGCCCCCACGGCAGGGCGTTTTCCCCCAGGGGTCTCAGCTCGCCTGGCCACCTTGGGGACTGCTGGTTTTTTTGCCAAGGGGACTGTTGGTGGGCGAAGCTGGGGCTGGGTCTCCTCCTCCCCACGTCACTTTGGCAGGTTTACTCGGTTCTCAGGAATTCTGGACAGCCTGTTTTCGCTTTTAGGGAAAAACCAGTTCCAAGACTGCCCTTCTGGCTGTTCTGAGTCGGGCCAGGCGGGGAAGTCTGTGGCCAGCAACAGGCACCTGAAACGGACGCCGCCCAAGGGCACGCTTCCAGTGTTTTCCTGTGGCCCCTGTGCTTTCAGAGGGGGCGGGAGCTGCTTCTGTGGGGCAGGTGGGGGCCAGGCCCTCTTTTCTTTCCTTATGCAGCCGCAACCGGCCAATTGTGGGCGCTTGATGGAGTGCTCTGGATGTGTCCCGATTTATATTATTGGGGCACCAAGGTGGGGGGAGAGAAAGGATGAGAGGAGACCCCATGGGGTTTCCACTTTTCTCCACCGGCCAGCCATCCTTTGCTCTCAGGAGCGGTGTGCGTTTCGGTGGGGGTGCCTCTCCAGGGCCCGGCTCGCTCTGCCTGGCCCCCCCCGGGTCTTGTCCACCTCCGCATTTCCACAATTGGGGGAGGGTCTCCAGGGGTCCGTGCCGGTAATTCCAATCTTCCTGGGTGGGAGGGTCTCCATCTGAGCCCACTCACCTTTGGTTCTTCTTCTTCTAGACCTCTGACCTTCTGGGAGCTCCGTGGTAGTTTGGCACCAGATCGCCTCTTCTCCGTCCCCCTCCTGGGCTGGAACTGTCTTTTTTCTGTTTCCATTTGCCATTTCCATCTGCCGCCCCCCACCCTGCGGGTCCCAGGCCGTATGCAGATGCTAAGTGCTTTGGGGAGGCGCTTCTGCCCCTTCCCCGCAGAAGACTCCGACGATGCTGTTCCTGTGCCTCATGTATACCAAAGATGAGCTGGGGGGGGGAGGGAGGGGGGTAGTTCTGGCCCTGTGCTTTGGGGTATACGTATGGCAAAAGGGCGACAACCCCAAAACCCTTGCCCGGAATGACGGAAAGGAACGGATTAACTTCTATGAGCATCTGAAAGTAGCCATAGCCTCATGCTGTGGGACCCCCGTGGCCCTTGGACTTGTAACCTCGCCCCCCAGCTGAGTCGAGTGCCTGCGTTCATCCTCCCCCCAGCCTTCCCCTGCAAGGCCGGGGGCTCCCTCCCTCTTTTGCTGCTGCTGCTGCATTTTGCACAGGCCTGGCCCCACCAGCTGCCACTGGGGGTATTTGGTGGATGCAGGGCCCCCCTTGCACAGACCCCCATTGTCCTGGGCTGGCCAGAGGAACCATTCTTCATTCTGTGCCCACTCTCTGGCCTTTGGAAATAAAGAAGTTTTTAAGTATGGAGGAAAAAGGCTGTTTTACTTTGGAGTCTTGAGGTTTCCCCCACTGCCCCACAAACTGGATAAAAGGGCCTCGGCGTCCCTCTGTGCAAACCCTCCTTGACCACTGGGAGCCCACCAGACAAGCAGCTGGGCTCAGCTTGGACCTAGAGCTTCTGCGCTGCTCAGGGCCTTGCCGGAGCGCAAAATCCGCCTGGAACGCTTGCAAGACTTTAAAATCCCACTGTGGCCCTCCCCCAAACAGGGAGCTCCTTCGCTTTGCAAAGAGTGCTGGAGCAAGTTGTGCGGTCAGCTGATGGCTGTACATTATGAGGGACTAATTGCAGAAGCCGGAGCTGCACACATGTGAGTGTGCACATCTGTACTGGGGAGGGAAGATTCCAGGAGCATTACCTTCAGATGGGGGGAGCCAGGGGTAGAAAGAAGGGAACAGCTCAGCAGACCCTGAGCCCCCCCCCCCAATTCCAGGCCTGATGAGCCAGGAAGGCATACAGTGCTGGGATGGGGGCTGAAAAACATCGAGAACCCAAAGCAGAATCAGGGAGGGGCACCCAGGAGGCAAACGAAGGGGCTGACAGCCCTTGCGCTCTGATGCAGCTCCCGGGGCAAGAAGGTGAAGAGCTGCTTGGGGGCAAGATCTGGCCAGTGGCACCCTTCCCCCTTTGAGGACTGGCGGGGGACCAGGGCAAATGACCTGCGACAAGATCTGTGGATTTCTGATGGGCATGATGATTTGGGGGGGGGGGTGCAGGCAAGATAGCTCTGGAGAGGCAATGGCCTGCTACCCCAATGGGCACGGCAGCTGTGCTCTGGCAGCCAAGGCACACCCACAAAATGCTCCCGATGGCCCTGGGGGGGACCTGAGCATTTGCTCCCAAAGATGGAGGGGCCGAATGCTTTCAGGGAGGCGTCTACAGTCTTCCTGCAAAGAGGTTCCCGTGTCTTCCAAGGCCTGGGGATCTGTCCCCTTCAGGGAAGGGCTGGGTAGGCCTTGCACCACCGAGCCTGCTGAGGGCAGCTGCCTTTGGCACTCATGTGGTGTGGGCCTCTTCTGGCTCCGCCAGGACCACCGTGGCCTATTATGGCACTCAGCGCCCCTGCCTTTCTGTGCCAGGCTTGGGCTCAGAGCCTCTAGACAGGGCAGCCCCAACTCCCCCGTCAAGGGCCGTATGCGTGGTCTATTGCACCCCCACGGCACCCTCTCCCTGGAGTGGGGAGAGAAGGCAGGCTGCTCCGCCTCTGCCCCAGGGCACAAGTTTGCAAGAGCCGCAGAACCCAGGATGGTGGAATAAGTGCCCACAAACAGCCTCGGAGCAGAGTTGGGCTGGCCCTGGCGTTTGCTCCTCTGGGCAACGGAGCTTCAGCTGGGCTCCCCTCAATCATGGAGGAAATGCCCCTTTTCTCCCTCGGGGGGAGCCTGATCTGCTCCCCTCCCCTCCCCTCCCCACCCCACCCCACCCCTTTTGCAACCATAAAACTCACTCAGAGACGGGGCAGGGGGATGTCTGGAGCCTGCAATTCCCGAGACAAAGTTCACCAGGTGATTCCAGGAACAACAGCAAAGCTCACATTTGCTTTATGCTGAAGCCACAGACTAAGGCTTACAAACCGGGGTGGCTGGGGGGTGTCAAGCAACAAAAGGCTTAGTGGGAACAGGTGAAGCCAGCCACAGGATGTTAAATCATGCTTTTTAAAGCCATGGGCGGTAGAGCCGCTGATGGGTTCACAGCCCACGTGAATCTGGAGCCCAGCCAGCCGGCTGCTCTCCACAAATGCCCTTTGGCCTCCCCGACGTCTCGCTGTGTCTGCACGCCCGGCTCTTCTATGAACGCACTGGCCTAAGTAGCAACACGGTCTTGTGCCACGCGCAGAGCGCAAGGAACCCCATTAGACGGAGGGGCCGCCTCCCTCGTTGCCCGGCAACCAGGCCACGGGGTTCTGGAACGCGGCTTGGAACAGCCGCCCGAGGCTCTGTGAGCAGACACCAATGGGGCGGGTGGCAGGGTGGGCCGTGGGGCTCCTGATGAACTGCACTCTGTGGCACCTCGGCTGGTCGCAGCGACCCGGCTGGTACTATGGGGGTCTGGAGGCCCCCTTTGGGAAGACTCTCGACGGCTCCCAGACGCCCGCGGGCTTTACCCTCAACGCCCAGGCGCTGCTCTGGTACAGCTACTGGGTGGTCATCAGCATGTTGGTGGTGATCGCTGTCTCCTCCATTGGTCTGTTCCTCCAACAATTTCTTCGAGCCCAGCAGGTGAGGCCCAATGGCGGGGAGAACAAGGGCAGCATGCCCTCTGCCCCGTGGCACCCATTGGCCAGCCCAGAACTCCACACCGGCATTGTCCGGGCCTGGACGTCCTGTGTGGGGAGATCAGACCAGGGCCCGGGCCCAGGCCCCCAGCCACAGCCTTCCATTGCCTGTGCCTGTCATGCAGCAAGACCCCCAGGGGGCTGGAGGAGCCCCTGCACCCTCGAAATGGGGGAAAGGAGGCCTGAGCAACCTTGAGCGGGTGGGACACCCTAAAGGGCTCCACAAAGTGTCCGCCCCTCTCCTTGGAAGCTGCATCCTTGGCACGAGGGGTGGCCTTGCTCTCGGCCATGCCACTTTCGGAGCAGGGCAGGCTGGCGGAACTTGCTGCCTCGTGGCCTTCTCCCACCTCCATTTTCATTTATCTGTCTGTCTGTCTGTCTGTCTGTCAAATTTCTGGGCTGCCCCACCCCAAAACAACCCTGGCTGCCTTTACAAAGTGAAGAGCAGCATATAAATCGCCTGATGGAACAAGAGGAACACATTTCTGCATTACACTTGCCCATCCCAGAGGGGTCCTGCCTCCAAAATCCTCACTGAAACCGGAGGGGGGGAATCAGTTTTAAGGAGCACTTGGGGGCAGGCAAAGCAAGGGCTGTATAGATCTCGGGGGGGGGGGCAGCTCCAGAGGGCAGGGAAGCGAGTGACCCAAGCACCCGTAGGCCCATGGCGCCCTTCCTCAGCCACAGCCCCTCTTCTTCCTCAGAAGCGAGGAAGGGCAGAGGCGTCATCCCGGCGAGGAGATCCGGAAGAAGCTGCCTTGATGGAAGCGCTGCACCTGTTGGACGCCGTGATGGAGAAAACCTGGCGCCACCTGCACCGGTTGGAGAGGCGGCGGAGGAGCCGCAGAGGGACATAATCTTGGGGCAAGCTGGAATAAAGAGCCCCTCAGGCACTGTTGGCCCGTGGCGTTTCCTCCCCCCACCCCGGCCAAAGGGGGCTGGATCCTGCGGCCTTGCTCGCCTCCGCCACGCCCCCCAGCACACTCAAACGGCTGGGCAGCCAGCCGCTTTGGGAGGGGACACAGCCCCAGCATCACGGGCGTGCTCCGGCAAGTGAGGGGTCAGTGATGGGGGCCCTGAGTGCTTGGGGGCAAAAGGGAGGAGCCTGTTCGTGGAAGGCAGCGCAATGTGGGTTTGCAAGGAGGCTCCCGTCCCCCTCCCTCACTTGGGGAACTTGCGGCTTTAAGGGGGGAACCGCTCTTGCGGGGGACTTTGGAGCAGCAGGGGGGCTGCTAGGGGGCAGGGGAGGCAGACAGACGGGCTGCCCCTCCCTCCTGGGAATTAACCCCTGGGGCTCCACGCCCCAATTCCCAGGCACTTGTGGGGCTTCCTAAGGGTTAAAACGCTCCTGAATTTGCGGTGGGGCCAAGGGGGATAGGGCTGGGGAGGAAGTGGGGGGAAGGGCCCCACAAAGCTGAGAATGGGTGGACCAGAGCGGCTGCAACTGGGCCTGGCCCCTGGCAGGGAGGAGGCTTGCCCATGCTCCTCGGCCTGCCTGGTCCTCCCGGGAGGAGGCAAAGAGCTGGAGGGATGTGGCTGAACAGAACTTTATTCCGGCTGCAAAGGCCGAGATGAGGGCTGGGACCTCTGGATAAAATCAAAGACTACAGAACAGGACAGCACGGGTGTGTGTGTGTGTGTGTGTGTGTGTGTGTGTCCCTTTAGCCCCATCCCTTCTAGCAAGGGCAGGCGGAAGCCCTCCCGGGTCTTTAGAGTTTCATCTCAGCCTCATCTGGCTTAAATCTCTTGCCAAAACCAGCAAGTGCCGTTCTGGCCACCTCGGAGGGCGCTTCTGGGGCCTGGAGGTTAATGGGCACCCCCTTGCCGCCACCAAGGCTGGGACTGGCACAGGGCTGAGCACAGGCAAGGCGGCCCCGGAGGCTCTCAAGGGTCCCCCTGCTCAGCCCTGCTGTGGGCACGGGGAGGGCTTTGTGCTGCTGGCAGCTCCAGCAGTGCAGAGACGGCCTTTAGCTCCTGGCCGGAGAGCCACCGTCTCCTGGTGGAAGGGCCAGGAGCAGGAGGAATCTCACGGAGGGCCATGATGGGGGCCGGGGTGTCGAGCTGCAGGCAGTGGAGCACCTGGGCGAGAGTGAGAGAGGGAGAAAGCAGGGAAGAGGCACCCGGAGGGAATGGTGGCACCCGCAGACCTTCCTTCACGGCAGGCAGGCTCATCGGGAGTCGGGCATTCTGCGCCGGAGTGGGCATGGAGCACCCCAGAGTGGCAGGCGCTGCTCCCCCTGCCCCAGAGCCTCAGGGGCGCCCCTCCCCACCCACCACCAATATTCCCATACAGTCAGTGTCTTCCTTGGCCCCCTTTGGTGCCACCCTCCAGGCCAGGTAACGTGGGACTTACTTCCAGAGAGGAGCAGGACAGCCAGTTGTAGATCCGAAGTCCAGGGGGCATGGCGGGGTCTGTGTAGAAGAAGCTGCTGCAGTCCAGGAAGGGCAGGGGGCCTGGCAAGAAAACGGGGGGCAGGGGGAGAACACCTTAGAGCAGGGTTTTTCAAACTGGGTGACTTTAAGAGGTGTGGACTTCGACATGCTGGCTGGGGAATTCTGGGTGTTGAAGTCCACACCTCTTAAAGTCTCCCAGTTTGAAAAACTGTGCCTCAGATGGGCAGGAGGAAAACGCCCTGGGATCCCCGTCCTGCCCCTGCCCCTCCCAGCAGAAGAAAGTCCCCCACGCCTCCCCTACTGAAGGCCCAAATCATTTGTTTCACAGAGAACCGATCTGGAGAAAGGGATCTCCACAGGTCAGCTGCTCTTCCCTGGCCTCCCCCAGCCACCCACCCCAGCACGTGTCAACAGAACCACCCGTCCTGGGGCTCAAGGGATGGGCAAGGCCGCTGCAAGCTGTGCCCCGCTCCCACCAGGCCAAATCCCCGCCTCCGTCACACCAGGAGGACCCCCGTAGCTTCCTCAGGTCTGGAGCTGCCGGACAGCTGCCCGTCCCCAGAGTCCCTCCCCCTCCCACCCTGCCGCTTACCTGTCTTGTGCTCACCTGTCTTGGGTTCGGGTGCCAAGGAGGATGCTGGAGCTCCCGGAGGAGGGGGCTGGGAGCAGTGGCTGTAGCCAGAGACGGCGGAGTAGAAGGACTGGAAGGACGGGTGGCAGAGTGTCCGGGAGGAGCCCCGGGAGGCCTGAAGCACCAACCAGGCCCTGGTCAGGCCGGGGGGGTTCTGGTCGGCCCCACAGGCTTGGGACTGCAGTGGGAGGCTGGCCAGAAGGGGCTGGGCCCAGTTTTCTGCAGCTCAAGAGCCTCTGAGAATCTGGTGGTTGGGGGCCAGAAGCCACGCAGGCCTTCAAGCCAAGGAGCTCCAGAGGGCTCTCTCTCTCTCTCTCTCTCTCTCTCGCACCCCCCATGCACCCCCCCAATGGAGGAGGCAACATACAGGAACAAATGCAGAATGCTTCAGCACAGCCCACCAACCGGCAGCTATATGAAGCAATCAGCCCACGAGCAGAGGGCCTTCCCCTTCTCAGGGCTGCCCACTGAGAACCCGGGGTGCAGGGGACCCCTCCTTCCGCCCCACACCCCCCAGCACAGCTCCCCTGGAGGATACCTCTGGGCCCGGCCAAATCCGCAAGCAAATGGCTTCTGTGGTCCAGGTGCCGGAGGAGGGGCCCTCTCCCCGTGGCAGGGCTTCTGCTCCCCAGGGCCACCTCACCGGGGGGCCACTGTGACTTCCAGGCCCTAACAAGGCAAGCAGACAGTTACAGCTTCACGGGGCACCACCTTTCCCAAGCTGCGTGCGGGGATCGTAAGCCCCAGCATTCAAACTGGCAACCTGATGTTTCTCCAGGAGCTCAAGGCAGCTTGCGTGGGGATCCCCCTTCACTCCTTCCCAAAACAAGGACCCCGTCAACAACCCCAAGCACCCTGGCAGAGAGGATGGCAATTCCTGAGCCTTGCCCTCTGCGTGGCAGGACTCCCTTTCCCACTATGTCCAGTGCAGTCACTGGGGCCACGCCTCCGGAAGCACCCCTGGCATGCCAAAGCTCCCAATTATGGTCTAAGCGCCCTGCTTTCCCCTGGCATCCTCCCACCCTCTCGAGGGTCCTCCCCTTGATCGGTGCTGGCCATGAACTCCACCCTGGAGCAACCTAGTCCCTGCCCCAGAGCGCTTCCGGGCCACAGACCCCCGTTCCGCCCTGCGCCCACTCACCAGCTCCCAAACTCCGCCACTCCAGCTCCCTTCCTGCCAGATTTGGGCCCTTCGCCTGGGCCGAGGGCTCTCCTGCTGCATCGGGGTCCTCCTCCTCCTCCTTCTCTCCCGTGCCCCAAAGTTCATGCCGAGGGTCTGAGTCATCAAACATTTGTGCAAGCCCTGCAGAAGAGCCGCAGGAAGGCAGCTGACGGAGCCCGCTGGGAGTCCCCCCGTTTGCTGCAAAGAGCAACTTGTCTGGAGGGGGGGAGGGGGGAGCACTCTCGAGGGCAAGGTGGCGGTGGGAGGGGGGCACTCCGTGCAGGAAGGAGGGCTCAGCATGCTGGGGGGGGTCCCTTGCTGCATGCCCCTCCCAGGCCAACTAGCGGAGCCAGGGCAGCATCCAGGGAGGGCTGGGACCCTCCTTCTGCAAGACCAGGATCCCTTGGGGGAAGCGACAGCACCCAGTCAAGAAATCAAGCCACCCATAAGCCAGCCTGCTTTTTCTCACACACTCACTCACTCCCCAACTTTGCCCCCAGGAAAGCATGAGTCATTACCTACCTGGGCGAGTTTGCAGTGGTACAGAAACAGAGTTCCCACAGGAGCTGGAGAAACACAGAGCAGCCCCCGGATCGCTCTGGTGAAAGGAGAAACAACACTGGTTGACGCACACGTTTTGTTGTATATTTACTCCTCTAGAAGAGATGGTTTGATTAATTTTTTGAATGCAATTATTTTTACTGGAGATTAATTTTCCTTTTTTTAGACTGTCCTGGGCTGCTTTCGAAGATGGAGCGGTTGAAAAATATAACGCCCTGCTGGTAGCGTGACCTTACCTACGTTTTAATTAGCGTTAGCTACACTTGGGCCCCGCTGGCTTCTCGCCAGGCTCCCAAAGGGCTCTTTAGGGCCCTTCCCAAGATGGGGGAAAGGAACAGATTGGAAGCTGGGCCCCTCTGCCCCCCCATGAAGCAGCAGAGCCTGAGCACAGCAGCCCCCTTCCCTCAGGTCCCCCAGGAACACGCTCCTCGGGCACAGGGAGAGCGTCTGTTGCCATCTGACCTGACCAGCAGCTGCACCGATGGCTTTGTCCTCCGGAAGTGGGCACACTCCTCCTGCCAGCTGCAGCCCAGGGGCAGGGAGATCCCCAGGCCAACTCTGGGTTTCCCCTGACCCTCTGGCCCCGGGTCTCAGCCGCACCAGGCGGGTCCCATTGTGGACCCCTCTTTCCCATCTTTCTGGCAGCCCCTCTCAGCCCCGTGACTCTTCCCTTGAGGCAGGGGCGGGGGTTGTTTACAGCCCCGCAGGGAAGGCCCAACTGCCTTCCTTGGAGCGCTGTGGCTTAGGGAAATGCCCCCGCATTTGAGATCCCCCCCAGGTATCCTCAAAACTGCTTACTCTGGACCCCTCCCCAGTCGCAGCTCTTCAGAATAACTGGGCACGGCCCCCAGGCGTCCCCTCCCTGGCTGCCGCCTCCCACCCTTCCCAAGCGCGGAAGCGCCCTTGCAGCCCCGGCCCGGCTCGCCTGCCCGCAGCCTCCAGCGCCAAACTGCTTTCTCTTGCGCGGTTCGGGCAGGACGGAGCAAGCGCACCCAACCGCCGCGAGAGTCGGAACGGAGCCCCTGAAGTTCGCCGCCGCGGCCCCCGCGCAGCTCCACGTCGGCGCGCGCCCCCCGGGCCCGGCCGCCGGTCTCCCTGCCGCCTCCAAGCGCGGCGCGAAGGGGGGCGGCGGCGGCGGCGGCGCTGCCCTGCGCCTGCCGGACGCGGGCCACGGCGGCTGCGACCCAACCGCTGCCGGATCTCCCCGCGAAGCGCGACGCCGGAAGGGAGCCGCCCTCGGACCCGGCAGATCGGAGCGCGCCGGACGGCGCGGGCTCTTCTGCGCTCGGCTGGAGGGACGCGCTTCTCCGCTTTTGCCGGCGAAGGAACCCCAGGCGCTTCTCCTGCGCCCGACGGCGGCGGGCTGGACCCGGCGGAGCCCCTGGCAGCCTCGGAAAGGGGCCCGGCGCGCACCACCCCCTTCCTGCAGGCGCCTCCGCGGGCCACACACACGCCCCTTGGCTGTCCCCCCCGCCCTGCCCCTCCGCCCGCCCCAGCAGCCCCATGCCCACAACGTGCCGGGCTGCGCGCGGCTTGGCGCCTTCGGGTAGTTTAGCGCGCAGCACCTCGCGCAGATGCGCCGCCGGACGCAAGCCGACTTCTCCTGCGGCGGTTCCGCTTGTGTCCCACATCCCCCCGGGTGAATCCGGCCCCCCGGCCAAGGGGCGCGCTGAGCCGCAGGCGACGCCCGGGGCGCAGGCGGCCCGAGGCTGGCTCTGCTCCTGCGCGGCTGCGCCTCGCGGGGCTCGGGGGAGCGGGGCCGGCGCCCCTCGTCAGGCAGCCGCCGCCCGGACGGCAGCCCCCGAGGCGTGTCGCCCAGTCCGCGCCCCCAACGGCTGAGGTCGCAGGACACCCGAGCCCCCGTCAGAGGTCAGCCGCGCGTGGTGGGCTGGCTCGCCGGGCGGGACTCGGTGGGTCGAGCAAGCCAAGAAATAGGTGGAGGGAAACATGGTCCCGTTAATCTCGGGTTAGTCCCCTTCTCAGCGACGCTTCACCCGGGCAGCCCCGAAGGCAGCGCAGCGCAGCGCAGCGCAGCGCAGCGCAGCGCAGCGCAGCGCCCGCCTCCTCCCGAAGGAGCTCCGCCCCTTTTCCCCAGGAGGAGGCTAATATCCCAGGAGCCCTTGCTCAGGAGGGTTCTGGCAAGGCGTCATGACATCACTAGCCCCTTCCCCATTGGCCGGCCGCTGGCCCCGGCAGCGAGGGGGAGGCGGGCGGGGCTTCGCTTTCTGGCCACGCCTTCACGCAGCTTGTTCCCCGGAGGCCCATTATGCATTAGGCTCGTTAGGTTTAACGTTTGCTAACCCCTCGGAGCCAGCCAACCGCAGGGGTTAGTCAACCTTCGCCGAGCGGCTCCGCGCAGGCGTGAGGCAGCAAGCATTTCGGAGTCCCTGAGAGGGCGTGAGCGCCCCCGGCCAGGGTCCGAGATCTGGCCCGCCAGTGGACGCGGTTCGCAGAGCTCAGCCTGCGAGGCCCAGACGCCCCCGTGGGGGCACTTACAACCCCAGCGCCCTTCCGAGCCCCTCCTGTTGCGGAGCAGGTGGCAAGTCTCGCCAGGCAAGACTCCTCCTGGTCAGCCCCTCGCCAGTGGCGGCCTGCCCGAAAGACCCCCTTGCCCCACAACAGCCCCCCGCCCCGTCCCCTTCGTGGGCAGCGGCAGAAGGAACCCTCCCTCCCGCCTCGCCTCGCCTCCTGCCCTCCGCCTGCGGGGCCCGCCCTCGCACTCCCCGTGCCCAAGGCTGGGGCTGAAGAGGCCTCGGGCACAGACGCTCCCCTGCGTGGGGGGTCCCGGGAGTCTCTGGCCAGCCACGCTCGGGCCTGGCCGGCAGAGACGGAGACTCACGTGACCCACTGAAAAGGAAGGGGGCTGGGCCTCGGCCAGTGGCCGGCGCTGACACAGCTGGACAGGCCTGCAGAGGGCCGGAGGAGGAGAGCCGATACCGTGTCAAACAGGCGGGCGGTGGGCCAGCAGGCCGAGGAAGACCCTGGAGGACCTTGAAGTACAAAGGGCACAACTGGCACGTTGCGAATGGCGCCTGGCTGGCCAAGGAGGGTGGGGGCACAATTGAAGCCAGCGGGCCAAAGTCTGGCCTGCAGCAAATTCCCCCTCCCCAGTCTCTGCCCCCCACTTCCTCAGAGGGTCTCTTCTGTCAGAGCCAGCCTGTGCTCTCCCTTCCATCAATCCAGAACATGTAGCGGGCAAGTGAGCTGGCGAATTTTTCTTTGCCCACGCCGAGAGACCCATCGCTGCTCCTTCCCATCCCTGATGGCCCAGGGGTCTGCAGCCTGTTCCCCCAACAAGAAGCTCCAGGGCCTCCCCCCACCCCGTTCTGCTGTGGGCAGGCGCCCATTCAATACTCTTGCAAGGAGTTTACACTGGTGATTTTCTCGCAGTTTAATGTAAATTTGTACAAACCAACCAGAGTCATGCAAAACTGTAGGCATGTGACAGATGGAGGGGAGTGACATCCACAGGCTGGGCTAAAATACACAAAGGAGATGCTGAGGGGGGCTCCAGAATTAAAATCCATGCATCTTTCTCCCCAGTCCCCTGCCGCCACCCCCACCCACACGAGGGTAAGATGCCTTTAGTTTAAATAGATGCCAACCTTGCCTTCTTTTGCCCATATCATACAAGTATGCACAGGAGGCTTGGGAAAGGGGGCAGGAGGGCAACTGGACAGGGAGGGACCCTCCATCCCAGCCTGACAGCTTGTGGAAAGGGAGGTGGGAGGAGAAGGAAACGAGGGGGGGTGTCAAAAGTGCATTGCAGGAGCAGGAGGCCTTCTTCCACATGGCCCCTTGTGAGCGAGGGCAGCTGCAGGTCCTCCAAAAAGCTGAAGTGAAGGCAGTGGGCCCCCAGGAGTCCCTCCCTCCCTCCTTACAGAGCCCGGGGTACCCTGTCCCCAGCAGCCTCCTCTGACCCCTGGAAAGGCCCATGCGTGGCAGAGAACACCTTGGCACAGACTGAAGACAAGCTTGCTGGGGGGCTCCAGTGATGCAGCTGAGGGCCCCAGGTCTGGGGGTCCAGCCAGGAGAGCCTCTGCACTCACCCCAGGCGGGAGGGGGGCAGGCTTTGCCCTGGGCGGCTCTATTGCACAGTCCTTCCTGGGGGGAGGCCCATGGCCATCCCCCCAGCCTCCCAGTCCTTCAGGGGCTCAGCTGGGGTTAAGACTCTCCTCCGCCTCTTCCTGCGTGGCTCCTCTTCCGGCTAAGTGGCCACACCGCACTTCTGTGGGGGCGCCTCCATCTCCTGCCGCTGCTTAAGTTCTTTCATCCTGTTTGGGGGTGACCCAGAGAAGGCAGCATCTGAAGGGAGTGGGAACCCCCCTCCGTCCCTCAGGTAGAGCGCCCACCCCGTCTGCAGCCAGCTGGCCCGATGCGGAGCTACTGCATGCGCCACACGGTCTGCAGACACGGTGGTGGTGGGAGAGAGAAGCCCCCTCCCCGAGACCCTCATCTGTGGGTCTCATCGGGATTTTCTAAAGCCCCAAACTCGTCTTGCAGCTTCTTCGGCATTTCTGTGCCCTGCTCGGCCGCCGCAGGAGCCCCCTCGGTCTCTGCCCCCGCCCTGCCCTTCCCGCCGTACCTGTGCCGACAGCGCCGCAAGAACCGCATGATCTTACGAGCGGCCTGATCCTGCTTCTTCGTCAGGAAGGTTCCTCTGCGGGGGAAGAGGAGTTGGCTGAGCGGCCGGAACGGGGGCAGCCCCGCGGCTTCCAGCAGGCAGCCCCTGGGCAGAGCCGGTTCGCCGGACCTCCGAAAGAGGCCTGTGCACGCACAACCTGGGCTTCCTAGTGCAATGGGGGAAAAGGGGTTCCGCCTCCCCCAGTTTTGCAGTCCTTCTTGCACCCTCAGAATAAGCTCCGAGCTGATCTGAGGAGCTGAAGGAGGGCGGGCGGGCTGACCTGTCAGATTGCCTGAACCGAGTTCAGCTGATCTAGCCCTGAACATGAGTGTTCCCATGTGAAAAGAACAAGCGCACGCGTTCTACTTCCGGAAGTCAAGAACTCAAGGGCAGCAAAGATGAACTTGTTGCTCCCAGGGACACGGGTGAGGAGGGAAGAGAAGAGCGGGAGAGTGGGCATCCACATACCCCCTGCCACGATTGTCCTACCAGCGCGGGCAGGAGATTGTGGGTTTCTGTGAAGGAGGACTGGGAACAGGAGCAAAGTCGCCGGCGTCCCACAAGGGTCTCGCGGACCAGGAAGCGTGTTTTCTGACACAGTCAGGGAGCGTCAGCAGCCGAACAGACACAACCCCGATGGTGCTCAGCGGTGAGGACGGGAGAGCCCATCTTGGACTGGCAAAGGGCCGCTTGAACAATACCCCGGGCGGACGTAAAGCTTGTGGGGAGAACAGGGCTGTTTGCGCAAAGGACTGCCCTCTCAACTGCCTCCCTGCAACTTGCCGATTAACCAGGCCACCCAAACTGTGATATGAAGCAGTTTCAACAGCTGCCAGGCCCCAGTTCCGGTTTTTCCTACCAGCCCTCTCCTTCCACCCGCCCCAAAGGCACTTCTGGCATTGAGGTGGAGCAGTGGGGAGGGTGGGAAGGGGGCTTGCTTTGCGGAGAGCTGCCAACGTCCGGGTACTGCACGGGGCTTCCAGGCCCCAGGCCCCGGTGCAGTTCTGGCTAGCTGGGGGTGACTTCCCAGGACCAAAACCATCCTGCTGCCCTCCGTGGGCCAGGAAACCTTTTGCTGATCCTAGCAGGGAGCCAGAGCAAGGGGCTCGGCAACAGCCATGCCGGGGCTCCGGCTTCAGTGGGAGAGGGAGGGTCCCTAAGCAATTAAGGTGTGGGAGTGCCCCAGGCCAGGGTCTGCTCCAGCCCCCCCCCCCCCGTGCAGAGCAGGCAAGGCGACTCCCCTTGCCCCGGACTGCTGCCGCCCTGCCCCAGCCCCCCCGGCACCCACTTGATCTTCTGCTGCATGGCGGCTGTGGCGCGGTGGCCCTGCTTCAGCTTCTCGTACTCCTTGTAGCTGCGGTAGTATTGCTGGATCAGGACCGCGGCCCGGCGGCTCTGCTGGAACTTCTTTTGCTCGTAGTAGCTGCGGAACTTGCTCTGGATCAAGATGGCCGCTTGGGTCATCTTCTTGTAGAGCGCGTACTGTGCCGGGGAGGAGAGGAGGAGCTGGCCCAGCCCATGCGCGCAGGGTCTTTCCACCTCCACAGGGTGGACAGCCCACCCCCCAAGGGGCTCCCCAGGATTACTCTGCTGAAATCTGGCACAAATGTCCCAATTCGGGAGCCCTGGGGGCTTTTCTCAGGGGGGTAAGGGTAGGATGGGGAGAGGTTCCCTGCCCCATCGCCACCCTTTCAAGAAAACACCACAAAGCCAAAACATCTGGCTCTGCTCCTTCCACTTGGCTCCCAGGGGCCTCCCGCACCCCCTCCAGCTGCCCCCTCCTTCAGCTGCAGTGGAGATGCCCCTTCCAGGGGTCACGCGAGCCCTCCCCAGAGCCCCCTCCATTTCAAAGCCTGTTCTTTCTCAGGGGATGGGGACAGAAACTCCTCTCCTCTCTCCCCACTCTGCCCCCAGCTCCTCCGCTTGCAGAGCTTCTCCGACTGGCCATGCGCGCCTTCCCCTGCCTGCCGGGGTGGCCCCCGGGACGCCTGCGCAACAGCCCCACTTCCCCGCATTACCTTCAGGGCAATCCAGGTGAGCTTGTAAGGCAGAGAGAGAGAGCAGGTTAGTTGGCAGGGGGGTGCTTGCAAGTACGGGAGGAGCCTCCCAAGAGGCTGGGAGCAGCTGGACTGCCCGCCCGAGAAAGACCTTGCCCGCAACGGGGCCCTACCTGCTTGTACTTCCGGTAGCACCGCTGGATGACGGCCGCTGCCAGTTCCTGCTGTTCCTTCAGCCGACGGCCCTGGAGACCACCAGGAGGGTCAGCCCTCGCTCTGCACTCCCCCATCAAGGCTTCTCCCCACCTCCCAACAGGGGCTCTCGTGGCAGCCTGGACCTCCAGCCCCCTTGCCTCCGTCAGCATGAAAGGAGAGGAGGGACGCGCACCCAGAGAGCGGGGAACTACCAACCCAAAGGGCCCTTGGCCGCCTTGCCCGGGCCCAGCCCTGCAGGGACGGGCGGGTTTGCCCACCCGAGAGGCCGGAGACACACCTTGTACTTGCGGAAGGCGGTCTGGATGATCTTGGCGGCTTCGTACAGCTCCCGCTGCTCGTGGTCCGAGAGGGTCAGCGAGGCGAACTCGTTCTCCATCTTGCTGTTGCCCGAGGCGTTGAAGAACTCCGCCCAGCTGGCCGCGGTGGGGGGCGGAGGGAGGCGCTCGAAGGACAGGTCGCCCAGGGGGGCATGCAGGGGGCTGAGGCAGGACCGACCGGGGGGAGAGGCAGCCAGGGCACTGGAAGACAGGAAGGGGGGCAGGATGAGCCCCTCTTCGCCAAAGCTCGCAGCCCCTCCACAGAAGGGAGCCCCCGTACCGTCGCTGGGGGGGGGTTGGCAGCTGGTCCACGTTCTCCAGGTAGCTGGCCAGCCAGGACATGGTCTCGTTCAGGCCCACGTTCCCGGACCGCTCGCGGAGGGGAGCCTCGGCAGGGCCAAAGTCCTCCTGCTTGATGCGTTCCGGCGTGGCCTCAATGATCTGCTTGGCCAGGGCGATCACATCCACCTGTGGGGTGGGCAGCAAAGGGGGGTCAGCGCCAGGATGCCGGATGCCCCGCGTCTGAAAGCTCCAGCCAGGCCTTCCTTCTGGAGGCTGATGCAGCCGCCCATATCACTAAGCGCAACCCCGAGGGGCTCGTCAAACGATCAAAACGTCCCAAACCCGTCACAATAAGTCCCTGTGCCCCGGGGCAGGGCTCCACTCTCCCACACGCTCCACCTCTCACAGCCTCACCCTGCCCCAGCGCGTGTGGGAAGAGCCAGCTCAAGCCCTTCCAGAGAGCTGGGGGGCACCGTGGGACTGCAGGGGGAAGGAGTTCCGCGGGGCAAGGTGTGCTTCCGAGGTCCCCCGATGACAGCTTTTAAGGGAAGGCACCCAGAGCGTGCCCACCTACCAATCTGGTGGGACAGGCAGCTACCCTCGGGGAGCGGTGGTCCCACAAACAACCTGGCCCATGCTCTGGGGGCTGGAAAGATGGCAACCAGTCCTTGAGTCACTTCCTGTCTGGGTCCCAAAGGGCCTGGCGCTGCCCAAAGCAACTCTGCCCCTTTTCTAGGGATTCCTGGGACAGATCAATCTGTTTCGTCCCAAAGCCATTCTAGTTCTAACACTCCTCCCCTGGCAGTGGAGCCTTTCAGCCAGAAACCGGGAGGAGGAGGAGGGGGAGAACCGGGCATCATTTCCCTGCACTGCCAGGGCTCAACCAGAGCCTGACCCGCCACCCCTGAGACTCTGACCAGGTTTTCCCGCATGGCCACCACCAGAGGCACGGGGGCTGCTGGGTGAGGAGGCAGCGGAGTTACCCCTGGGACCGCCTGGGGAACGGACGCTTTGGGAGGGGGTCAGCGACTCTCCCCTCCGGGCAGCCGGACCTGCAGGACGTCTGTGGCTGGCAGCTGCTCCTCGTTCTCGGCGTTCTCCCCGTAGGCTAGCAACTCCGGCTCCAGCTCGGCATCGGGGCCTCCTGGGGGGCCTGCGATCCCCCCCTCGCTGTAGCTCATAAAGAAGGAGGCGGCGGGGAGGCTGGGCGGGCTGGCAGCTTCCTGCAAGTACCAGCCCTCCATGCTCCCGGGTGCCGGGCCCTGGCAGACATCCATGGCGCCCTCGCCTTCGGGGCTGTAGGCCGGCGACTCCCGCAGGGCGGACCCGCTGGAATAGGCTGAGGTGAGGGAGAGGGAGCCTTCCGAGCGCTCGGAGGGGGAGGAGACCCCGCTTGCGGTGCTGAGCCCTGGGGGCAAGAGCGCGTCAGGGCTGGGCCCTCCCAATAGGCACAGAGCCCTTCTCCTTGCGGAAGAGACCCAGCTGCTCCCAAAACCTGGGAAGCCAGGGCATCGTCGGGCGAGTGGGAAGCCCAGGCAGTGCAGTTCTCCTGGGCAATAGCTGCCCGCTGGCTTTTAAACAGCCTGCTCCAAATTCTTGCCCCACTGCCCACGTGGCTAGGGGCAGGGCAGAGGGAGGCGCAGGGCTCAGTGCATGCCTCAGCCTCAGCATCACTGTAGCCTGCTGGGAACATCCTCCAGCATCTTTGTTACGAAACCACCCCATGGGAGAGAAAACCATCTCAAATCCCCCCCCCGCCCAGTTGTCAGACACGAGCACCAGGGCGCGAGGCATCCCGGCTGGACGGCACAAGTGAGGGCCGGGGAGCCACGGACGTTTGGCCACAGGAAGCCCTCCTACCTGTGTCTGGACTGGCCGAGAGCGGAGAGGGTACATGCAGCACTTCTGTGGGGTGATGGAGGCCGCCACGGGCCTTGCCAGGACCCCCAGGCACATCTGCCATGGGCTCCAGAGGTTCGGGGAGGGCCTCTTCCTGGTGCTGCAGTTCCTCCAGGCATGTGGCCAACTTGACGTGGCCCCGTGAACGAGCCACAGTAAGCGGGAGGCGGCCCAAAGAGTCAGGGATGGCGAGGGCTTGGCTGTTCCACCGATAGAGCAGCTGGGCTGCTTCCAAGTGTCCGAGTGCGCAGGCCCACATCTAGGAAGGGGGGGTGCAAGAGGGGGCACAGGAATGAGACCGGCCTTCTATCGCCAATGAACTGGAGGGGAGGGCCCTCGAGCGGACCCTTGCTCCCTCTCGCTGGAGGGCTGGATAGGGTCAGCCCTCTGTGCTCCACACCCCCACGAGACACTCACCAAGGGGGTGCAGGAGAAATGATCAACGTTGAGGGGATCCACCTCTTGCTCCAAGTCCAGGTTCTGGGCATTGAGATTCCTGAGGGAACCAGACCAGGGGTCACTCCTGCCCTGATGCTCGAGCAGAGCCTTGGCAATGTGGCCCCTTTCGGTCTTCACACCCCGATTTCAGAGGGGCAAAATTTTGCTCCCTCGGATCTTGCAGGCTGGACTCAGGCAGGGTCTGAACTGGGATGCAACAGAGTTTGTCCAAGCCAGGATCTCGTTAGGTGAGAAAAGCCCCTGGTTCCTGCCACGCTGGGTGGAGGGTCTACATGCTGAGTACCCAAAGGCCGTGGAGGGAAGTGGGGGGGCACTCAGCCCTGCTGGGGCAGAGGGTCGATCCAGGGGAAGCCCTGGGAGGCCTCATGACAATTTCTGCATGGGAAGGTAACAGCTGCTCAGGGAAGGGACCTTTCCAGCTGGACGGGACTGGAAAGGGGCCAGACTAGATGGCTGCAGGGCTCCTTCCGAGACCCCCCGGATGTCAATACAGCAAGTTCTTTCCTATCCTGACTGCTCTACCTGGAGGGGCCAGCACGGGCTTTGTGTCCCTCGTGGAACAGATCTGTGGGCAAAAGAAGCTCTTCCACAGAGAGCCCAGCTGTGCCCACTGGTGTCTGGGCCAAGAGGCCCCAAAGGGCCTCCCAGGCAGAGGGGACTCACCGCCACTTAATAAGGGTCTCGATGAGGTGGGTGTAGCCTTGTGCGGCTGCCAAGTGCAGGAGGGTCATTCCCCGGAAACTGACGTGGTGCACGAGGGTCTCTGAGCGAGGCCACGACCGCGAGAGCATCATTTTCTCACAGAGGGCCACGATGCGGTCTTCGAAGGAGTCTGAGGCAGCCTAGTTTGGGGCACAGGGAGAGGGGGAAGGGCGTGGAGACCCTCAGGCTGGACAGGCTGCCTCTGCCCCCCCCCGGCTCCAGCGGCAGACCTGCCTTCTGACAAGCTCTCCAAGGGTCCCCCAAGACTCCAGGGCCGCTTTCCCTGCCCAAATCAGCATCGCGTCACCCCTCGGCCCCCCTACCTCACGCGTGGCAACAGACCGTAGGCAGAGCCCCCCTCTAATTCCCAGCTCGTGCCAGCGCAAGAGGGGCAGAGGCTGCAACAGAGGGTCTCGGCGGGAAGGAGCCCCAGCCGCACCAAGCACCCCCTTGCCACCAAGATGCCCTTCGGCTCCCGTGACTTTCGCATGGCCGTGCTCCCTCTGGCACTGTCCCGGCCGCTTTCCTGCAAGCCCGGCCCACGGGAGCACGGCTCTCCTTTTAAGGGCCCACCGACTGACTCCACCAGGACCTTCCGACTGGGGACGACGGAGGCTGCGGCCCCCTGCTCTCCAGCTGCAGAACGCAGCTTGAACTGCACGAGCTTCGTGCTCTGCTGAGGCAGGTCAGCTCCAACCGCCCCGCGGAGGTGCCACATGGCGCCCCTGCCTCAGATCGCTCTGGCCAGCCGTCTCCGACCGCCTGCTGATCTCAACGGAAAGAATTCCGGGCCATTCGGGCTGCCGGGGGGGCAGATGCCATCCGCCTCCCTAATCCCAAGCAGAGGCCGCCTGGCCTTATCTTCCCACCGCAGGCTCCAGAATAGCTGGGCTGGCTGACCACACAGGTGCCAATCTCAGCGAAACCCGAGAGCCAGGGCCAGGGGGGACACTAAATATACACGCTGCTGTGGCGGCTGCTGCATCGCCCCTGGGGCTGGTGACAAAGGGAAACTGGGGGCGGGGGGGCGCAGCTCCATCCAGAACACCGTTTGCTCACTGCCTGATTTTGGGAGCTTCCTGGGGGAGCTCTGGGTGCCTTAAAAACTCCTCCCTCCCTGCCTGTCCTCACCCCTCTCCTTGCACCCACAGCTCTGTGGGGGAGGGGGAGGAGCATTTCAGCAGAACCCCAGAGACCCAGCCCTCCCCACAAGAGCACAGCCCAGGGACAGTGGCGCAACCCCCTCCCAGGACTCAGAGAGGCCCCCGCCCAGGCCCTTCCGTTCCCTGTGGCTGAGCTGCGAGTCCAACCTCCCCCACCTGGCAGGCACCACCATGATCCCCTCTGTGCCTCTTTTCCCTTCAGTTCTCTTGTTCCTGAGCAAAACCCCCGTGGCGCTTTCTCCCGGGAGTAGCAGCGTTGGAGGGGTCCGACCCACGCAGGCGTAGGGCGCGTACAAAGCCCCAAGCTCCTTGCCCAGCCTCGAGGGCAAAAGGGGTGAAGAGGCGGGGTTGGAGCACAGCCCTTTTTCCTCCGGGAAGAGCATCGCCGAAGGCGACCCCGGATGGGAGGCCTGCAGGGGCCCCAGGAGACCCCAGGAGAGCAGCAACACAGGGCAGGCGCACGACTAGGCCAAGAGCAACTGAGGGAGATCAGAGCCATTTTGAAGATTCTGCCCAAGACGCAAAGAGGAGAACCTGCCCCTCCAGGACCAGATCAGGGGCTTCTCCCCCTCAAAGCCCGGCACGGAGAACACCGAGAACAGCAAAGTCCTCAAGTCCAGGGAATGTGGACGCAGCCAGCCGAGATGCCCCCACTCCGGTCACCACCCAGCTCAGCCTCCTCCTCCCCTCCCCTCCCCTCCCTGCCCCTGCCCCACGTCTCACCTGGCCGGGGGGCTTCTCTCCTTGCGGGCGGGCCTCGGGGGTGTTGCTGGCAGAGGCCGCCATCTCAGCCACGCGCTTCTCCATCTGCTCCAGGCGCTCCAGGATGGACATCCTAAACTGGTTATCTGGGGAGGGTGAAAGGACGGTGAGAGTGCCGTCCACCTCTCCCCTGGCCAGCCCCCAGGTGAAAAGGGGGCAAGGCCGGGAGACTGCAGGACATCCTGTTAGGTTAATCCTCATTCTCGGGCGATTAGCAGGCTGGCCTCATTTTCCCAGCTGACCCACAGCTGGGGCAGTTTAGCGTGCAAGCTGCAGGGCGAGGGGCTGGGCGGGTCCCGGGGCACTCTCGGAAAGGGGGCTCATCCACAGGGGGCCCAGAGCAAGCGGGTCCTCAGAGTAGCCGCTGCTCCTCCGGTGGACAAACGGACCCGTCCTGGGAAGCCAAACGGGAGCCCGGAAGCGGGGCTCGCATCTTCTCCGCAACGCGGGAAGGTCTGGGGTTCAGCGGGTGGAAGGGGCACTTTACGGCCCTTCAAATAAAGTCCGGGGTAATAAGCCCACCCGGTGAAGCGAAGCCAAGTGCCGCTCTGCCGAAAGCAAGCGACCTCATCTACTCACAGAGCAAAACTCGTGCGCGCTTTTACAAAGCAGGACGAAGAAAACGTACACCTTGTAAACGTAATAAACGTTGGGGGCGTGTGAGTCGCAGCAGATAAAACCCGAGTTAACAGCTGAGCGCACCCGAAGCGACCGAGACGGCTTGCCGCGGGACACACCCTGCCGACACAACACGCACCCAGCCTCATTCATTGCCCGCGGGCTGCGCGGCCAGCTGTCCCCCACCTGGAGGAGCCCGGCGGCCGGCCCTGGTGTGGGGAGGGCTGCTTCCGCCGGCAGACCCTCGTGGAGCCCCAGCAAGCCCGCTGCTGGAACACAGCCCCCCAGAGCAAGGGACGCTTCCGGGAACCCCCTCCCCAAGTCCCCACGACGCAGGACCTTCCCTCCCAGCAGCCACCAAAACACCCCCTCCCCCCACACCGCCAAAGCCCCGTACCTGCTCTGTGCATTGCCAGGGACGCCGGGCTGCCCCTCGCCTGACCCCCAAGCCCAGCGCTCTCCTCAACTCCAGCGGACTCAAAAGCAGCCGCCGGGGATGGCAAAGAAATCCCAGGTTAGCACCGCCCCCAGCTGGGGGGGGGCAGAGATCAGGGCACTGCTACCCTTCCTGGTATGCAGTGACAGTCTGCCATGCGAAGGGGGCCTGCTGCCCCCACCCCCCAACATGGGGGGAAGCAAGCTCTTCCTCTGCCAACGAGAGACAGCCTGACCAGGCTGCAGACCTCCCGAAAATAGCCGCCGGTGGGGGCAGGGGCACGCGGCAATCCTTTAATGAGGCCAGGCGTGCAAGTTCTTTCGCCTGCAGCTGGTGGCCGAGGGCAAGCCCCCTCCGCACAGCCTCTCCCCCCACCCAAACAGGGCTCTGCTTCTCTGTAGCCCCCTTTTTCCAGCCACGAGGGATGCGGGCGACGTGGCCGAGCGCCCCACGTCCAGCCGTGCCTGTGCCGGGGCAATCCGGCAGGTCACGTCCATAAAAGACTCCTCCTCGGAAAGGGATTTTTCCAGGTCACACGGCAGCACGTGGCCGGGTGTGCGCGCTCGCAAATGTGCACTTGGGAGCGGAGGGCACGCTCTTCGGGGGACCCCTGCAACCCCTCAAAGCCTCTTCAGCAGATTGGCGACGGCAGCTCTGATTGTCTGATGTGCAGAGGCTGTGACCCGATTGTTTCAAGATGATGTCTTTTCAGGGGGCCTCATCCTACTTCGCACCCTCCCTTCGGATCAGAAGCGGGCGGCCAGCCGATGCCATAACCTGGCCGAATGCGGCTCTTCCTGCAGGGCGCTCCGAGCTGGCTGTTGCCTTTCGTTTGGACTCGGGAGGTTCAACTCCCTGTGTAGGTGAGGGGCCCAGAAGGTCCCCCCTGGCCTTCCATCAGGAAGATTTGGCAGTTTATGCCTGCAGCTAATTTCTCACGTGCAAAAGTTCTGCTGCACCCGAAACGGGCCCCTGGGCCCTTTGCTCCCCCCAGGCAGAAAGACAGCAGGCACCAGCCCACCCGGCTTGGCCACAAGAGGCACGTGCTGGAGGGGACCTTCAGCCTAGTGGTGGTTTGGCTGCCCCCCCTTGGGACTGAACCAGGGTACCTGCTCCTCTCAGGGCCAGCCGGCACCCAGATACACCGAGGGGACCCCAGGGAGGCCAGCTGGGCTTCTGGAAAGGAGAACCAGATGTGGGTGCGCATGCCTGGTCCTCTGCCAAGCAGGGCCGGGGGGCTCCGGATTTGGGAAGAGTGGTGGGAGAAGGAGGCATTGTCTGGAGGGAGCCAGCCTGGCCTCGCCCTCCCCAGAGGGGAGCCTTGGGCCCAAAGCAGCCCTCCCACCTGCTACTCTGTGCTTGTCCTGCCCCGTCATGGAAACTCCCAGCTCCTCCCAGCCCTTTCCATTGCACAGCCGGCGTGCCAGGAATATCCCTGTAAGGTGACACCCTGGAACGGGCCCAGGCAAAACTCTGTTTTTTCCGACAAACAGCCCCACAGCTCCAGGACTGGCCCCGTTGTCCTGGCCCTCAGCCTGGCTGCTGCGGCTGCGCCCGCGCCCGCAAGGGTCTGGGTGGCCATGGCCTCCAAGCAGCAAAGAGGAATCCGGAGGCCTCGAGAGAGAAGCCCAGGACCGCCCACCTGGGTCCCTTCCCCCCACTCACCATCCAAGGAGAGCCAGTCCAGCTGGGTGCTGGGCAGCGCCAAGAAGTTCCGAGCCCGGTACTCAAAGAGGACCGACGGGGACACCAAGCAGGAGTCCTGTGCCACCTGCAGCGGCACCAGACCCGCCTCATGTGCTGCGGGAGGAAAGGGGAGAGCATTGTGAAGGGGGGCAGACTGGCCCCGCGCTCTGGGAGGGGCTGGGCCAGGCCTCCCCCCGCCCACTCCCGGCTCCTGTACCTGGGCAATAGCACCGCAGCACCCCGGACTGGATGAGTGAAGCGGGCACAGAGATCTGATCAAAGAGGCAGCTGTACGACTCTGACTCGTCCATCCAGGGGCCAGTTATCAACACCTTGACGCCCCCCTATTCCCGGAGGAAAAGGGGTTGTCAGAAGAGGGGCCCTGCTCCACCCGAGGCCCCAACCGCTCACCTTGGCGGAGGCAGTTCACCGCATGCTCGGCCTCAGCGAGGAGTGGCCAGCCCCCCCGCACTCTGCCCGCTCGCCCACTGGTCCCTCCAGTCCAGTCCAGCCCAGGCCTTCTGGACCCCTCTAGCCATGCGGCCTCCCAGAGTTCCTCAGCCGCGCACCCACCTCTGGGTAGGACCACTCAGGCGAGAAGTCGGTGATGGAGACCGGAGGCTGGGCAGAGCCCCCCAAGACACCCTCCGCCGCATAGCAGGGCTCTGCCAGGGGCTCGGGGAGGACCGGCTCAGGGCTCTCCGACCCCGGACTGGTGCCTTCTGGGCTGTGTGCGCCGCCCGCCTCGGCTCCCTCGGTCATCAGCTCGCTAATGAGGTCAGGGAAATGGCTGTCGAAGGACAGGCCAAATGGGCCACCCGCCGCCGCCACTCTCTGGATGACGGAGTATAGCTCTTCCTGCAGCTCCTTGGGGGAAATCTCGGGCACCCCCCCAGCCTCTCCTCCCCCTTCTCCAGGCGGCCCCTCGGCCCGGGAGCCCCCTTCGCCTGCCGTCTCCATGGGCGCCTCTGCGCTGCTCTTGGCTTCTGCTGCTGCCGCCGCCGTCGCCACGGAGGAGACCGAGAGGGGTGCGGGCCCCTGCCCGGCCCCGTCATCCTGAATGAAGAAGCGATTTGTGGACACGTACAGAGAGTAGGCTGGGGCCGGGGCGTTCTCTGTGGGCTCCGGCTCAGCTCGAAGCCCCAGGCCACCTCCGTAAGTCTGTCCTTGCTTGGGGCTGTTCAGGAAACAGTCCGGGTCAAAGGCGTCCGGGCCCCCCTCATTGGTCTCCATGGCGGACTCCAGGCTCTGCGAGAGGACCAGCCCCGGCAAGACGGCCAAGCCGAGAGGCGCTGGGGGGGCCACTCCCCCCTCTCCTGACACAAGGTGCTGGCTGGGGGTCAGGGCCAGTGGCTTCTCGGCCCCACTCGGGCCAGCCATGACGAAGATCGTACCACCTGGCAGGCCAACGGACAGCGCACCCGTGGGCCGCTCCTGTTTGGGGAAGCTGCTGGGCCGGGCCAGAGCAGGGGACGGCTGCGTGGAGTCGGGGACGGCGTCGGCCATGGTGGGGGAGCCAGCCTTGGCCGGCTTCGGGCCCTTGCTGTCCAGGGCAGGCCCCTTGGCCGGCTCTGCCTCGGCCCTGGCCTCAGGACTGCCGGAGATGTTCTGCACCTCCGTCAGCGCTGGGTATGGGCAAGGGCGGACCTCCACCTTTGGGGAGATGATCCGGTGCTTAATGCTGTTGCATTTGTGGGGGATGTGGCCAGGACTCCCTGTGAGGAGAGGAGAGGAGAGGAGAGGAAGAGGTGGGTTAAAACCGCCATTTCCAGCCAGAGATGAAGATCCTGACTTATCTGTGGGCTAGCAGAGCAAGAGGCAGGGAGTGCCCGTTCTGACACCCCGCAGCCGGGCAATCTCCAGTCCAGAGGCTGGTTTTCCCCCCCTTGGCCATCTGACCTCCTGCCATGGTAGCCAGGCAGCCCAACACACACACACACGTACACCCCCCCCCCCCGCTGGCCCCAAGCAGCTGTCCCAGCCTCTCTTGGCAGAATAGCACCAAGTTCCGGCCTAGGGCCGAAGGTGGCCCAATCCAGCCCGTGGACTGCTCTGCTCCACCTGCTGGATTTCTGTCTGAGAAGAGCCCCGACTATGATTCACCAGGAAGAGTTTTCGGCCCAGGAGAGTTCACCAGAGTTCACTCCAATCAGAACTAAAACCTTTTTGTAACTGACTTTTCACATCGCGCGACTTCTTTCCTCCAAAACCTAGATATTATCGATGGAAGTATTTTCTACAAAACCAGACGCTCTGCTCTTCAAAGGGGTGGTTTTAGAGACGGACTTCTCTTTAACACACACAGGCCAAGAGTTCAGCCCATTGCATGGCGATTACGCGCCTGGGGCGACACAGAGCGGCACGTGCTGTGCAGGGCGGCCCTGAACGTCCCAGGGATCTGCTCCAGCTTTCCCAGGCTCCCCCCGCAGACATTCAGGACTGCAACTCCCGTAATTCCTCGCCAGCAGGAGACCCCCCAGGTCGGGTGGCTTATTCCAAGGACGATTCTGTGTGGAGCTTCTTTCAGGAAAGGGAGCCCTTGCAGCCCGGGCCAAGAGCCAGCCTTGCCCGCAGCCAGGACGTGGAAGGGCTGGCTGGAGCCCCCTGAACACGACCGGCTTGGCGAGCCCCTCAGATCCTCACCGTGGGAGACAAGCAGGAGGAGGATGGGGGCGGCATTCGCTTGACAGGCCGAGGACAAGTCTGCCTCGGCAGCTGCCCCCTCCAGTCCCTAAGCGTGGCCCCGAGGGCCCGTCCACGGCATTATGGACACCGCAGGAGAATCCCGTTAGTCCTTCAGGGGGACAGCCACGCTCATGGCAAGGGCAGAGAGGGAGGGAGGGAGGGAGGGAGGGAGGGAGGGAGCGTTGCCGAGACGCGCCGCGCAACTTCGGTGGAAGCAAATTCTATCAAGCCCGGGCAGGTACTGCAGCCCGCTGGCTGTCTGCGAGCTTGGCCACATCTCCCTCTGCGTGTGTGGGCAAGGCACATCCCTGGCATGGAACCGATCAGAGCACCGTCCTCCTTTTTATGCCCTTCGAGGTCACTTTCCTCCGTTTCAGAAGGAAGCAGCTATGCCCAGACTGCAGTTTGATTAAGGAAAAAGTGGCGCACCCCGTTTGGACGCCAGGCCTCAACGTACGGAGGGCTTTCTCCCAGTCCCGCAAAGCTGTTGGCTCTCCCCGAAAGCAAGAGGTTCACCTACAGCTGCAGAGAGTGCCCCAACACCCCTCCGAGGGGCCCAGAAAGGAGGGAGGGGTAGAGGGGGACTGACCAAGGCTGCTGCTGCAGAGGCACGCGTGGGTCCGGGGGGGCGGCTTGGACTGGTGGCTCTCCAAGATCTGCTGCACCAGCTGCTCGACAGAGAAGTCGGTGGCGCTGCTCCCGTTGCTGCAGGTCCACTTGATCCCATGAACTGCGGGGGAAAGACCGGCCGCACGTCCAGCCCAGGTTCCAGCCTGAGTTCCTGTTGCATCTTCTGCCCCCGATCCTCCCCGAATGCAGAAACCAGCCCACCGAGGAAGAAGGGGAAGTGGGGCTGCGTCTTCCATGGACGTTCAGGAACCGAAGCGCTTCGGACGGTTCACAGCACCGCACAGACGAGAGAAGCCGGGGGGAGCCCTCCTTGAGCGGGACGTGGCCAAACTCCTCCCGCAGCAGAAAATTGCTCCCAGCCAGTCAGGCCGCATGGCCTGCCCAGCCCAGGGCTTTGTGTCCAGCTGCTGGTCAGCCAGATCCCCCGGGAACAGAGCGAGGAGGCCACTGGTCTGGCGTTTCTCAGCAGCACCTACTGGCGGCCAGAGGCTCAGCAGGCCCAGCGGCTTTTGGCAGGGAGGCCCGGACCTTTCCCAACTGCTAGCCCAGGGTGGGTCGGTCCCCAGGAGGAGAGTAGGTCCCTTCCCTCCATGAACAGCCCCGAAGCCCTCCTCCGCGCCTGCTGTGCACAAAAGAACCCCTTGTGCGCACACACGTCCCCTGCTGCTTACACATGGGCTTCAGCTGTCCAACCAGCTCTTCCTTTGACCACTTCAGCCACTCCTTGCGGTCACTGTTGATGGAACACAGGATGGGGCTGCAGATCTTCCCGCAGTCCTCAATCGCCGGGACGTTCAGGTAGTGAACCAGGACGATGTCTGGATTCTGCAGGGGGAAACAAGGGGAGGCCGGATGGAAGAAAAGGCAGGCGGGGGCGTTCCTGGGGGGCAAAACTTTCTATTTAGAAAGAGGCGGCCTGGGGCAGCCTGTAGGCCTGCTTCGAGAGAGAGGAATACTCCCCACCTTGTTTCTTGCCTGCTTCTTGGTCAGGTGGCTGCAACCTACAGTACGTCCCATCGTTCAAACTGAAACAGGGGGATACGTTAGGCCCTGGGGACTCCCGAGCCCAAGAAGAGGTCTTTTGAAAGACAACCAGCGAGTGAGTTGTAAAGAGACATCAAGAGCCGTGGGAAACCAGGAGCCTCTCCAAACCTCTCCCTGGGCTCCACAGAGGCCGAGCAGACCCACCCAGAGAAGCAGGACGCCAGAGCCACGGCACCCCTCGGACAATGTATTTATTTATTTTGATCCCCCCACCTTTTTCTCCTGCACTGTCATTTACAGCATTAGTATTCTAAGGAAGTAACAACAAATAAATATTTCCTTAAAATCACCATTCCGGTAACGCGGGATTTCTCAACCTCAGCAATGTTAAGGTGTGTGGACTTCAACTCCCAGAATTCCCCAAACAGCATACTGTCTGGGGAATTCTGGGAGTTGAAGTCCATACACCCTAACGTTGCGGAGGTTGACCTGCGCTGTGTTAGACTTTAGGGTGAGGTACAAAACGAGGGTGTCGCTTTCAGTCATTGACTCAGAACCGAGATTATAAGATTCTTTAACTGAAACGATACGAGCCATCCCGAAATGAGGGAACAGAGAAGAGGAAGGAGGGACCGTCCTTTCCAGCTCGCCTGCTCCTGTCCCTCCTCCTGAAGCCCCTCCCGCCCAAGCGAAGACCCGCTCGGCTCAGCAACGGGGCGTCCCTCCCAGCCGCGGACACGCACCTGGAGTAACCAGTAGCACCGCCGGTGGAATGTCGGGACGATGGACGAATGGACGTAGCAGCCGTAGAGACACTGGGGGAGAGGCAGCAAAGTTCTGCGGAGCGTTTCCTCCCCACAGCGGACCCCAGCGCCCCCTCCCCAGGCCCGGATCCTCCCTCCCTCCGTTCCGCCCCTGGTCTCGGCAGCCCTCCCCGAGACTGTCCTCCTGACCTGGCCTGCACCCGCCCGCCCGTGGTCCCCTTCTGCGGCTTGCGGGCCCAGAAAGGCCCTGGAACTCCTGCGGCTGCTGGCGCCCAGCCCTTCCCCGCAGGGTCCTTGGGTGGGAGGGACCTACCTCCACCCCTTTGACCTTCAGCTTCATGTGGTCCTCGCGAGTGGTCTTGCCGTCCTTCCGCTTCTTCCAACAGTAGCCATCCTTCCGGTATTTCACCTTCTTGCGGTTGTAGAGGATGAGCGAGCCGTTCTGGGGTCTGCCAGGAAGAGAAGCCGGTCAGGCTGGAATGCCGAGGGCCAGAGGGCGGTCCTTGGGAGAGCAGGCCTGGGAGCCAGGAGGGCCAAAAGCCCATCCGGATGCAGCCACGGTCCACCCCTTTCCCAGCAAGCAGCTTCAGGATCTCAGCCTGGGAACCGGGCAGAGGAAGAGCAGATGCCTGTCCAAACCCAAGAACTGCCCCCCAAGAACGGGGGCAGCCAAGAAAGGTTTGGTGTGTTATGGCTCACGTGGCCGGAGGCGGCCACCTGGGGAGAGAGGAGGCAAAACGCCTTGCCAACGTGGGTAGCGGCCGCCTTCCTGCAAAGCAACTTCTTCCTGGCCACCCCGTATTCTGGGACGGGGCTGGGGGAGTCTTTGTGGATTTTAACTGGCCTTCGCTCTTTAATGCTCAACGCCTCTTTATGCTGACGCGTTTGGAAAGACCCGGCGAGGGCTGCTGTTAGAAACCATGGGGTAAAAGTGGCTTGGACAAAACCAGCAGACCAGCTGGACACGGGAGGCAGGGAGGATGTGCCAGTTACCCCAAACACCCTTGAAAAGGGAATTCGGAGACCCAAAGCACCAGCAGCAGCTGCTGCCGCCAGCAATGGGGGGGCTGTGCTGGGCCTCTGCCGCCCCCATGCCCCGGCCGTGGGTCAGCAGGGACAGGCCCCCCTACCTGGTCTTGGGGGAACCCGAGAGCCATTCCTCATGTTTCTCAAAGGTGATCAGGTAAGAAGCAATCTCCTGCGAGAGAGAGCGCAAGCACCAGTCAGAGCCGGACCCTCTCCTCGGAAACGCCCGGTGGGGGCAGCAGGAAGCCAGGCACAGGGGCCAGGCAGCCAGCGGAGGAGCAGGCCAAACTCGGGGTGGAGCTGAGTGGACACAAAAAGCTGTGGGGGGATCTGGGGAGCTCCCTCCCTAAAAGCAGGGAGGGGTTGGAGCCCTCACTCACCGCTCCTTGGGAAAGCCACCGCTGTGGGGCTGCAACCCCGGACACCCAGTTTCGCGCCTCCACCGGTCCTGCCCTTGAATCCCCGAGGAAAGCTGCTGCGGCGACTGGGGCCCAGGAGAGGCTGAGTCTTTGGCAGGCCGCGGAAGCAGCCCCCTGCACTCCAGGAGCGGCACGGGGCCCTCCCCCACACCAGGCACCCCTTCCCGTGGCAATAAAGGGTCCGATGGGGCCCCAACGGGATAGGCTCTGGAGGTACCTAGTTTTTAACCTGCAGTTTTTATTTGTCCCTTCCACCTACTGCTGGAAGCCCCCTCGCGAGAAGAGCTGCCTCCGACCCTTTCCAAAGACGAACGTGCGCTGAAGGGGCCTGGAGAACAAAGGCCTTCCTTCTCCCTGCGTCTGCCTCAAGCTGGCATTTGCTTCAGGGTGCTTTGCTTGTTCACAGTGTTCCCCCCCACTATTTGGGGGGAGATGAGGGCAGGGCCAAGAGTGGTCCCCTGCCTCTTTCTCTGTCCCCCACCTGCTGGTCTCCAAAGGCAGGAGCCACAGAAAGATCCCAGCTCATTTCTCTGCCCGCCTGCCTGGCACGCAGGATGGCCTCGCCTCTGACCTGAACAGCAGGCGCAGGAAAGGGCCAGAGGGCCCGGCTTCCCCCCCGCTGGGGCAGGTGGCACAGAGCTGCTGTGGGTATCCCTCGGGGTACCTCTTCCCGCCAGCATCCCAGGGTCTAAAGGGAGAGCTGGGGGTGCAGGAGGTAAAGGGCCCTTGGGCCCGGAGCTCTCAGATCTGCAGGGTTCCCCAGAAATGTCTCTCGCGGATCCAAGCAAAAAGATTCGTCCCATGCAGGCAGGCGGCCCCAATCCACAGCCTGGATGGCCTGGATGGGAAAGGTGGCCCACTGCCAGGACCCACAGCTGGCTCTGCCCACCCACTCACCCCCTTTCGCAAACCTCTGGCCAGAGGTCTCTGCAATGCTCAGCCTTGCTAGCTCGAAGCCCAACCAGTGACCAGAGGCCCCGCTGAGCTTCCCCCATTCACCCCAAGATTGCCCCAAGTTTGCACCCAGGAACCGTTCCCATCTCCGGAGCCCCCTCACTGCCTGGAGAAATGAACGCTCTGCCCGCCGCCAAGACGCCCACTGACCCCAAGACCAAGGACCCTCCAGGGTGGGCGGTGAATTTCAGTCTCGAGCAGCCCCTCCAAGGCTGCCCAGGATGACACCTGATTCCGGGGGCCTGGGGGGCAAGGCAAGCTTAGGCCCTGCAGGGACCACTCCAGGGGCCTGAGTCACACACAACCACTGACGTGGGCCCTTCAGCGTGGGGAAACCCTGCGGCCCTGCCTGAATCCAGAATCCAGGGGGTCGGGCAGCTGCAGCGAAGGCGGTCCCTTCAAAAATGGCATCTCGTTCACAACTTGCAGAAAGGCAAGAGCATCCGGGGGGGCTGCAGGACGCCTCCGAGGAGAACCATCGTTCCCTCCTCGTGAAAAATGCAAATGGATCACTAATGATATTAAGGTCACACCTTTCCTAAAATCAAACATAGCAGAAGCAAGACGCCTAATAATCTAGGAATTATTGAACTGTTGGACGACAAGGGAGCCATGGGAGGATGGGCGAGAAAGCGGAAGATTTGAAAGTTGCAGAAACAGAAAGCAAAAAAGCCGGTTTTCAGGAAAAGGACTGAGAAGCCTAGGCAAACAGAGGCAACAAGTCAGAAGTCTGCAGACTAAGAAACAAGGATCTTGGCAAGCTAGAACAATGGCAGAAACCAGCAAATTGAATTTCAACACAAAAATACAAAGTCCTATATCTGGGTAGGAAAATCAGCATGGTTGGGGAGCATACTGGGGATCCGAAAGGATCTTGGAAAGCCTTGGTGGACTACAAGCTGAACATGAGCCACCGCTGCAGAAACAGCAAACACAATCCTAAGTTGCACGAACGGTGTCAAAACTGAGAAAACGTCAATACTGCATCCATTTCTGGACACCCCATTTTAAGAAAGACACCGACAAAGTGGATAAGCAGAGAGCAACCAGAAGGACAAGGAGCCTGGAAGGAAAAGTGATGAAGAACGGTGGGAGGCGCTGGCTAACGTGTGGAAGATGGCAGATTTAGGCTGCACGTCAGAAAGCATTTCCTAACAGGAAGAGCATCTCCGGGACGCACGCAGCTCCAAGGTCTCTTCCAACCCTGGTTTTCCATGATGCTGCTTTGAAACAAGGCACGAAGCATAAATGTGGTTTTTGTTCCAGAGGTAAGCCCAAACCACAAACAGCCCCGCGCATTCCCTGTTTCTACACGGACGCACAAAACCCTACCGCCAACAAATGCGACAGCAGAGACCGCATCCCACCGCCCCACCACACCCCTCGCGCTGAGGCAATAGATAAATTGAGCTTTTTTTATACGCTTATTTGAGTTGTTATTCGCTTAAAAGAGCCACACGGTGCTCCCGCCGGGGCCGAACGAGAAAACGCATCCCAACGAAGGGCAATTCAGTCTTAAGGGCCTGGCACAAAAAAGCCGCGGCAGATTCGAGCCTAAGAAAACAGGAAACTTGTCCCGGCCGCCCAGATCCGTAGGGGTCCCGCGGGCGAGGGCGCCGCTTCCTACCTGAGCGCGCCCGTCGGCGGCTGCGGCGTCCCCGCGCCCCCGGGGCGAGGCCGGGATCCGCCAGGGCCCTCCCCCGGCGCCCCGACCTACCTCGTTGGTGTTCCAGCGCAGGCGCTCCTTGGGCAGCGCGGGGCACTTGGGCACGCAGTCCACCAGCTTCTTCGGCAGGAAAACCTTCAGGTGGTGGCTGTTCTCTGCGGGGGCGGGACAAGCGGCACGCGCTCACCCTCCCTGCGCCCCGCGGGCCCTCCTGGCCCCGGGCGGCTCGGGGGCGGGCGCCCGGCGATGCTCCTGCAGGGCGCGGGCCGGGGCGCCGCCGCCCATCCGCCCCGGCCCCCCCCGCGAGGACGCGGCCGGCCCAGCGCCCGTCCGGGGCTTCCCCGCCGCCGCCCCGAGCGCGCCACTCACCCGAGACCTCCGTGGCCGCCTTGTTCATCTTCGGGGCGGGCGGTCCGCTCAGAGGGCTCGCCCGGGCAGCCTCCGGGCAGCGCAGGGCGGGCGCGCGAACCAGCCTGCGGAGGCGCAGGGCGTCAGCGGCGCGCGGAAGCCCGGCCGGGCGGCGGGGCCCCGCGGAGCCCCCCCACCCGCCGCGCCCTCCCCTCCCCTCCCCTCCCCGGCGGCGGGAGCGCGCCCGCCCCGTGGCCCGGCCGGCCGGCCGGCGGCGTCGCCCACCTGCGCCCCGCCATCCCCGCGCCCGCCGCGCCCCCCCAGGCGGCACCTGCCGAGGCGCCCGCGGCCGCCATTCCCCGCGCCGGCTCGGCTCGGCTCGGCTCGGCCCGGCCCGGCCCCTTCCTGCCTTCCTGCTCGCGCGGCCTCCGCTGCTGGCTGCTGGCTGCCCGCTCGCGCTCCGCCCCGGCGCTGACAGCTCGGCGTCTGCGCTCAGCGCGCACGGCCGGCGGCCGGGAGGGGCCCCGCGCGCGGAAGTCGGCGGAAATCGCGGAGCCCCCGGCGGCCCGGCCCAGGCGCCCCCCCGCGCATCTCGGCCGGCGGGGAGCGCCCCGCTGCGGCCGGGGGCGCCGGGCGCAGCGGCCCGCCCCCTTCGGGAGCGCGGGGGGCGCCGCTGGGGCGGGGCGGGGCGGGGCGGGGCGGAAGGAGGCGCTGGCGCCGGAGCGGGCCCCGGCCGGGGCGGCCCCTTCGCCCGCGGGGGCTGACGGGCGGGCGAGCGAAGCAGCCCCGCTCCCGACGCCCGGCCCCCTCACCCGGGCGGGGTCCCCGGGCCCTTCGCCTGCCCTGCGGGGGCGCTCGCGGCCCTGCCCCGCCGCAGCCCGGGGCGCTGCTCCCTGCGCGCGCGGCCGGCAGCCCCCGAGCCGAGGAAGTGCGGGGCGAAGGAACCCGAAGCGTGGCGCCGGGGGGGGGCAGGCATTTTCTCCTCTTGGGCCTGGCCTCGCTGCCCCTCTCCCCCGCCCCGCCCCGCCCCGCCCCGCCCCGCCCTTCGCTCACCTGACCTGCGGGCCATCCGGGAAGAGGAAAAGGATGCTCCAGGTGAGCCTTCGGATCGCCTAAGGCGCCGGGAGTAGATGCGAGGGAGCCCCGTGAATCGTTTAATGAGGACGTAAGAGCGTTCTTCAAACTTGGCCACTTTAAGATGGGTGGACTTCAACTCCCAGAATTCCCCAGCCAGCAGACTCCAAGTCCACACATCTTAAAGTGGCCAAGTTTGAAAATCAGGGCTGCAAACGATGGAAAGCGAGGCCGCCGGTGCCGCAACAGCCGCTGTCTTAAGGAGGGGTCAGGAAAGTGTATCTGGGAGTGGGGAGACGCGGAAGGGCGCGCCTTGGCAGCACGGAAAGGAAAGTGTCGGCCTGCTCCCCTGGGCTGGGCTGGGCTGGGCTGGGCTGAGCTGAGGAGTCCCCATAATGCCCAGAAGGACCGCCACCTGGCAGGCACCGTGCTGCGGAGGGCGAGCGCGGACGGTTACCGAGGCCCACGGACGGGCAGGTGACCCTGTTCTCCCCCGGTTGGGGTACAAATAAACAAACCACACTGCAATACTCAGAACTTGGTTCCACAAATGCATTTGATAAACAGCAGTAACAACCAAACTCGCTCTCCGTTCTATTTGCATTACGAGACCATCGATTTACATTCGCGTAGCTCAGAGCGGTAAAGGAGCTCTGAGGGCAAAATGCATCAAATACTTGGAATTAGGACTCGTTGCTCCTCCGGCCTGAAAACTCCCCTCCCTGCCGAGTCTGGAAGGGCCAGCAAGGGCGGGGGCCCCGCTGCAGGGGTGCAAACTAACCTCTTCCTTAAGGAACGTCGATGGCACTTCTCGGGCTGTGCACTTAAAAGTCCTACAACCAGTACCTTGAAGTCAGAGAGCGGCTAGTTGGCGGTTTCTCTGGTTAGAAACATTTTTGTATCTCAGAACGCCATCCCAAACCATCGGAGGCAAACCCGTCCCGAGTCGCTTTCGGGAGGGGCAGCAGAAGCTGTCTGAAATGGTTTTCTCAAGATCTGATGGCACCTTTCTGAAAAACAGAAGAACGGCCTCCCACCCTTTTTAGTGGAAAATAAACGCGCTAGGGCTCAGAAAGGATTAACGTGAAAAAACATCTAAAGTGTTTTCCCCAAAACCCACACTGGAAGTGTCAGCTTCCCTGAGGCCGCTGGCACAAGAAACCCGTCTGCTTCGGAGGGGAGTACGGGACACCCAAATCCCTCATCGCCGACTCTGAGAATTCGTTTCCCCCCAAGCAGGCCACCGTTAGACTGCAACGGTGAAGCCTCCCTACTGACGTCCTCCTCCTGCAGCTCAGGACGCTCCCCTCCCAACCGGCAGCGGCCTCGGAAGCGCCTGGCGCTTTGCCGAGAGCAACGAGGGCCCAATCTGCTCGGTGGACGAAGGGAGGAAACAGATCGGCCGCCTTCTCACAGAAGGAAAGCAAGCTTTAGGGTCCCTCAAGCGTAACTCTCTCATGACGAAGCGCTGCAGACAATTAAAATGATTTCAAAGCCGCAAAAGCTGCCTGTGGGCTGTTCTCTTTCCAAACGAATGTTTGATCACCCCGGAGCATACACCTACGTTACATGCAGGTGGAGGAGAAATGCCAAACCAGAGCGAAGCTGGCCTCCGCCGGAGCCGGGATTACTATGGAAACCCTCCCAAGTTTCCCCTGGCATTCGCTTTCTTTCCCCAGCCTGCAGCGGAAGGGTTATTGGCAACCCAAAGAGAAAGAAAGACGCTCTGCTGTGCACCAGTCATGAGGGGACGCTGGCAGAATGGCAAGAAGACGACAAAATGCACCCCCAGAACAGGAAGACCAGCACGGATGGGAGAGAAACCGAGCAGGCCTTCGCTTGAGGAAACACGCAGGCACGCCCAGGAAGAGAGACCCGCACGGGGGCCCCGCGTACCCACTTCTGCGCATTCCTGTTCTGTCTGCATGGATCAATGGCAGCGGCCGCCCTCCGCCAACGAAGCAGCTCCCCCCATCTCTGGGGGGAGCCAGCTTGGGAATGGCCGACCCCAAACGTCAGCCTGGCCGTGGTTATTCCTCGGATCGTAGCTCAGATCTGCCTCTTCCGGGCCAGCACCCCACTCTTCCACGGGGAGACCGTTGGTGTGCCGCCGTTGTGTACAAGGCCATGGGGCTTTCTTCTGGGAACATCACCGGCTCTCTCAGGCTGGGGTTCGGCTCCGGGTGGAGGAGCTGCAATGCAAGTCGGGGGTTACTCGAGGAGGTTTCCTCCCTCGTAGGACCGAAATTGAGGCCCTCCTCTGAAAGTGACAGGCAGACAGGCAAATGGAAAGATTGAATGGGGACAATGGGTCTTTATATTTAGCAATCCAAAAAACGCTGCAGTTAATTCTGCGACTCTTTAGAGCAGTGTTTCTCAGTCTTGGCGGCCTTAAGGTGTGTGGACTTCAACTCCCAGAATTCCCCAGCCAGCAAAGAATTCTGGGAGCCGAAGCCCACACACCTTAAAGCCGCCAAGGTTAAAAAACACTGCTTTAGCGGAACCAGGCTCTCTGCCGGCCCACCCCTCCTAATCTCTAACTGCAGATTACGGTGGTGGTCTCCCAGCAGCTTTTCCTCGCCGCCTGGCAGACAGATCGCCTCCCCGACCATCAGCCGCTCACCTGGGCACTGGTGCCTCCTCCAAGGCGGAAAGGCCTTCCGTAGGGCTTTGGCGTCCTGGTGGGGCTCAGCAGGCCCCCAGGCGGGTCCCCGACCATCCTGTTTCCTTGGGAGGAGGGCTGGGGCAGAGCCCAACTCCCTCGGGTCACCTTCTGCCTTTTAAACAAAGAAGTGGAGATCAGGAGGGCAACACGGAGGGTGACGCTCAATTTGGTGGACCGCAGCCTGTGACGGGATGCGTTATGTTTAGGAGTAGTCCGGGAGCTTCCGCCAGCAGAGGCCAACAAAAGGATTGCGAAGCAAGGCTGCAGCGGCTGCCTGGCCCAAGGAGCGGACGAGGCCCCTGAGGGCAGCCAGACAGTTTGCAAGGGAAACGGTGTCGTCGCATGGCCCGATGCAAGGCGGCAAACCTGGATTACGGGCTGCAGAACTGGCCTCTGGCTATTTTGGGCCGGGATATGCGATGCTCGTGCCTTGGAGTCACACTCCAGCAACTGCGCACAGCCTGCCAGGCTGCCCTGAACCAGGCTTGGGGAATTTCTGGTGCGTCCCCAGCCACTGTCCTAGCAAGTGGTGGGAACCGAGTCAACCTGCTAAGCTACAATATGGTTGTTTAGGCAAAGCAGGACAGCCCAAATGTTGCTTGGGTCATGTAAACACCATTTAACTTGTGTTTATTTAAACCAGATTTAGGGTTTAGGATGTTGTCTGAACCAGCCGAGAAGCGCTATGGAGCATAACTGCTTCTATAAACGCAGAGGATGGGTGAACAAGTGGTCTTGCAGTCGGTTTCATAAAAAAGAGCGGAATCGGGACTTGTATCTCCTGTAGGGATCGGAAGGTGTAATTTGGGACTGAACAGGGTTCCGACTTCCAGCAGCCACGTTCAGCAGGGAGCACAGTTTTACCGTACCTGGACTACGGCTACCAGGTGCAGCGTCAGGAAGCCTGGCCACCGAGAGATGGCAGCAGAGAGACCAGAAGAAAAGTAGTCCTCTGCTGCCATCATATGGCGGTTTGACTTTCTGCAGCCTAGATCTGGCCAACCCAATCTGCCCCATTCCCCATTCCTGATCTACAGCCTTCCCTAACCTAGTATTGCACTACAAATGCCAACAGCTCCCCGTGCTGCGGCAGGCTGACCCATGGATACAGCTTGTAGGTGTGCCTCCGGTGGCACTCTCGCCCTTTTCTGCAGCCAGGAGGAAACAAACCAGAAATGGGTTTGGTCCTGCTACTGGAGAACACCGGGAGTCTCCCTTGTCTACGAACCCAACCACGACCTGTGGCCCAGGGCCCCTCTGAGCCACCTAACGCCTGCCCGCCCACCCGCGCACGCCCCCAGCTTCTCATTCTTTACAAAAGATGGCTTTCCTACTCGTCAATGTTACTTTGCCGTCTCTTCACCTCCTCCAGATGATAGAAAACAGACAAGGCACGGACGTTTCCAAGCCCTTTTTGCTTCGGGCCCTTCCTCTTCTTCTGACACAGCTCCTTGGGTGACGGGAGGCTCTGCGCAGTGGAGGCCACCTGCCAGGGCCAAGGGCCCCCCTCGCCCACAGCAGGCCGCTGGGCTGCACGGCCAGATGTCTAAAGGGCAGAGAAGCCAAGAGAGACTCAGCAACCGGCTTTATTTTGGCCGTGGGGCAGTGTGTGCAATGCTGCTGCACCCTCAGCTGACACCTGACTTCTCTACAGAAGGACCGCAGACTTCGGCGAATTAGAAGTAATTTTAACTTGAGTCAAGGAAGAAGGCACCCTCTCTTTATCAATCAGTGGATAGGGAAGGTGTCACAGATACTTTGCTTAGTAGTTTCGCCTTCAGCAAAAGTGCCAAGGCAATTTACCGCCTCCCCCCCGCAAAAGGTTAAATACGTACATCTGATAGATGGACAGGCAGAGAAGTAAATAAAGTACTGGCAGTACTTCTATGTTTAGTGGGAAAAAGGATCAAGTTAAAAGAGAAATTATTCTCCCTATCTGAGAGAAAAAAGGGAAGAGAAAATACATCTTTTCCAGGGACTATAATAAATCTCAGCGTTGTCTGTACAATCTCACTCAATGAAAACAAGGTATTTTTTCTTGTATACACTCTATACATACTGAGTTAAATTCTTACTGATTGGTATTTAGGGAGGGGTATTAAGGAAAAAGGGGATATTAAGCCCAGGAGATGCTTTTTGTATGTAAATCACTTCACCTGAAAAAGCCATCTTCCAAAAATCATCTCCTTTGAAATGTTACAGAATTCTAATGCCCACAAAAAGGGGGCCAGGCAGTATGTCTGGACCCCAGATTCTTACCCCCCCACACACTAAAGATGCGATTGCTCTTCCCTAACCTAAAGATCAGGAGCATCCTCAGGAGCAGGGAGGTAAAAAAAGTCACAATGGTAGCCACAGCCACGCAACTGAAGCTCCGCCCCTTACACGCACCACAGCCCCCACAAAAGAGGCGGGTGTGGATCGCGCCGTTGCAGAGGCCATCTTGACTTCTCTGCCCCTTGCCCTGCAGATGCCCCCCCCGAGATTCGTCTTGGTTTAATACTCACCGGTGTGGGAATGTGCCCCTTTGGACTCTGTAGGGCTTGTGAAACCTTTTGCTGCCCCCCAGCTATTTCACAGCCTCTGCAATGCCCCCTCAGCACGGCTCCCCAGATTTCGGGGCCACAATGTTTCTCTCTGCGAAATACGTGGCGCTAAACCCAACTCAGCTGACGTGGTTTGCGCCAGACCAGATGTGCCTACAGACTGCCCTCAGCCACGGTTGCTTTGTGGAATCCCCCACCGGCCTGCACCCCATGGGTGTGGGCCAATCATAGAGGCTGGGTGAGGCCAGGGTGCCTTGAGAGGGGGAAAGATTTGGGGGGGAGAGTGGGAAGATTTCTGTATGTGCTCGCAGCCCTCCTGCTCCCCCACCTCCTGAGCATCCCTCATTAGCACCCCCGGGTGAGCCACGTGTGACAAAATCCTAGCGCTTGAAGACCCAGGCTATGCTCCGCGTCAGAAGATAATTAATTCCGGAAAGCAAAGTGTGGGGGACGAAAGCAGAACCTTTCCCAGCTTACCACAAGATGGGCATTTTGGGAACAAGATTCACCCACTTTTCTTTAAGGAGCCCAGGCAGCCGCCCTGTTTCTGCAGATGGCTATCTTGCTGCTGCTGGGCCTGCCGGGGGCAGCTGGTGAGACTCCGGCCTCCTCTCCCCACCCCGGGAGGAAACCTCAGAGCGACAGTTGCCAGGACGGCTTCGGCTTCTCTGTCTCCAGCTCCAGAGCGCGATTTGAATAAGAACAGCAAAGCGATCAATCAACGGGCCCATATCTGGGTGGACGATCGGGAACGCCAAGGGGGCTTTTGTGGGATGGGTACAAGGGATTACGGCTCGGGCTGGCCCCACCATCCTATACCCGTTGCAGGGTTTTTCAGGTCAAGTCACTCTGAGATGGCAGAGGCAATCATCCTCCATGCTCAGGCCAAAGCCCGGCCCGTTAGGTTCGCTAAGCTAGTTTCTTTGTCCTCCCAGTCCAGAGTGGGGGGCCAGCTGGGCGCTGGCAGAGGAAACTGCTCTCCTCAGCTCGCCCCTGACCCTTCCGCCTCTCCTCTGGAGATGCAGGGAGGGAGCCCGGGCCCTGGATCCTGGCCCAACCCTCGAGCAGGCGGGCTGGGACTGTGGGGGGCCGGGCGCCTTTCCCACAAGCGCCCAGAGGGGTCTGCGTTAGCTCAGCTCGTGGGAGGAGGTGAGGATTGGGACCATGCCTCGAGGACTGTGGGGACCAGGGCAACCTGATGTTGCTACACCTGGCGGGAGCCCCAAAATGTGGCAGAGATATTCTACCATATGGAGGTTACTCCCTGGGAGCGTGTCACGGGCGTCTCTGCTCCACAGACACAGGTGCCTAAATCGGGTGTGGGTTGGAGAGGGAAGAGTCCCTTAAGCCACAACATCCCGTGGCTAAAACGGGCTAAAAGGCTAAAAGAGCCTGGCCCACCCTGGATGGACCGGGATACCTGGCTCAGCAAGGCAGGTGTTCTTTCGTAGGCATCTTCGAAGCAGGGCTCATGGACCCTGCTTCCTGCTCTCCCATCCTGACCTAGCTGCCTGCAAGGGTGCCCAGGCGCTGGCAGCAGCTGCAGGGCCGGGGGCAGAACCACCGCAAGGCTTGGCATGCTGCGCGGTGCTGCGGGAGTGCCTGTCTACCTTGGATCCGGTCCACTTCCTGATCAATACTGCCTGCGCAGACCCGACTGGTGGGCTCGGACAGAGTTTCCAGATGTGCTTGGGGTCTGTCTGCCACTGGAACACCATTTCAGGATTTTGCTAACTTGGCACATGATGCTCCGTAATTCAAGCCTATCTACTTATTGAATGTTTCTATCTGGAGTCGAAGGTGGTTGCCGGATGCGCGAAGGGCAATATTTGATGGAACTAAATCATGTGTGAGAATAAAGGGAGGCCTTAGTGAATAGTTCAACATGGGGCAAGGAGTAAGACAAGGAGGCATGATGTCCCTTTGTCTGTTTAATGTATTTATGGATAAATGTAGAAAAAGAGATGCTTGTAGTGACATCAGAACTGTGTTGGTTGGGGACATGATGGTGTTTCTACTTTTGTACATGTACTGAGGGCTGAGAACCTGAATGATTTGCAGTGAATGCCAGAGAGATTGTACGATGCAACAAAGAGGATGGATCTGAAATTAGAATATTCAAGACCCAAGGAATAGAGTTTGGCAGGAAACAATTGCAAGTTATATACAAATGGGGAAAACTAAAGCAAGTTGATGAATTTACATAGCTTGCTAGGATGTTTACTAAAGATGAAAAAAATCGGTGGAGAAATTTTAAGTAGAAATGCTGGTAGAAAGGTAGCATTATATCTGTTGCACTGCATGAATATTTACTGAAAGAAGCAAAAATGGCTGTGCGTGAATGCATATTTCTGCCACTTTTTGAATGGGAGTTGGGAATGTTAGGAAAAACATTAAAGTTGCATACAGCAGAGATGGGATTCTTTAGAAGTGTCTGGTACACACAAGAGAAATGGTCAAGAATGAATGGGTGATTGATGAATGAATGAATGAATGAATGAATGAATGAATGAATGAATGAATGAATGAACGAACGAATGAACGAACGAACGAACGAATGAGAATTGAAAGCAAAAGTGAGAACAGAGGGCCTTGAGGTGGTTTGACCCTGTAGAGGGAACGATGAAGGATCCAAGAAAGAAATAAGGTGAAGGAAGACTGAGCGGGTTGAGAGAAAGGGGAAGACTGAGAAAGTTGTGACCTGACGGAGGGACGAGATCCTCAAAAAGAGAGAGGGGGGAAATGTGCGAAGCCACGGACGTGCCTGGGGAAGCAAGAGCAGAAAGGTACAGAGCGACACAGGAAAGGTCAGTTAGTTTTGTCTTTCTTTTCCTTTATCCCCTGCCTCTAATTTCCTTGGCTCATTCCTTCTCACTCTCGGTCTGCATTCTGCATAATGTTACTTGCCTAGCACAGAGAATGCTACCTGTTCGCTTTCCCTTCTCTCATGGCCTGAGGAAGGGGAGGGGATGGCACTTTCTTGCCAGCCCAGCAGGAGAGAACAGTGCTCTTGCACAACTGATGTCAGCATGCAATTGTCTGGTGTGTCAGAGATTTTCCAGGTAAAATAATGACCTCTCCTTCCCTTGCCCAGCAGGGAGGTCCTACCCTCTATGAAGTCTCCGGTTCCACCAAGGCGCACACAAAGCCGAGCTTACCAGACAGACAAATCCTGAATGCGACTTCCTCTTTTCACATGGGACATGCAGGAGAAAAGCCAACAATTTAAAAGAAAGTCTCATCCGGGCCATTCAAAACCTACCAGCAGGGGCGGTGCCTCACGGTACTCTTCCATCCAGAGGGAACTGAAAGGTAAATGTGCTGATAAGGACGACTGGCTTTGACTTCAGAGTTCCTTATATATTACATTTAGAAGTAGGAGAGAGAGTCACTGAAGGAACTCAACTAGGCCTGAGGCAAATCTTTAAATTTTCAATAATTGGCTATAGTCACAAGTAAAAGCAAAATGAAACTGCTGAAAATTCTGATTTAGTGCTTACAAAGAGTGTGATGGTGACACTCTCTCTACTTGGCCTCATCATTAAATAAAATTTCCAGAAGCCAATGAAGGAGCATAAACTTCCTTTTGTGCACAAAGGGGAGCCATAGCTTCCCACCCCCCTAACAAACTAATAACAAACTTCAAGGCCGGACCTCAGATACTAATTTGATGGAAGAGTTGTAAACCAGGGATCCAGATTAGGATTTCACAGGGAACTTTAGTGTCACGGTTAGGTTCTGGTCAGTTTAACCACTCCCACTGATGAAGAGAGCCAAAGAAATCTTATGCTGCCACGAACAATATAGGCCAAAGTTGTCAACAGTTCTGGCCGTCATGCAAAACTGTCATCTGACAAGGCCAAACAATGAGGCTGCATCTCAGGGCTCAGCTGAAGACCAGATTTAGTAGGTGGAAGCCAGAAGAATATCATCGGTGTAGCTGCAATCCGTAGGTTCCTGATGGAAGGTGACAGGTAGCATCCATCAGGTTGTGTCAAGAAAGGGACCTCAACACGCACATGCTGGGCTCCAGTTGAAACACCCGGGTGGATCCAAACAATATTAAAAAATTGCCATTGGTGCCTCTCAGATAGAAAAGAGGGTTTGGGGGCAGAAACTGAGATCATTGGGCTCCAAATGAGCCATGAAGATGTGGGCAGGTGGAACCATGGAAGACCCTCACCAGATCTCATTCGGAGAATTATTCATTAAAAATATTTCAATTCTGTTTTATAAATGAAAAAGAATGCCTAAGATTGGCGAATCAAATCATGACAACTGCGCTTTGAGAAGGTTGGATGCAACGTGGAAGAGGTTCCGAGAGTGGTGAAGGTGATCAGAGGAATTAAAAACTGATCCTGGGTAGGAAGGCAAGATGGCAGGAACCGGGACCGAACTGTCTGGAGAAGGGATTTAACGGCTGTGTTTGCACAAGGCAGAGCTAGTGGAACAATCACGCCCAACCAGCGTCAACAGTTCTGCACCAAGGTGGAAGAACTCTTGGGCGGAGCAGCGTAGGACTCGGTTCCAGGCCCTGTGTTGTCCAGCATATTTATGCAGTAAATGACTTGGATGAGGTGCTGGGAAAGAGGGTTATCAAATCTGCAGATGACCCAGACGTGGTAGCGGGAAATAGAAACTCCTTACAGGACAATCTCAAGGTTCAAGAGGATCTTGACAAGCTGGCATAAGGGGCAGAAACCAGCAAGGTGAATTTCAACAGGATCCTACCTTTGGGTGGGAAAAACCCAAGGCAAGAGAAGAGCCTCGAGGGGAAAACTATACCTGGGAGCCAACAGGGTAAAGCAGTTTCAGAAAAAGCCAATGCAATCCTTGGCTGTGTTGCCAGAAGTGAAGTCTCAAGACCAAGAGAGCTCTCTCTCTTCCTCCTGAACAGAGCCCAGACAGGCTCCCGCTTCCAGATCTGGGCACTGCCCTTTAGGAAGCACACTGCCTACCTGGGGAGGGCCCAGAGGAGAGCAGCCAAGGTGACAAAGGGCCCGGGAGGAGAAGCCTGCAAGCAAGAGTTAGAGGTGCTGGTAGGTTTAGCCCGGAGAAACAGGACCTGAAACAAGGGGCTGGATTGCAAGGGAGCAGATTTGGTTGGTCTTCACTAAAACGTTCCCAAGGAGAAGAACTGTTCAGCAATGGAACAAACACCTTGGGAGGTGGTGGACTCTCCTTTGTTGGAGGTGTTTAAACAGAGGCTGGATGGGCTTCTGTTGGGAATGCTCTAGTGGTGCAGTCCTGCACCGGGCAGGACGTTCGACTGGATGACCCCAACATCCTTTCTGACACTTACATTCTATGGTTCTAGGAACATTAAACCATAACTCAGGACTAACAAGCCATAATGATTAAGCCAAAACCAAACATCATGATTTCTTAGAAAGTTGCAGGAACCGGATCATCACAGAAGCCATTATGGAGGTTGTTTTGCTTCAATGTGTTGTGTGAATACAGCCATGTCATTTGCTAACCATGGTTTAACACAAGCACAGCCTCAGATTCCTAAAAAGCTTTCCCATGAGAAAAGGACAATTATTTATTTTCTATTGCTCCAGGGGGTAGAACTAAATCTGCTGGGATTAATTTACAAGAAGGTAGATTTTAGCTGAATGTTAGGAGGAGGATGTGGATTGACAATGGATCCAAATACCAGGAGAGTCCTCAGCAAGGACTGGGCAGAACCTGGCTCACATTTACCCTCCACCATGGAAGCTCACAGGGTCACGACTCAGCCAGCTTGTCTTATGTGGCTGCTGTTGTGGGGAGAAGGGTTAGGGGATGGAGGGTTAGGTGCGACGCCTTTTGCTCCTGGAGGAAAGGCAGGCTGGGATATTCTGGTCTGGATTGCATTTCCCAGAAGAGGGACAACAAGCCCCCCCCCCCCCCCCGCTGCAGTCAGTGATCCAGGAATCTATATCTTTGCAGGCTCTTCCTACACCAGGAATCCTGCAGATCAAGGCCACCTGACAAATGGATCAGAATTACAAAATGTTTTGTTTGGCTCCATATGTTCTTGGCAATGAAAAACTAAGTAACCAGAATAGTTTTGCGGTCATAACAAGGATCCCCTCAAGTCCTGCTGTGCTGCCCAGTAGCGGTGCTGGGGTGTGGAGGGATGAGCAAAGAACGTCCGGAAGGTGCACCCAGGGCATATACTCCCAGCAGGGTCACCTGAGGCCTGCAGGTCATCTAAAGCAAGCAGGCACCTCTACTGGGCAGCGGCGATGTAGAAAAACGCTGGAGCCGGATGACCACCCGGGTGACAAGGGAAAACACGTCATTTCTTAATGTGTGGGAGAAAGCAGCGGTACGCCGCTCTTTGTGCGCTCTTGATACCAAGCCAGTGCCCAGAAAACGACACTGGTAGGCAGGATAAAGTGATAGTGCCAGGTGGGATGGCATTCAAAATACTGCTGAGGAAGAGTTGAGGGTCTTTCACATTATTAATGGTGTTTATGACACAACTAAATTAAAGCCTTCTGGATGTCTAGTCTCTGACGTTGCCATGCAGGCAAAGGAAATACAAAGCTGCAAAGACAGAATTACACGGGTTGTAAGAAGCGTGAACATGGGAAAGTTCCACCCAGTGAAAGGTGAAATGACTCGGCTGCACACTGACATCTCAGGCATCAGCAAGCCGAAACGGACTGGAATCGGACACTTTCAGTTGGAAGATCATACTCAGGACATGAAAAGCAAAGAAGGAAGCAAAAGTTGAACTTTGAAGAAGCAGGTTAGAAAAAGCGTTGATGCTTTGGTATCAGGGAAGACTCCTGAGAATCCTATGGATTGCCAAGAAAACAGACAAGTGGATCCTACATACAAATCATTCCAGAGTTCTCAATTGAGGCAAAAATGACCAGGCTCAAAATATGTTGGACATATCAGGCAAAGACACAGCTCCCTGGAGAAGTACATAATGCTAGGAAAAGTTGAAGCAGTAGAAGAGAATGACCAGCAACAAGACGGATTGACTTGATTATAATAGCAACGGGTGCACTAACGGAAGACCAGAAGGGCCAGGTTGGGGTCAGATCACCCTGGAGATGGTCTATCCCCGCAGTTGCTAAGAATCAACATGGACTCATTGGTACATAATCAAATCAGTAGTGAGGACAATAACATGTTACCATAAGCCACAGTATCTGGGAAAGAAAATGAAGGCTCTCTGAAAGGCCTGGAACTGTATTTTGCCCCATTGTTATTATCCAAGATGATCATGAAATGTACCTTGGCTGCCGAACAAGCCTGTCCCAAAAGTCCCCTGTGGAACATGCTCTGCTGGAGGGATCGACTTCGGGCTGGTTTCTGCTGACCATCTTGGACTGCCTTGAAAACAGGATGGTGCAAACCTGTTACCTTTCCAGTCAAATATTGTGCAAGTAAGTGTCTTTATTACATATTAACAGCATCTGGCACACTATTAAAACTTCTCACATTGCTCGGATTTGGACATCCGGAGGGGGAGTGTTCAACGGTTGAAGAGTCAATGGATGGAGCACTTACTTCACTGGATCCATCTGCGGCATTAGTCTGAATTAAATTTCAGTCCTGCTGATTTCCCTAACGCCCCTGCCTATTCCTTTTGAGAACCTGACATAATTCCAGGAGCAGAATCACAGGCATAATAAAACTAGCATTCCCTGGAAGTCAGTTGTTTTACCACAGAAATACAACCTTGGTCTAAGAATAAAAGGAAGAATAAAACTTTCTCCTGTGGTGATAGATTAAGTTGTCTCCAAAGTTTGGGGCCTATTATCCAAAGGAACGAGAGGCAGACTGCGTTTGCTCCAAAGAAAAGGCTGGTACAGTATTATCTTGTATCACCTTTTATTAATATATATCCGTCAGATGATGTTAAATGGGTTATTCTTTTAGATGGACCTCTAAGTTGAGACAGTGACCTCTCACAAGAAGCTGTACTAGATACAGTAAACCTAAGAAATGCCATCATTTAAGAACAAAAAAAGGAACTTCAGTTGTGCTCAGTTTCTCTTTGGGTCAAATAACAAGGACTGAGTGATGTAATAAAAGCAAGATGTTTTCTTGGTATTTATTTGAAGATTCCTTCCTGGTCCAAAGGCTAAACAGCTGCAAAATAGGAAGAAACCCATCTGTAGCTGAAGTCTTAAACACCTTCAGCCAGCGCAAGAGCCCGTCGCGATGAGTGGCATTTACCTCTGTGGAAGCACACGTGGGGCTGCACAGGAAGCAAGCACCCGGTGGCAGCAGAGATACCAAAAGCTCTCCTCGCTGCGGCCATCGAGGAGGGGCCTGGAGTTCTGCTGTCCAGAAACGGGAGCCCTAAGCTAAGGCCGTGGAGGGGCATCTCTCCTGATGTTCTTCCAGGCGTATTGATGATGTTTGACTACAGTAATACTTGACAATCATAGCCCAAAAGAAAGACCGAAAGAGTAACTGGGTTTTCCTCCAGCAAGGAATAAGAGCTCCTCTGAGAAAATAGATTGGCTCCGTATTGCATTATTTGTCCACTTTTCAGGTACAGGAAATGCAGGATGATAATCGAATACAGACTCGTGAATACTTGTCCTTACTTATTTTTATACACCTTATTTACAGGTGGTCCTCATTTAGCGACAATTGAGACCAGCAACTCAGTCATTAAGCAAAGCGGTCACTAAGTGAAGCCACGACTGTGCTTATGATCTTCCTTCAGCTTTTCTTTGCTTTACAGACCTGCGAAGGTCATGCACGTGGGGACTGGTCGCAACGTTACTTTTTCATCACTGTCGTAACTGCAAACAGTCACTGTATGAGGCAGTTGCTAAATGAGGACTACCTGTTCAGCAATGAGTTGTTAAAGCCCGCAACTAAGTAAAAAGGAGTGTTCCAACAGATTTCAGGTCTATTGGGAAGACTTCGAAATATATTTATGGCTTGAAGGATGGGTTCAATTTTCATCACCCATTTATCATTTTCTGTTTGCTCCCAGAGTTCTTTGGAGTAAGCCTATTAATATTTTATTGGCGTGGTTTTATTCAATTCCTTTTCAATCATTTCAGAGCTTCAAAGATACGGAAAAGAGTTAGACATCCGTGCTATTGGCAACACGCCACGTGACGTCTTCTGAGGCAGAAACTATTATTGAAAGTCCTCATCTCCATCGCGAGCAGGCGATCCTGAAGGGCTTTTGTTTTTAAACAACTTGTATTCCACGCGCCCCCCTCTCAAGTTCACACTTCCACTAACGTCCAGAGCCCTTCCCCTCCACTCGCCTACCGCTGGCAGCGACCAGCCAGTGACGCCACACCGACTTCTTCCTTTCCAATGCTTCTGGAACTCTTTTTCACCCTAATGTACACGTAAACGAAACACAACTGGCTTGCCAGTTGGGAGACTTAAGGAATAAATATATCACAAGACCTAAGAATTTTCTGCAAAGGCAGTTTTAATCTGAGGCAAGATGCACTTCCTAATCTGCCAAAGACAGAGGAGGGACCGAGGGGTTTTGCTGACCGCGGCCGAGATCCGGGCCGTTCAGATCGGCTTCCCTCCGCTGCTGCCCGCCGGTCGCTCAGGCCGCACGGGCTCATGTTCTGCCCTGCCCGTCGCTCCCCGTTAAATGAAGCAGCCTCAGGGAAGCCCCCGAGGCCGCCTTTTAGGATCCGTGGGCCGGCTGCGTTGGACCAGCGGGCCCCTTCCTTACCGAAGCGCTGTGACCAAGGAGGCGCCCCAGCTGGCTGTGGAAAAATAACCAAATTTTGCTTTTTCCACAATTACCCCTTTTACCCTGCTTTTTTAGAAATCCTCCGTCGCTGCCAGGAAGAGCAGCGCGGCCCTCTGAGGGCTCCTGTGGGGTCCCGCCGTCAGGCTGCCTTCCGGCAGACGTTCCCGCCGGAGGTGCCCGACTTGGCCTCTGCAGCCCGGCGGCCACTGTGGAACGTGGGGCGGCCCATCTGGGCGGCCGCGAGGCCGTGGGAGAGATGCAGCATCGCCCCATCTCGCTAGGCTGGGGCACGCCAGGCCCCCTGCAAATGGGCAGGGCGCAGCCCTCGGGTCGGGGAGCCGCGGCCCCTGCAGCCTGCGGCCGGCTCCCGCTCGCCAGGCGGGGCGCGGCGCGGCGCGGCGCTCCGGAGAGAGAGCCAGCCACGGACCAGCCGCCCCGCTTCGGGCAGCCCCCAGCCGGGGCCGGCTCATCTGCCGGGGGGCTGCCGGCGTGAGCCCGGCCGGGGGCCCCGGGGCCCCGGCCGCAGCGTCCTCCGCCCGATGCCGGGGGTGGCCGGTAGACGGGCCGCGGCTCGGCGCCCAGGGGCGGCGGGCCCGTCTCCGCTCCGCTCCGCTCCCTTCGGGCGGCACCTACTTCACGAAGGGCCCCAGCGCGGCCCCGCCGTCTCCCTCCATGGCGCCCGCGCGGCTTCCGCCGTCTTCCTGCCCTGCAAGGCGGAGCGCACCGGCCGAGGCGTCGCCGCACGAGGAGCCGCCCAGGCCCACGCTCGGCCCACCGGGGCCCCCGGCCCTGGCTGAGGGGCCCGGTCTACCGCTCGCGAGCCGCGGGGGCTGCCCCGAGAGACCGGGGAGGAAGCCCGGCCGGGGAGGCCCGAAGCGCGGTTAACGGGCTTCCTGCGCGCCCGCAGCCCAGAGGCCCCTCACGGCCCGGCGCGCAAGACAGCCGCGCCTGCCGGCCCCGCGCTGACAGGGCGAACCGCCGGGACTACCGCTCCCAGGATGCCCTGCTCCCGCGGCCCGCGGGGCGTCCCGGGAGCGAGGCCCGGGCAGGAGGGAGGGGCGACGCCGACCACCAGCGGCGGCCGGCAGGGGGCGCCCCGAGCGCGCCGCCGGAGAGAGGAGCGGCTGCGGACAAAGGCCCGCGGGCGGAGGGAGCAGGAGCAGGCGGGGGCACTTGCGGGGGGTCCGGGGGAGGCGGGGGTCCGCGGAAAGACCCTCGCCCCCCGCAGGCCCCGGGCGCCCCCGCGAGACCGGTCCTGGGCCGCGGCGGCTCTCGCGGCGGGGCGGCCGGGGAGGGCCCCGTCCTCCCTCGCGGGGCCGTCGCGGGCCGGGCCCGCCCGGCGCCCTGCAGCGCGACCCTGCGCCGGGGGCCGGGCTCCGCTGCCCGGTCTCGCGACACTCCGCCCCGCCCCGCCCCGCCCCGCCCGCCCGGCCGGCATCTGCCTCGCCTCCCTGGCGCTGCCCGCCGACTCCCGAGCGAGCGGGCGCGGCGCGGCGCGGCGCGGCGCGGCGGAGCGGCGGCCGCGGAAGGTGAGCGGCGCCCGGGAGGGGACGCGCCGCGGCTGGGCTCGGGACCCCTCCGGCGGGTGGGGGGGCGGGAGGGGAGGGGAGGGGGCCGGGCGCGGCCGCCCAGCGGGGGAAGGCCCCTCGCCGCACTCGCCCTCCGCTCTCCTCCGGCGCGGGGGTCGCGGCAGGACGCGGCGCGCTGTTCTTAGCAGGCTGGCCCGGCTCGGGGGGTCTGCGGCGGGGCCCGCGCCCTCGGCCCCGGGGAGCGGCCGCAGCCCCGCCGCCCTCGCCGGCGTGCGGGAGCGGCCTGCGAGCGGCCCAGCTGTGGCCGAGCGGCGGGTGGACAGCCCCGCGGCAGCCGGCCCGGAGCGGCTGCTGGCCCTCCGCGAGCGGAACAGGCCTGCCGCGGCTCTCCGGATCCAAAGGCCGACGGGGCAGGTTCGCCGGCACGGGCTCTCCCGCGGGCCCCGGCCGCGCTCCGAGGCGGCTCGCTCCAGCTCGCCTTCCCTGCGGCGAACCCCTCCCGGTTCCCCGGGGGCCCGCAAGTCAAAGGGGGTTCCCCAGGTGCCCTGTCTCGGCTCGCTCGCCGTGCTGCGGTGGCGTTGCGGCCGCCGTCCTGGATTTTTGGCCCCCTTCCTGCAGACCCCGGGTCCTCTTCTGCCACAGGGTAGCCTCTGCTGCGTCTGGGGCAGCCCTCCAGGTGCCCGTCGCCTTTGGCACTTTCCGCCGGCATCTCTTTGCCTCCCGTCCCGCCTCCCGCAACGTTCCCCTCCCTTTTGCTGTCCTGAGCTTGGCGTTCGGGTCAGAGCTTGTCTGGAGCTCTGTGACTTCGCCTCCGCCCAGGGCAGATGTGGGGAAAGCCCAGTCTGTGGGCCGTGGGTCGCCTGGTGGAGATCCTTCTCGCAGCTGGAGAGGATTCCTGGGGGAGTGGCAGCCGGCCATGTGGTGGCTCCAGAGGAGGCCAAGACGGGCACCGGCCTCGGGGGAGGAGCCGGCCGATCTCGATCCCAAAGGGACAGGTGGCCCCTGGCACCTGGGGAAAGGCCCCTCCTGACGCTCGGCTTGGTTTTGAGTGCCTTTCCTGTGCTGCCTGGCCTTCCCTTTGAACCCTGGGCGTGCCGTTCGATGTGGGCCCACCGTTGGGGTCCCCCTTTCCTGGTCAGCTGCTGCTCCCCGGCCCCCTCAGCAGCCAAGCCACCCGCCGTCTCCTCTGCCTCCGCTTGCCCCACAAGGCGTGCTCTTGGAGCCGGTTAGCGCCAAGCAGAGGTCCTGAGAATTTCATCCGCGGCTGAGCCAGCCAAGAATGTTGCCTTGCCCTTCTCCTCGCCCTTCCTGGGAGTTCATGTTTCCCTTCGGAGCTGCCGGGCAGAGATCAAAACATGGGCGTGTGCCACCTGCCTTCTGCGGGCGACCTGCCGTGTGACATTTTGCAGGAGACGAGGCCTCTCCCCACCCCGACGACCGGTCCACGGGGCGTTGGGACTTCCTCCCCAGGATTCCTGCCCCGATGTGATCTGTGAGAGAGTGAGAGGCTCTGATTCGCTGACTCTTCCGGCATCCGGCGAGGAAGGGGCTCGCGGGCCGCAGGAGCGGCGGCTGGGCTCTTTAGCGCTGGGAGGATCCCGCTTTGGGCTTCTCTCTGCGCTGCGCCCACCGCGGGAGGAGGCCTGCTCCCTGTGGGAGGGACCGGGCCCCCTGGGGCCTCTCAGGTTCCTTGTGGTAGGAATCCTCGCCATGCTCGACGGCTCTCCCCGCCCAGGCTTGCAGCGAGGCGCTGCCCTGCTCTCTCGCTGCCCTGCTCTCTCGCTGCCCTGCTCTCTTGAAGGGTTTTTCGCCTGCTCGGTCTCGCTGTCCTCCTAATAACCGTGGAGCAGGGAGGCACTGGCGGCCTCCCGGCCTTGATGAAGTGCAGCCCCCGCCGCGTCGCAGAGAGCTCCCGGCCACCCAGAGTGGAGTCTCTGCCTTGCAAAGCAGCAGTCCCTCCCTGCTCGCGCTGCTGCCGGTGCTGGGCTGCAGCAGTCGTCCTGGCACGTTGCTCTCTGCGGGGGTCCCTGGCCTGATTACAGCCCTGGGTTACCTTACCCACCCAGATCAAAGGTGCCGCACTTCCCTTAGGCCTGTAATTTGGTGGAGCAAAATGCCTCCTTTTCAGAAAGCAGCAGATCTGGGCTTGACAGCCTCCTTCCGGTTTGGGGAAAGCTCTCTTGCCCACGGGGACTCCCAGGCCCTCTGTGGAGGGGGAAATGTTGGGGCCGAGAGGGTTTGGCTTTCCTTGGGGTGCGTGCCTGCTTCCTACCTGCTCTGTGATTAGCACGACTTGGGGCTGGAGAAGCATTAATTAAAGTCTTAGCGCCCTGCCCCCTCAGTTGCCTGGCAGGCTCCCCTGCCGGCCGGGTGTCCCAGAATGGTCTCAGTTATTGGCACTCCACGGCAGCAGCCTCCTGTGGGCAGGCGAGCTTGGCTAGTTTTTCACCCTGCAGTAAGCCTGGCTGGCTTCAGTGTACAGTAGTTTGGGCACTCGGCCGTGTGTCCTGGTGGGTGGCTGAAGTCCAGCCCCCATCTGGTGGCTGAGTTCCACTGGTGCTCCGGCAGGACCAAAGAAACCCTTCCCGCCCCTTCCCAGAGTCCCACTGGTGCCTCTGGGCCCTCCCCACCTCGGATGGGGGATCGGGGGAGTGCCATCGCACGTCTGGACCTTTGGTGGGGTGCTGAAGAGCTTCACCCGGTCTTTAGGCTGGGGACACGCCTGCTGGGGAAGCCAGTGCAGATTCCGCCCGAGCAAGGAAGCGGGGCAGGGCTTGTCAGGAGAAAGGGGAGCATTGGAAGAAGGCCGAGGGGGAGGCTTTCCCCCACTCCTTCCCCTTTGCTGAGCACCCCCGTCTTTGTGTGCCCCAGCGACTCTGCGGGGCATCAGCCGGATGGGGACCTCACCAGAAAAGCCCTCCGCTGAAGTGGCGGGGCTTCAATGCGGCCTCGGTCTGGGTTGCTGAGCCGGGATCAGAAAGGAGTTGTGATCCTGCAGCGTCCTCTTAGGTTGGCGCGCAGTCAGATTTGCCCTGGAAAGGATGGCTGCCCGCCGCAGACGCTTCTTCCTCCTGCTCTTGCCTCCTGCTCTTGCGGTCGCTCTGTGGGCAGGTGGGGGGCGGTCAGTCCGCGGCAAGCGGGAGCCCAGAGAGGTCTGGCTCGGGCGGCGCGCTGACACAGGAGGTGCCTTGATTGGCCCTGCGATGACAGCCACCTGCCGCTCCTGGAGCTGAAGCGGGTGAGGGAGAGGGCCTGGCAGTGCCCTGCCAAGAGGCTTTTGAGAAGTGCTTGGGCCCGGGAGCGGTTCGGAGGGAAAAGGGCTGGGACCGTTTTTCCCAGCCCGAGACGGGGCTCCAACAGAGCAAGGCAGCTTTTGAGAGGGGGGTTGGAAGGGCCTGGGAGGGCCCATTTAATGCCCGCCAAAGCTGTGCCCTCTCTTTGTTGTGGTTTTAAGGGACAGGAAAGAAGAGGCTCCTTCCAGCTCGTGCCCACCAACCCGATGGAAACCTGGGCCCAGCCAAAGTGGCGTGGCGTGGCGTGGCCTGCCCACCTTTGCGTTCTCCCTCTGAAGGGGTCTCCACCTGGCTGGGGGGCAGCCTCAAAGCTTAGCCTGCGTTTGCCTTGGTTCTTGGGGAGCCCTCCGCCACCCTCGGGTGGGTAGCGCTTGTGGTTGGCAGGGGTCTCCTAGCGACTCTGGTGAAGCAGCAAAGGGTGGGCTTTTGTTCTGTGGCTTGCGACGCAGGAAGGGGGAGAGTTTGCAGGAATGAGAAGGCAGAGGAGAACGGCTTTTTCCTCTCGGAGCACGTGTGGCAGGCGTTTTCGCTCTGCCTCTTTGCACTCTGCCCCTTGTTGCCGGGGAAGATTAAGACAAGGAAAATCACGCCAGCGCAGAACAAAGGTTTGCCTGGCCAGTATTCCCCTCTCGGTCTCTAAAGCCTGTTCCTCCCTGGGGGGCACCTCAGGGCAGGGTAAAGTCAAGAGGGGCCTGCCGAGGAGGTGTGGGGCCAAGGGGCAAAAGGCTGGCAGCAGCATCTTCTCGCATGTCCCTGGGCAAAGGGGCAAGAGGGATGGGGGCCGCTGGCTTTGCCTCCCCAAGGAGCTCCCTGAGCCAAGGTGGCTTTCCTTTTCTCACCGCCTGCGCCCTGGCAGAGGGGCTGGGCTGGGCTGGGCGGCACCCAGGAGAGGCGGGAGCTCCTGGTGGAGGTGCTGGCTCCCTGACTCACGTTCCTGCCCTTCTGGAATATCTGCACAAGTGCACGCTCGGCCACAGACTGAGGGTCTGGAGCCTCCCTGGAAGAATTAATGAACAGAATGTTTTGCCTCGGGCTTTTTCCTTCTTGGGAAACGGCCTCATGAGCTAACCTGGGCAGAACGCTCTCCTCTGCTGCCGGCCCAGCCCGGCGTCCCCCAGCTGATTCGGCTCAGGGGCTCAAGGCCTGGCGGGAGGCAGTTCACCTCCCTGCTGTTGATGCCGGACAGAAAGACCGCCACGCGCCCCCATGCCTGGCCCCAAAGTGGGAAGCTCCTGCGTGTACATCTGACCTCTGACCTGCCCCTTCCACCTGGGGCGCCTTTCCTCGAGACGGCCAGGCGGGAGACCCCCACTCTGCATGGCGGGCCGGCTAGCTCTCGAGTCGCTCCTGGGAAGAGGCGGGCGGGACCCTGGTGCGCTCGTCAATGTGGCGCTTGTGCAATAGCCCACGTCTCTTGCAGCACCAGGGTGCGTAGGTGTGCAGGGAGTCGGGTGGAAAAGGAGGCCCTTGTGCCAGGGCTCAACTGACGCCCTCCGTCTCTCTTCCAGGCCTTGGTTGCCAGGGAACAGCTGTCTCTGCTAAAAATAATTTCTTTCTCGCTGTCATCAGCCGTCATGTGAGCGAAGAGGCTTATTTTTCGATCCCCGCGCTGGGCTCCCATGTCCTTGGCCTCACATTGTGGAAGGAGAGGCGCTTGGGCCCTGCGCTCCAGGCCCGGGGCGGGAGTTGCCCGCCTCTAGGGACAGGCCGCACGCGGAGCCCGTGGCAGGGACTGGTGATTCTGCCGCTTTGGTCCAGCCTGGAGAGGCCCCCTTCCTGGGCGGGCAGGCCGGCCTCCTCTCGTGAGCTTTGGGGACGTTCCTAGGAGGAGCTGGGGATCCTCCCCCTCCCGTCCTCCTAAGCGGGGACCTGGCGGGGGCCCAGGCCCCTCGGCAGAAGGCGGCCAGACCTTGCGCCCCTCGGCCCCCAGTCAAGGGAGCATGCGTGCGCGTGTGGCGTTGCCGTGACTCATCGAGCCTTCGTCTTCCCACTCTGCTGCATGCCAGGCGAGGGCACTTCCCGGTGTTTATCTCGGCTCGGGTTCTGCACAAACTCCCCAGGAAGCAGCAGCTGGGATCAAGGGAGGGCTTGCACAATGGGGGGAAGTCGGTGAGGCCCAAGGTGACTTGCGCACACAAAATCTGCGGGGAGACTTACAGATCATTTAGGGCGGGGAGGCCCTCCGTGACCTCGGAGGCTCCCCAGAGGTCCCTCCGTGCCGCAGCTGAGGGGCAAACAGTGGCACTAGCATAGGCCCCTGCCCAACTTCCCGTGCGTGATTTTAGCTGGATGTGGCTCTTGAGATTGTCGGTTTCCGGCAAGAATTCCGTTGGTGGCAGACGGAGCGCGTAGTCCGCGTCTGGGACTAGCCGTGATGGGTTTCCGCCACGGCAGCTTCCCAAATCCTTGTAGGGCTCGGAGGAGCAGGAAGAGCGAGAGGGAAGGGCAGGTCTGCAGGAGGGCTGGGAGATTCTGCCTGGCTGCGAAAGACACAGTCGGGGACTCTCGGCCCTTGGCGTGACGCAGGATTCAGGAGACGTTTGACGGGTCGGCCCTTTAGGCCAGACGCGCGGAGATGTGGGGATGGGCACGGCTGCCGCAGCTTTAAAGGAAAGGCAGATCTGGGCGCCTGTGGGACTGAGAGGCTGCTGCCCCCGACCTGGCCCCCCAGGCAGGAGGGCCCTCTCATCGGGGTCTGCTGGAAAGGCTGCCGACCTGTTGGGGTAATGAGGGTGGGGGTGGGGAGTTGACTCAGGGTTAGGGGTCTAGCCTAACCCGGACAGGTTCCCTGAACAGCCTGGCTGCCCAAGCGGGGTGACCTTGGTGCCCCGTCCAGGCTGGGGGTCTGGTTGGTGCTTCCAGGAAGAGAATCACAAAGGGACATGTGAGGGGAGGGGAAAGACGTGGCCGGTCCAGATCCCAAGGCAACGCGTTCTTCCTCCTCGGATTTGACTGCCGCCCCACCTCCCGGCCAGGGGATCCTCCCAGGGAAGCAACCGGCCCCTCTTCCAGGCACAGGGCGGGGGCGCTGAGATTTAAGGGCGGCCGAGAGGTGGGTGGTGGTCCACTGAGCCAAAACAGTGGTGAGCGGCCTTCAAGGCCTCTAGTGGGAGGAGATGTGCTGAGTACCCGAGAGGCACCCCAAGGTTCCAGGCAGCTTGCAAACCTGGGTGCCACTGAAGTCCTGCTCGCAAAAGATGCCGCCAGCTTGGAAGAGCCGACCCTGCCTCTTTTCTTGAACGTTGGTGCTCCGCCCGGGAAGATGCCAGCAGTGGTGGGGTGGCATCAGATGGCCTGAGCTCCCAGGGAGAGGGTTGCTGGGCAGCAGACCCTTCTCCCTCCGGCCTGGCGCATTACCGGTGTTGGCCCCGTCCCCGCCAAAGGCAGAAGTATCCTGATGGGGCGTATCTGGAGTCGCTACGCTGGTCCGTGTGCTTGCGGGGACGGTGCGCTTCTGGTCCTGGGCACTTTGCTCATGCCTTTGGGAAGCTGGGGCCGCCCCGCTGGGGGAGGAGCCGCTGTGCCCAAAAGGGGAGAGGCCTTCCTCTGGCGTGGGGCAGATGCCCGCATGCCCGGGTTCTCTGCAATGACCTGCACTTCCTTGAGCTGCTGGGGTGGTGTGATGGAGACCCCTCTGCTCTTCCTCTCACCCACTGCTCTGCCGCCTGGAGAACAGGCCTGGGCAGGGGGCTGGGGCTTCGGCTTCTCTCCTGGCATTTAAGTGTGGGCCCCTGGAAGGGGGACTGGTGGGGACAGAGGGACTCGGGTTGCAAGGAGAAGTCTGGCCCCTGCCTACGTGCTTTCTGGTGCCAGTCCGGCACCATCTGTCTCTGCGACCCCCCTCCCCAGCCATTCTCCCCCCGCTCTCTGTCCTTAAAAAAGTTAAGGAGAGTAAGTTGCAGCTGTGTGATCCGGCAGCATCTTCCTGGGCCCTGCGTGATCCGCTCGGTTTGCCCAGTTGCTCTGCTGTTTGGACCATTTTTCTCAGGGCCGGGCCCGCTGGCAGCCTATCTGGAAGGTGTCAAGGCAGGCAGGAAAGGCTGGTCCAGAAGGAGTTCTCCCCCACCCCTTTCTTTGTTCTTTCTGGACCAGAGAATATGTGGGCCTCTGGCAAGGGGCCCCACAGCAGGCCTCCAGGAGCTGTCCTGGCCTCTGGGCGGATTTAAGCAGACTCTGCCAGGATGGCTAGTGCCTGCTTTCAAAGCACATTGGCACACGGGGCAACTGCCCATCTCCCATCTTGTGGCTTTGAGGATTTCGAAGGGAAGGACAAACATCGAATCGAGGCTTTGCGGCTCTTCCGTCACCCGACAGATCAGACTTTTGCTGCGCTTGGTCTTCCGGGTGCTTTGTACGGGCGACCTCCTTCCTTGGTGGGGCTCGGCCTCCACTGAAGGCTGACCCCCCTCCCATCCCAAGAGGAGGCGCTGGGGCCTTGCTGAGTCTGTTGTTTCAGCTCCGCAACGCCGCTCGCTCTGGCAGGGCTGGTGGGCCAAGTGGCGTTTCCTGGCCATCCCGTTCCTGGAGGTTTTTGCTCAGCATCGCAAATGGGGAAGGGGGAGTGCTCCGTTTCCTGAGGATGGGTGTGTGTGCGATATTGGAGGGGGGCGGAGGGTTGTCCAGCCTGTTCCTTGAAAGGGCCCAGCCCGTCCAGCCCTGGCGTGTGGTTTGCCTGGAGGTCTCTGTCCTTTGCCGGAGAAATGTGGGTTGTAGGAAGCCTTCTGCCTGTGGGGTCGGGGTCGGGCAGAGGAATTGGATTGCCACTAGGAGAGGATTGCGTAGGTGCCAAAGAAGAGAATTGGATTGCGTAGGTGCAGAAAAGTTCAGGGTGAACTCTGGGGTGGGAGGGGCACGGCAGGGGCACACAGAGATGTGATTTGGCTCGGCCGCCTCCTTGCTCTGCATTTCCCTTGCAAGGCCTGACCCCATTCGGGGCTGGCTTGTAACCCCCCCGCCCTCCCGCCAAACGGAGAAAAGGCTCAAGGCCGCTCCCGCCCACTCTGTCCTGCAGGTAACCCCTCCCTCTGAGCTGCTGCCAGGACGGAGCCAGGATGGCCGGTGCGTCCGTCAAAGTGGCCGTGCGGGTGCGTCCCTTCAACGCCCGCGAAATCAGCCAGGCTGCGACGTGCGTCATCCAGATGCAGGGACCAACGACCTGTGAGTTTCTGCCTGCCTTTCGGAGTTTGGAGGCGCATCCATCAAACGTCCAGGAATTACGAGTTGAGAAGGGCTGGAGAGCCCTGAGGAATCCTCGGGCGTGGCCCCTGTGCCTGAGAGCAGCCGGGCGATGGGGTGACGCGCCTGGTGTTTCAGCCTCTGCTGGGGAGGATGGGGGGGCTGCAGCTGGGACTAGCCATGGCCCCGGCCCGGCTCCCCTCGGGTCTCCCAGCAGCAGAGGTGGGGCTCAGGTCACCTCCAAAGGCCTGCCCTAAAATGCGGGGGGGGAGTTATTGGGGGAAGATGATCCGGCCTCCTCCGATGGTCCTTCTCCTTTGCGAGCTTCACCAAGGAAGAAGCAGCGCCAAGCCCAACCCGTTCCAGCTGCCGAAGCCCCATGCTTGGCCCTGAGTCAGTTGGCCGAAGTCAGTTGGCCCCATGCTTGGCCCTGAGCTGCTGCAAATGGGGCTTGTGTCCCCGGGGGAAGGGGAACCTTAACTGCTTCCCTGCGGAGCAGAGCCCCATTTCTGGGTGGCCGCTGGGCACGAAACTCCCAGGCACCTCTCCCGGACTAGCGCAGCGCCCCACAAAGGTCCTCTTCGGCAGCCCCTCTACTCTGGCTCTGGCCCCCCTGGTTTGGGAGCACTCCTGCGGGGATCCGGCCCAAGCAAGCTTCCTTCTGTAAGTCCTGGGGACTCTCAGGCGGGGGCCCCCGTGCGGACTGAAGGAAGCAGAATGAGGTCATGAAACAGGTGTGCCGCCAAGGGGCACCCTGCCAGGGAGGCCTGTGAGGGAACGGCGCTGGGCAGATCATCTTCAGGCGCTGATGGACAGAGTTAACGCTCTGTTTCACTTCCAAAGGCTGAATTTGACTGCGAATAAGAGCCGAGCAGAGGCTCCGAGGGGAACAGCAGTCTACCCCTGGCTTGTTAGGGAGGGGCAACAGTGGGGGAGGGAGCGGACTCCTGCCTTCAAGTCCTGCCTTGCCCTCCTGTCACCTCCTGCATCTGGCTTGGATGCTGCGAGAAAAGCCGTTTGATTCCACACCAGAATGTGCCACGTCCGTGCCTGGGAGGCAGGCAGGGTCCGCTTAGGCCACGGTGGGAGCTGGCAGATGCCTCCCGGCAGCCCCCCTCGGGTATCCCAGCCCAGACCTCCCTTGCCTTGCCTATGAGCCTTGCAGGTAGCCATGGCCTCAGATCACACTGGCCAGGATCGTGGGGAGCCATGATCTGTAGCAGCGTTCCCCGACAGACGCTCCTGTCTGTGGGAAGGCAGCCCCCTCCCCCAGTTGCCTCTATCACTAGGAGGGCTGGGAATGGTGGGTCTAGCCAGAGGGGCTTCCCTTTTCTCCCTCCCTGCAGGCATCGCCAACCCCAAGCAGGCCAAAGATGCCCCCAAGACCTTCACCTTTGATTACTCCTACTGGTCCCACACCTCGGTGAGTGTCGGCTGCCCCGGGGGAGGCCCCACCCCGCCCTCGCTTGACGAGGTCGGCCTTGCATCGGGCACCCCATGCAAGGATCTCTCTCTTCCAGGAGGAGGACCCCCACTTCATTTCCCAGCGGCAGGTCTACAGAGACATCGGAGAGGAGATGCTGTGCCACGCCTTTGAGGGCTACAACGTCTGCATTTTCGCCTACGGGCAGACGGGGGCTGGCAAGTCGTACACCATGATGGGCAAGCAGGAGAAGGGCCAGCAGGGCATCATCCCTCAGGTGCCTGGAGGCAAGGGGCTGCTGCGAATGAGACCCAGGGTCCTGGGCAGGAGACCCCCTTCGTGATCGTCTCCTGCCACTGTTTGCTTCTCCGCAAACTTTGGCCCTTCAGCCCCCGCCCCCCATTGCTGGGATGTGTGGCTAAAAAGGGAGGGAGGGAGGGAGAACCAATCCACCCCACCCCTTACCTGGCCCTCCAGCCCTGACTCCCCCTCCCCCTCCCTCTCCCTCCAGCTCTGCGAAGACCTCTTTGTCCGAGTGGCGGAGGACGCATCGCCCTCCCTGTCCTGTTCTGTGGAGGTAAGTTGGGCCTCTGCCCCCCTTGCTCCCGCCCCACGTTCCTCGGCCTGAATGCCCCGCTCTCCCTCCCCAGGTGAGCTACATGGAGATCTACTGTGAGCGTGTGCGTGACCTCCTGAATCCCAAAAGCCGTGGAAATCTGCGTGTGCGTGAGCACCCCATCATGGGGCCTTACGTCGAAGACCTCTCCAAGCTGGCTGTCACTTCTTTTGAAGACATTGCCGACCTCATGGACTGCGGCAATAAAGCGAGGTAAGCCCCTACGGGGGGGGGCAGCCATGCGGGGTCTGGGCCCCAGGGAGAAGGGCCCTCCTTTGATCCTCCACCTGGGGGTCTGGGCTTGGGATGCTCTGCTCCCGCAGCTGGCCAGGAAGCAGACGCCCAGCCCAGGCCTGGTGGCGGGGAGACGGGACTGTGGGCGTTCTTCTGGCCCCAGGGCAGGGGGCCTGGGAGCCTGGACTGGGACCAGGACACGTGGATCCCAGACCGGTGGTTCTCCAGGAAAGAGAGCCCCCCCTCACCCAATCTGCCCCCCAGGACTGTGGCTGCAACCAACATGAACGAAACCAGTAGCCGTTCCCACGCCGTGTTCACCATCGTCTTCACGCAGCGCCGGCACGACGAACTCACAGACCTGGACACCGAGAAGGTGGGACGGCTGACCTTGTCCAGGAGGTGGGCCCAGCCGTGGGGGGGGTCTCCTGTTAGGTGAACAGAGCTTTCCAAGGTTGAAGAGGCCTTACTGGAACAGTGTTGAGGTTGGAAGGAGGCTTCTGGTGGGAGAAACGTCAAGCCACACGCTGGCCGGTTTGCACGTGCGTGTGGAGTTCCTGCGTTGGACCTCTGCTGAGCAGGAGCAGCAGGCCGGGCCCGCGTGGACAAGGGGCCACTCTTCTGGAGCTTAGGGTGGTGCTGCACCTTGGGCCCCCAGACTGCAGCCGCGTCACTCTGGGGCGCCCTGAAGGAAGCCCCTGGGGGCTGCGGTCCTCATCCTGTGCTGCCCTCCCCTCTCCCCTCTTCCCTCTCCCCAGGTTAGCAAAATCAGCTTGGTGGACCTGGCTGGGAGCGAGCGAGCCGACTCGTCGGGCGCGAAGGGCCTGAGGCTCAAGGCAAGAACTCAGGAGCTGGCAGTGGTGGTTGTTTTCCGGGCAGGTGGGTGGCGGGTGGGCGGGTGGGCAGCGTTAGCTGGGGCCTGTCTGCAGATGCGTGTGGCTAAACAAGGCACGCCTCCCCCCCCGCACCCACTTTTCCAGGAAGGCGCCAACATCAACAAGTCCCTGACCACGCTGGGCAAGGTCATCTCCGCCTTGGCTGAGATGGTGAGCAAAGAGCTTGGGCTCCCTGGGTCCAGGGGGACGCAGAGATCTTTGGGGGTGCTCTTGGGACAGGCCCTGGGGGCTCTGCTTGTGCCGAGAGATGGGGCTGGCCTGGGGCGCTTCCCGCTGCAGCCGAGGCCCCCTGGGAGGCTCTGCTGCGGAAAGCGGGGGGCAGTGGGCGAAACGGGGCTTGGCTGGCTCTGCCGGAGCGTCCGCCCTTCCCTTTCCTCCCTGGTCCCCGGGAGTCGGAGGGCGCCCTCCCCCCCTCGGCTCACGCCTCCTGCCTTCCCAGCAAAGCAGCCACAAGAAGAAGAAGAAGGCTGAGTTCATCCCTTACCGTGACTCGGTGCTCACCTGGCTGCTGAAGGAGAACTTGGGTGAGTGCCTGAGCGGCTCTGGCGGGGGCCAGGAGGGAGACCGCCACGGCTTGGCAGCTGTTGCCCGCCGGGCTGGGGAAGGGCTTCGCGGGGGCTTGGCTGGTCCACCTTCCTACGGCAGGAGCAGGAAAGGGCCGCTGCCCTCCTGCCTCTGACCCCGACTGGGTAAACCGAGCACGTGAAAAGCACTGCCGCGGCTGGTCTTGTTTTGCGCAGGCTTGTGCCCGCGCAGAGGGCCATGGGGCTGCAGGGGCAGCTTCCTCACGAGGCACCGCAGGCGCTTCTGTGCAGTAACCACTCCCGGCAGGTGCCTCTGGGGGCAGCGGGAAAATGCTGGGGCTTGCAGGGAGCGGAGGGTCCAGCCACTGGCTGTGTGGAGGGGGGCAGGGGAGGGGAGGGGAGGGGGTCCTGCCCACCACCTTCACCCATAGCCCCCCTCTGGATTCTGTTTCGGCTGAAACTGAACCAGCCAAGTGTGCCGCGTTCTCCCCTCCCCCCCCCGAATAGTTCAGCAGAAGCTTGGAAACGCCGTGGGTTTGTTCCGGTTCAGAGCAAAATGTGCTTACTCTTTTACGCACAGCCCTATTTCTTTCCAGCCCCTCACAAGCGCCCGTGGCGGGAAAGGGCAGGGGGCTAGGCCTCTTCCCATCTTCCTCTCTGCTTTCCCCCTTTCCTGTTTCCCAGGGGGTAATTCCCGCACGGCCATGATCGCCGCCCTCAGCCCAGCCGACATCAACTACGAGGAGACGCTGAGCACCCTCCGGTGAGCTGGAAGGTGGACTCAGGAGGGGAGTCTGTGGGTGGGGAGGGGCGCCCCCGGGGCAAAGGTCCAAGCAGAGGCCAGGCTCCTCCTCCGCCTGCTCAGCACGCCCCTCCATCTCAGCGCCCCTCCCTCTCCTCTCTCCTCTCCTCTCCTCTCCTGCTGCCCCAGTTACGCCAACCGCGCCAAGGAGATCCGTTGCAACGCTGTCATCAACGAGGACCCCAACGCCCGGCTCATCCGGGAGCTCAAGGAGGAAGTGGGCAGGCTCCGGGACCTCCTCTCTGCGCAGGGCCTCTCAGCCACCTGCTTCTCGGGTAGGAGCAGCACCTGGGGAAGAGAGGCAGATCTGGGATGGCACACAGGGTACTCGTCCCCTGCCCAGAAGCCTTTCCCAGCAGCACGGGTCGGGGGAAACCAAGTGAGGTCTTGTCAGGAGGAGGGAGACCCCCCCTCACTCGGCTTGTGTCTTTCCAGGCGCCGAGGAGCCCACCGATCCGGGCGGTAGGCAGAGCATCCCCAGTTTGCCCTTTGGCTCGATGGCACACCCTTCTCTCCTGCTGGGCCCTGCTGCCCTCAACGGGGAGCTGGAGCTGCAGCTCCCGGCCTCGGAGGAGCAGATGCTGTGCACGGAGGAGGCCATGGAGAGGCTGCAGGTGAGGGGCCTTTGGAGAACGCCGGCTTCCAGCGGAGTGGGCACCGCCTTCCCTCTCGGGCACAAGGGCTTGGGGTCTGCCCGCCAGGAGCAAGGGCAGATGGCGTTCTCCTCTTTGCCCGGCTTTCCCCCGACAGCAGCGGCCCTCCCACCTCCACCCTGGCAGCCGCCCTTTCCCAGCGGCCAGACCCTGCAGGGGAGCAGCCCTCAGCCCGGGGCCACCCAGCCGCAGCCGGTCCCTGGCCGCTGCCATGGTTCAAGTCCCCTCCCCTTGCAGCAGCGCAGTCGGTCCCTCCTTGTGCGCAGTGCCAGGGTGGCTTTGGGCAGAGAACCGTTTTGCCTGAGCGACCTCCATCCCGCCCTTGCAGGAGACGGAGAGGATCATTGCAGAACTCAACGAAACGTGGGAGGAAAAGCTGCGGAAAACGGAGGCCATTCGGATGGAGAGGTGAGCACGGCCGCCCTTCTCTGGGGCGCTGCTTTCGCCAGCGGGCCCCAGGAGGGACCTGCCCTGTGGGCTGCACGTTTTGGTGCTCCGGAGCCTCTGTCTGGGTGGGGAGGTAGGGCCCAAGAGCCGTCGTGGGGCCAGCAGAGCCCCCTGAAGGCAGGAGCGAGCCGAGTGGCCGTCTTCGGCTCTGCCTCGTCCTTCGTTTTGTTCCACGTCGTCGTGTTTGATGCACGGAAGGGGCGGGCCATCGGAGAGCTGGCTTCCCATAGCGCAGGGCAGTGGTGTTCAGATGGCCCCATAGCCTTGTCAGCCCCGGAGCCGGTCGAGTGTCCTGAGTCTGGCCGCCCTCCAGGCCACGCTGATCTGCGTCCTGGGGCGCTTTTCCAGAAGAGGGTGGTGCCCCTGGGCTGAGACAGCCTTTTCCTCTTCCAGAAAAGTAGCAGGTCCAGAGAAGGAGCGGCGTGTCCCGCGTTTCCTGGGTCTTCCGTCTCTGGAGATGGAACAATCTGCATAAGACGCTCGGGGTCTCCTGACATCCAGGACTCGGGGTGGGGGGCAGAAGCCAGGGTGTCGCTGGTTGAATACACGCGGGAGGGCAGAGGAGTGCGCAGGTGCACCCTTGGGGGGCTCTCCTTCGGAGCCCTTCCTGGTCCCTGCAGCACGTCAGCCTTGGGGAAGCGCCTTCCGGGGCTGCCGAGATGTCGCCAGCCGTAGCGGAGAGCCCGTCTTTCCAGCCGCTCTCCTGTCCCGGCCGCTCTTCTTCGAGGCTGAGCTGGTGGAGCCCGCAGCTCTGACAAGGTTGTGGCGGTCCTGGGATGCAGCTGACTGGACGTCTGCCGCTTCCCCAGTGGCCGGCTTTAGGCGCTCGCACAACCGGAAACACCTTCCTCCGCGACCGGAAGCGCGTGACGCAAACTTAGCTAGCAGGTTTCCTTTGGTCTTCAGATGACCAAAGAGGGGTCTCAGCGGCAGGGATCTCTTGTCCTTTCCTGCAGAGAGGCCCTCCTGGCAGAGATGGGCGTGGCTCTTCGAGAGGACGGGGGCACCGTTGGCGTCTTTTCCCCCAAGAAGGTAAGCACGGCGTGCTGGTGCCGCGTAAGGGCAGGCGTGGCCGTGTTACTGGGCCCCCTGCCTGGCCGGCCTCCCCATCTTCTCCTGCACCTTCTCCCTTCCTGGCAGGAGATTCTACCCGGCCCCAGAAAGGGTCCTTTTCCAGCCCCACAGCAGACCTGGGGAGAGCAGCTGCCCTTGTGCCCGGCCTTCCCGGGAACGGCTTCTTGCCAATGCGGGACAGCCACCTTGTGTTGCACTCAGCCAGCGAAAGGGTGCCCAAACGCCGCCTTTTAGAATTGACTCATGGGGAGTCTGACCTGCTAAGAACCTCCTGCCGTGCCCCAAGGATATTTCGTCTGTGCGAAGACGGCCCCACGGGGCCCAGCAGTGCACGGTTGCTTGCTTGCAAACTAAGTGAAAGGCCCCGGCCAGGCTGGGGGAAGGCAGTGCCCCCAGCCCTCCTGCTGAAGTCAGTGTCTGCCCTCCCCAGACTCCCCACTTGGTGAACCTGAATGAGGACCCTCTGATGTCAGAGTGCCTGCTCTACCACATCAAAGATGGCGTCACCAGGTGAGGCTGCACAGCGCGGGAGCCGACGAACAGAGGGCTGGACCCCTCTCCCGGCAGGCCTGACCTCCCCTGCTTTCCTGCCCTAGAGTCGGCCAGCAGAACGCGGACATCCGGCTGAGCGGGCAGTTCATCCGAGAGCAGCACTGCGTCTTCCGCAGCGTCACCAGCGAGACCAGCGAAGGTGAGGCTCAGGGCGCGCGGAGCTCCTCCGGTGCGCCTGCCAGTGGCATGCGCTTTCAGGATAACCGTGTTCCTCTCCCCTCTCTTTGTGCTTGCCTGGAGCAGGGGTGCCCGGCCACAGGGCAGCAGGCAGCAGCAGGTATTGGCTTGTTCGGGTGTCTCCCTGGATGGGGAGGCGGGGAGGCGTCCCGGTCACCATCCCGCCGACCCCCGGGTCCAACTGCCTCCCTGCCCAGAGGCGCTCCTTTCTCTGCGCCTGCTCCTGTCCCAGCTGGCGTTTTAGCCAAAGGGCCCTTTGACTGGGCGGCTCCACAGGGCAGCTCGGTGCTGCCGACTCTTCCTCACCCCCACCAGGTGTGGGGGTGCTTCCCAGCAACCCTGTGCCCTGATCCCCGCCCGTCTCACCTGCAGTTGTTGTCACCCTGGAGCCGTGCGAGGGGGCTGAGACCTACGTCAACGGGAAGCAGGTGACGGAGCCCCAGGTCCTGCGATCAGGTAGTGCTGGGGGGCACAGTGGGTGTCATGCCCGGGAGCAGCTCGGGCGGATGCACCAGGCGAAAGGAGGCGGCAGTGCCCGCAGCCTCAGCGCTGCACTGCTTGCTTTGAGTTTGCTGAGCATGGCTGGGTTGTGCTGGGTCCAGAACCCATCGAGGTGTCCCCCCTTGAAGCGTCCTGCCTCCTCGCTGCTCGGCAGTCCTTTCCGAGGGCAGCCAGCCCAGTGGGAGAGGGGGGAAGGCTCCACTGGACGTGCCAGGTGGCCGTGCTGCCAGGGCGGTTCCGGGGGGCCCTGGGCTTGGCTGCCCACCCTTTTCAGGGTGTCCTGCATATGCCAGCCAGCTTCCCTCCGCGTTTCCCGCGTCTGCTGCCCTGTCTGAAGCCCCCGGAAGCCTCCTCTCCCGGAGCTGACGTCTCCCCCAACCCCGCCTTGCCTCCCTGACCAGGCAACCGCATCGTGATGGGCAAGAACCACGTCTTCCGCTTCAACCACCCTGAGCAGGCCCGGCTGGAGCGGGAGCGCAGTGCCCCCCCCGAGAGCCAGGCAGAGCCGGTGGACTGGAACTTCGCTCAGCGGGAACTGCTGGAGAAGCAGGGCATCGACATCAAGCTGGAGATGGAGAAGAGGTGGGTTGGCGGGGCGGCGGCCGGGGCAGAAAGGCCGGGTGGCCTGCCCCATGCTCTGGGGGAGGCAGAGGTTGGCCCACCAGGGTTTTTCCAACCCCCGAGGCCCACAGGCCATTTTCTTTTCCGAGGCCCGGGGGTGGGGGGGAGCTCATCCGTCCGTCCGCAGCTCTGCTTTCGAAGTGGGGCCCTGGGGACAGAAGGCCTGCCCCATTTCCTAATTCAAACGTCCTGCTTGTGCCCCATTGGGTGGTCAGGCTTCAGGACCTGGAGACCCAGTACCGGCGAGAGAAGGAGGAAGCGGATCTGCTGCTGGAACAGCAAAGGCTGGTACGTGACCGTGACTGTGACTGTTCTCACACTCCGGGGTGCGGCGCCGCGTTCTCCGTGCTCCGGGTGTGCAGCAGAGGGGTGCACCCTAGACACGTCAGCCCTGCTCGGCAGACCAAGCCAGCAGATCAACTCCAGAGGAGGCCTAGATTGCTTTGACTGATGTTGGCCATAAAAAAAAAGTCCTTCCGATCTGGTGGTGCTGGACGACCTCCTCCTCCTCCTCCTCCTCCTCCTCCTCCTCCTCCTCCTCCTCCTCTTTATAGCTCAGGGAATTAGGGAAGCATCTGAGCCACTCCCAAATGTTATTTGGACACTCTAGAGCAGGGTTTCTCCACCTGGACAACTTGAATACACTGGCTGGGGAATTCTGGGAGTTGAAGTCCACATGTCTTAAAGTTGCCCAGGTGGAGAAACCCTGCTCTAGACTTTTAAAACACTTTAGCTCCTTTTGCCTAGGTAAGGGTTCCTGCATGTTCTCCTCAAGGTCATCTTCCTGCCTTTCCACAATGCATTCCCTGTATTTAGCGGCACATGTCTATTTCTGGTGGAATTATCTGAGGCTGGCTGCGAACACGCCCTTGACGATCCCTTTTTCCTTCCCCCAAATTCCCAGTACGCAGATTCGGACAGCGGTGATGACTCTGACAAGCGCTCGTGCGAGGAGAGCTGGCGGCTCATTTCCTCCCTGCGCGAGAAGCTACCAGCCACCAAAGTGCAGACGATTGTGCGCCGCTGCGGCCTGCCCAGCTCGGGCAAGAAGCGGGAGCCGCTGCGGGTGTACCAGATTCCACAGCGCCGACGGGCAGCCAAGGACCCCCGCTGGCTGACTTTGGCCGATCTCAAGATGCAGGCGGTCAAGGAGATTTGTTACGAGGTGGCCCTGAACGACTTCCGGCACTCCCGCCAAGAGATCGAGGCCATGAGCATTGTCAAGATGAAGGAGCTCTGCCGACTCTACGGCAGGCGCGACCCCAACGAGCGTGACAGCTGGCGAGCCGTGGCCCGGGACGTCTGGGACACGGTGGGCGTGGGTGAGTCGGAGGGCCCTGGAGGATGCGGCGTAGGGACTGGGAGCGCGGAGACCCGGGCCGGCACACCGGGCGTGGAAGTCAGCGACCTCCGAGCGCATATTGACAAGCTGACGGACATTCTCCAAGAAGTGAAGATCCAGAACAACATGAAGGACGAAGAGATCCGGGCGCTGCGGGACCGGGTGGTTAAGATGGAGCAGGTCATCCCCATCTCGACCCAGGTGAGCCGCTGCCTGTACAGCGGAGCAGACCCCCTGCTTCTGCTCTCCAGGCGGGTGGGAGGCTTTCCCCAAGTTACTCAGCAGCTGGGGGGTCCATTTACACCTTCCGCTAGGCCAGGCCTGCTTAACTCTGGCTTGCTGAGCAACAAACCTGGCTAGATTCACCCACCACAGTAAATAAACACAAGAAACCACCTTTGCTCGGCCTCCGCCAGAAACGTCCAGTCATTCTGCAAAGCAGCTTTGGGGTGCCTCTCGCTCTTCCCTGCAGCTGCTCTGGGTCTGGCCCCCTCCCCCGCACCAGGGCAGGGGGCCAGAACCTGGCCCCCCTTGGGGTCCTTGGGCCCCCCTCCCAGCTCCTCCTCTGTTTCTCTCCTCAGGAAGACGAAGACCTGGAGAACGAGTGGCGGTCCCTGCTCTCGGCACAGGAGGGCCACGTCCTCGCGGCCGAGGGGGAGCCAAGGGAGCAGGGGGGCGGCCCGGCTCCCCAGGAGGAGGAGGGGTCCTCGTGCTCGGACCGGGTCTCCCGCCTGATGAAGAAGGACCCCGCCTTCCGCCGGGGGCGCCTTCGTTGGCTCCGCCAGGAGCAGCTGCGCCTCCAGAACCTGCAGCAGCAGCCTCTGCAGCAGCGCCGGGGCCACGGCCGCTTCATTCCTCCACAGGACTGCAAGCTGCGCTTCCCCTTCAAGAGCAACCCGCAGCACCGCTACTCGTGGGGGCCCAGCACCGCCTTCATGGTGGGCGGCAATGGCGAGGAGCAGGAAGGGGCACCCGGCGAGGAGAGGCCTCCGGCCCCCAGCCCTGACCCTCACCGCAGCCCTGCTCCTCTGCCAGAGCTGCCTGCCCGCCGCCACTCCCTGGAAAGCGGGCCACGGGGCAGGCGCAGCCGGGGCCAGGGGCAGGGGCAGGAGCAGCACCCACCACGCAGGCATAACTGTTACCCCTACCAGCACCAGCCCTACCCGCAGCGCCGGCCTGGGGGCCTGGAGAGCCCCATCCCGCCCCGCATGCGCCGACAGAGATCGGCACCCAACCTGCAGCAGGAGCACGCTGGCACTGAGTGATTCTGCGAGGCGGCTGCTCCCGTGCCCCCTTCTCCAGTGGGCAGTGGGGAGGAGCCCCCCTGTCTCGACAGGAGCGGAGGTGGCTGAGCGCAGCACCCAGTGGGCAGAGGGCTGCTTCTGCAGGTTGCAGGGGCCGCGGCGAGGGCCGCGTGACGGAGTTTGCTTGGAGCGGCGGTAGTATTTATAGGGCTGGCGTGGAGGGCTTGGAGCCCCTGGGTGGAGGGCAGGATGCGGCGCTGCCTCGGAGCAGCTGCAGGAGAGTGCAACCCCCCCTCTGCCCTGGAGCAGCCGTGGGGGGGGTCCGGTGCAGCAGGTGCTTCGGAGGGCCCTCCCTTTGCTTTGCGTGGTAGGTGGGCCAGGGACGAGCGGCCGGTTTGATCTCCTGCTGAATGGGGGCGAAGGGGTGGCATTCCGGACGGGGCTGTTGCCGACGTGGCCTGAAGCAGAATCCGTTCTTGGGGCAAAAGGGCAGAAGTCCAGACTTCGCTGCCCCCTCCCACCACCGTGGTTGACTGTACAAATAGCTCGTTGTGCCTTCTGGGGGTGGGGGGCAAATAAATCCTCAGCTGCTAGGATTTTGCTCCTGCTGATCGTGTATTAACTGAAAGCTCTTGGGAGGCCCCTCTTCACACGGCTCTGCCACTTTAGGGCACCCCCTGCCCCCTCTGCCAAGGTGGGAAGGAGGGGCCCGCCTCGGAGTGTATTTTCATCTTCCCCCGTCCACACAGCCCATTAGGCTTCAGGAGAATCAGGCACCCAAGCACCCCCTGTAAGAGCTCCCTAGAAATTGCCAGCCTTGGGGGGGTATCCCCAAGCCATGCTGGGGGTGAGGGGAGGGGCATCTGAAGCTCTTACTTTCATGCTTGTGGGCGATGGGGGGCCCCTGTTCTTGTGTTCTACCCTATTCCTGAATAATAAAGGTGGCAGAACATCCACCTGCCTGCTTCCAGCTCTTTGGGGCGAAGGGGGAGCTTTGGGTGGGAGCTTGGGGCCGCAACCTTGTGCCCCACTGCCAGCCGTCAGGCCCTTCCTGCTCCCCTGTGGCGCAAGCAGCAAGGCCGTGGCTCTGGGCCTCCAGGAGCTGATCCTCGGCCACTGGTGTGTGGAGTTGCTGCTTTTCAGCTGGGGGGAAACGTCCAGGCTGGGCAAGGGGAAATAGGAGTCACAGGCATGGGGGTGGATGCCCACCCTTAGTCTGTCGAGCTCTTGTCCTTCCTGGACATGCAGACAGAAGCCGAGGCAGAAGGGCCCCACCAGCAGGCGGGCTTCAGTGCCTAGGAAGGGGGCCAGATGGCTGCAGCAGCAGCACCCGCCCCACCCCCCTGGACCTGGCCTCCCTGTGTGTGATGACGGGAGCAGGATGGACTCAGCGCTGGAGGAAAGCCAGGGTTAGCAGGCCTGCAAAGGGGCAGCCAAGAGCCAGGCTGGTAGAAGGTCTGAGCCGCCCACCTCCCACGCCCCATGGCGGAGACAGGAAGGCCCCCTCTGCCCGGCTCCGGTGGCTGGAAAAGCGGCTCTTGCTTTGCTCCACCTGTGCCTGTCCCTTGCTCAACGGGTGGCGGGCGGGGGGCTGTTACAAACTAACGCTGTTATGCCCCCTCCTTCCCAGGTTGGGATGCCACTGAGGGCCCCCCTTGCGGCCACTAGCTTCTGCAGAGGGTGACCCGGAGGATCAGGCAGCGGCGTGCTGGGCTGTGCCCGCACTGGCAGCAGGAGCAGCGCCGGGCAGCCGGCGGCCAGGGCAGGGAGACGCCACGGGGGGAGCTTGTCTTGGGGGGGCTGCCGTGAGGCTTTCCTGGCCAAGGCCGAGGGTCCCTCCCGGCATCTCGCCCGCCTTCGCTTCTGAGCTCGGTGGCTGCTCTGCTTGCTGCGGGGAACTGACCCGGCCCCCCAGCCAGCAAGAGGTCTACTCTGGAGGAGGAGAGCGGCCACAGGTGGTCCTGGGGGCTTTCCTTTCCGCCGCCATGGCAACCTGTGGGCTGGCGGTCGTTTCCGAGGGGAGCTGGAACTCCACCCCCATAAAAACCGGGCGGTGACTTCCTGTGGGGGCCTCGGGTGGGGATCTTTCTGGCGACCACGCCGGCCGAGGCCTCCGGGAAGGAGCAGGGCTGCCTTTCGGAGCACGGCTCCGAGAGATCACGGAGGGAGGAAGCGCCGCTGCCTCCTGCCCGTGAAAGCCAGCCGTCCGCGGCCCGGGTGCGGGGCGCAGCACCGCCCGGAAGGCCTTCCTCTTCCCTGCAGTGGGGGAGCTGCAGACGCAAGCCCCGACTCCCGACTCCGGAGCAGCGATTTCTCAGACTGCCGCGGGCAGCCCGTTTTCCCGCTCCTGCGCCATCGGCAGACCCCTCAGCCGCCTTGTTCACGGAAACCCCCTCTCCTGGGAAGGGAGGGGCCGCAGGAGCATCTGCAAGGGGGCCGCGAAGACCCCTGCGAGGTCCGGCCCAGCCTGAGCGATTTGCTCAGGCCCTGCTCGGCCGCGGCCGCGCAGCCCCCTGGAGCAGGGCAGCCTCGTGCTCTGGGAAGAGCTTGAGCTGCTGGCCCGAAAGGGGCGGACGTGGCCCTCGGGCTGGGAGGGGGCTGCCTCTCTTCCATTGTGTCCCTCTCGGCTGGCGAAGGCCTCTGGGCAGGTGACAGGTGGTGGGATCGGAGTGGTGGTAAATGCTGCTCGTGGGGGGGGGGCACACCCCCACCACCGCTGCAGGAGCCCTGCCTTGAATTCAGGGGTACCTGACATTTTCATCCGGTCTCCAGTCTCCCCAGATCCAACTCAAGGGGGTCCTGAATGAAATACGCTTTCATGGGCCTGTTTCAGTCAGGTTTAAGGCCAGAATAGTACTGAGGCAGCCTTGACCAGGGTCACAGATGACCCTTGGGGTTGGGGTGGAGGCGGAAACATCATCCTGGCCCTCCCTCGTCTCTGCGGCCCTCAGTGCCATCCACCATACCGTCCTTCTGGACTGGCTTTGAGTCAGGGAGTGGAAGGCACGGCGGTGTGGGCGGGGGCAAAATTGAGTTCCCTCGAGACCCCTGCTCAGTTCCCTCAAGACCCCTACTCTTCCTTAACATCTTCGTGAAAATGTGGGGCGAGTTCACCCATCACCAGGGTCAGGTGTCACCCCTAATGTGCTGATGACACCGGGAGGCTATGGGGGCCTGGGTGGGGAAAAGCAGGCCTTGGCTCAACCTGCGCGGGCTTGGTCCCCTGCTCTGGGTCTCCTCCCCTTTGATCCTGGACGGGGTTACGCTCCCCCAGGAGGAGCTGGTGCATAATCTGGGGTTCCTCTTGGCTCCTGCTGGAAGAGCAGGTAGCAGCTGTGGGTGGGAGGCCTCAGTTGCGCCAGTTCCCGGTCAGGAAACTGCTGCTGTCACTCGTGCCCTGTCATCCCCATCTGGAGCAGGGGTTTCAAACCCCAGAACTTCCCATCAAGAGGCAACACTCTAGTGACAGAAAATTTGCCATGCTCAGGGGAACTGTTTTTGCCATTAAGTCTGTCATGGGACCCCTTCAAGTTCCACAGAGCAGTTAAAAAAAAAAAACAGTCTAGACTGCTGCAATGTACTCAACCTGGGGCTGCCCTTGAAACCCCTGGAAGCTGCCATTGCTGCAGGCTGCAGCCATGCTGCCTCAGCCCACGCAGGTGCTGGTTGTCTCCCTCAGCCCTCGCTGGCAGGGGCTGCACTGTCCGTGGGACCAGCTGCCTCCAGTCACCTCGCCCTGCGCGGGAGAACCGGCGGAGGGCCCCTTCCCGTCCACGGGGGGGCCTCCTCCGCCGCAGCAGCGCCCGCCCTCTGGGGCACCATTTCCCCCAAGGCCTTGAAAATCCCCCTCCCGTGGATGAGCCGGAACTTAAGGGAGTCGCCTCGGCGAACTGTCCTTTCTATTCCAGGTGCTGCTTGTATTTTACCGACTTCCCTGCTTCCGCACTCCTACGAGCGGGCGGGAGCACTCCTACGAGCGGGAGCAGGGGGATCATCTCTGCGGGTGAGGGGATGCTGGGCCAGAGGCCTGGGTCCCAGCCGGCCCGGCAGGAGCGCGCGTGCTGCACTCGGCACGTGCGCAGGGGCCAGGACGCTGACTAGCCAGGGGAAGGGGCGACTGGGGGCGGAGATCCTCTGTCCGAGCCATTCCTGAGCCCCGGGACGGACGGCCGGAAGCAGCGCAAGAGGCAGCCGTGGAGCCCCGCGCCCCCAGGGAAGTGAAGGGAAGGGAAGGCAAGGGAGGGGGGCCCGGCTCCCCCCGGCGCCGTTCTATTGGCCGGCCCGGCCCCCTGGGAGCCCCGCTCCTCGCCGCCCGCGCCTCCGGGTTGGCAGGGGCTGCCCGCCACGTCACATTCCGCAGGCGGGGGTCCCCCCTCGGCGCAGTGCCAGGCGTGGAGGGGCGGGCGGGATTTCCGCAGGACTCGTGTTAGCTGTGGGAAGCGGGAGCCCCGAGCACGGAGGGCCGGCAGCCCCGCGGCCCCTTGGGGCGGGCGGGCGGGCGGGCTGCCTGCGAGACAGCCTCGGAACGCCAGCCGGGCCGGTGGCCAAGGGCACTCTGCACATGCTCGGCGGCCCCCGCCAGCCCTGCCCTCCTCCGCCTCCAGGGGCCTTTCGGGATCGGGGCTGCTGCGCCGCCCGCCCGCCCGCCCCTGCCCGGCCCCTTGCAGCCACGTCCCCCAGTCCCTCCCCTCAGCCTGCCATTAGCGGCTCCCGCACCAGCCCGTCCAGCGGCTCCTCGAAGCGCCCGAACGCTCCCGCGATGCCGCTCGCTGTCCCGGCGCTGCTGCTCTCCCTCCTGCAGCTGGCCCGCGCCCAGAGCCCCTCGCCCGCGCCGACCACCAACCAGACCAGGTAGACCCGCGCGCGCGCAGCCCTGGCGGAGCCCCGTCCCGCCAGCCCGCCCGCCCGTCCCTGGCCTCGGCTCGAAGGGATCGGGATCGGGATCGGGGCGGCCGCCGGGGCCCCTCCGGAAGGCGGCGGGCGGGCGGGCGAGCCGAGCGGTCCCCGGCTTTCCTGAGCGGGCGGCAGGAGCTGCGGGGAAGGGGCTGCCGCTTCAGGGCCGAGCCAAGAGCGGGAGGCGAGCTGGGCTGCGCCGCCGGTCGCTCCCCTCACCGCCGCCCTCTCGCGACAGGCCCGTCTTCCTCTGCGGTGGCGATTACAGCGCCGGCAGCGGCTACCTGGCCAGCGAGCGCTTCCCGGACCACTACCCGCCCAGCAAGACCTGCACCTGGACCATCACGGTGAGGCCGCCCCACCCGCCCCGCCCCGCCCCGCCCCCGCGGACGGAAGGGCTGAGCCAGGCTGACCTTCTCTGCTTTGCCCTGCCCTGCCCTGCCCTGCCCCACAGGTGCCGGAGGGGCAGGTGGTGATGCTCTCCTTCCGCGTCTTCGACCTGGAGCCCGACCCGATCTGCCGCTATGACTACCTGGAGGTCTTCAACGGGCACGCACCCATCGAATCCCAGCGCCTGGGCCGCTTCTGTGGCACCTTCCGCCCGGGTGCCATCCTGGCCACCAGCAACCGGATGCTGCTGCAGATGGTGTCCGACGAGGGCAGCGGCGGCAGGGGCTTCCTCGTCTGGTTCAGTGGTGGCCTCCCCCATGTCGATGGTAAGAACCTCTCCTCCCCCCACCCCCCAGTGGCCGGGCCTGCCAGGACCACCCCCTTCCGGGGCCCCACCAGAGCTGTGCTGGGATGGTGCACCCCCACCAGACAGGGCCCAGGAAGCCAAAGGAAGCTGGGGGCGCCCGGTGGAGGGGGAAGGGGAGGGGCAGAGCAAGGGGGCAGCAGGCCTGGTTCTCTTGCAACTGGCAGGCCAAGGGCTGGGAACAGGATGCAGCCAGCCGCAGGAATGAATCGCGGCTGACGCAGGGGAGGCCGGCTGGCTCCCCAGATGTTTCTCATACAGGCTGGGAAGGGGGATGGGGAAGGACAGCTGTGTTCAGCCAGAGGTGGAGGGAGGGGACATGGAGCCAGACTTTGCGCCCAGGTGGGGGACGCCTCTCTGTGAACGTGGCCCCGATGCCAGGGGTGTCTCTGAGCAAGGATGCTCCCTGCCTTCTTGTCCTGCCCCACCGCCGCTGCCAGTCCCAACGTCCAGGACCTTTTTCTAGGGCGCCCAAAGGCACGGCGGAAATGGGCCCCCAACCACATAGGCTCCTGGGCTTTCTGGGAGCCGTGGGACTATTGGGATGGTGAGTACGGGAATCCACTCTGCGCTTCCTCCCAGCTGCGCCTGGCAGCCTCCCGAAGCCTCTGAAGAGAGACCGGCACTTGGCTTGGCTTTGGCGGGGGGCGGGGGGTACTGAATGCTGCTGCTCTGCGGCCACAAGTGACCATCAGGGATGGGACGTCAGGCTGGGCTGCCAGGAAGAATAATAAAGCAGCTAATCAGGAACTTGGCAGAGAACCGCCCCCCCATCCCTCCCCCCCCAAGCATTCTTTGCCTCCTGTGTCTAGCTGGACAAGGCTAACAGCTTCCCCACTTCCACTTCCGCTGTAACTGGTCATTAGCAAGGATTTTTCGGTCTCCAAAATGAGTGTTTTGCTCTTCTACTCCCCTCGCGGGCCTCTCTCAGCAGCACAGCTGCCCCCGCCCCCCCGCTCTCCACGGAGGCCACCCTCATGACTTCAGGCAGGGTTCTTGCCTGCCCTCCCCTCTGGCTTTGTGATCCATCAGTCTGGAACCCCCTCCAAAAAGAACAGTCTGCCCCTGAGGGTGAGGGTGGGAGCTGAGCGTCCAGATCATTCCTTCTGATGCAGGTTGGCCCGCATGCAAGAATGCACGCAAAGTCAGGTTGCAGAGTAGAATGACACCCCTGGCACGGGCCGTGGAGAGATTTTTCACGGTTTGCATGTGGGCATGTGTCCGCAAGAATGCCTGGTTGTTTCTGACTGTATGAGCCCTGGATCCATGCACCCTGGCATGCGTATTTGTGCTGAGCATCTGCCTGTGGCTATGCACGTCCCTGGGACAGGTTTGCAGGAGGTGAGTATGTCTGCCCTGAGTTGGGTCATGCACACGAGCCGCTTGGCTTCCCTACGCTTCTTCAGGGAAGCCTTCTGGGACACCCCACTCACACGCACGCCCATCACTCTGCCTGGCCATGGGCACTCACCTAATGGTGCAACATCTCTGGGTGCTTCGTTCCATCCAATATATTCAGTTTAGGTGCCACCCGACTCCAGAACAACTCTGGGCAGTTTGAGCCCAAAGGGACTTGTGCCCCCCTTTCCAAGCCTCTGCAAAGCCAGGCTGGCCAGCAAGAGAAGTCAAGGTTCTGCTCCTGCCAGCTATGTTCTGCATGGGAAAGGATACGCACCAGCCGCTGGCTCAGAGCAATGCTGGCTGGAGGAAACAGCTGTCTTGTGCCTGGGGGTTCCTTCTTCTCACTAGGCTCCTTCTTTATTTTGCAGAGCACCAGTTCTGCGGGGGGAAGCTTGAAAAAGCCCAAGGCTCTCTCAAGACCCCCAACTGGCCTGAAAGCGACTACCCGCCTGGCATCAGTTGCTCCTGGCACATCATTGCTCCACAGGACAAGGTATTGTTGCTGGAGGCAGAAATAGCTCTCAAGCCTCCCCTCTTTGCTGTGAGGGCAGAACTGCAAGCCACCCATTGCCACCCCAAACGTTGGTGGCTAAAACGGAGGAGCGGGAGCATGACCCCTCAGTTCCCCTCTGGTCTAGGTGATCGTGCTCACTTTTGGGAAGTTTGACGTGGAGTTTGACACATACTGCCGGTACGACTATGTTGCCGTGTTCAACGGTGGGGAGCAAGATGACTCACGCCGCATTGGCAAATTCTGTGGAGACAGCTCGCCCAGGTAGGTTTGCCCTTCTCATGCTGGGAAATCCCCCTTGGGTGGGTTAAAAGCGAAGCCTCTGGCCCAGGACGATTCCTGGCTTGGTCTCTCTGGAATCCGAGGCAGCAAATTCAGCGCCAGGTCCGCACTGGGGTCAGCAAAACCTCAAACTAGCGCCTCGGTTTGCCCTGCTCTTTCACCCGTGGAGCTGCAGATCCTCCTTTGCCACCAGTTTAAGGGGCCCTCTCATAAACAGCTCCTTCTCGGCACCCAGGGTTGCCATCACCAAAAAGGCACCCACCGAGCCCAGCTCAGGTTGGCAGTGCAGTTGGGTGCTTCTGGACTGCCCAGAGAGAACTTCCCCACCTTCCTCTCGCCCCCTCCCCGCAGCCCAGTCCTCTCAGACAGCAACGAGCTCCTGGTCCAGTTTGTCTCGGACCTCAGCGTCACGGCCGACGGGTTCTCCGCCTCGTACGTGATGAAGAATCGCGATGAGCCGGTGGACACCACGTGGACCCAGCCCACGGGCCCTGTCTTCCCAGGCTCCAAGCCCACTCAGACGGACAGGAAGCCTATCCCAGCTAAGCCCAAACCTGCAAGCAAACCTGGAGGCCCAGCCAAGCCATCACCACCCCCCAAGCCAACGCCCAAAGCCCTTCCTGATGCTGTGGGCCCCACAACTCCTGCTGCAGGTGAGGGCACTGAGGGAGGCAGGTGGTTTGTTTTGGGCCCAGCCTGGCCTGTGTTCTGAGCACAGGAGGGGCCAGTGTGAGCTGCTGGTGCTGAAGCAGGCCTGCACCCAGGGAACTCAGGGAATATGCCAGAACGTGGGCAGAGTGCACTGGCACTGGGCCCACCCTTCTTATCAGTGAAGCCATGGAGGGCAGAAGGGGTTCCTGGCCTTTTGTGTCTGCTCTGGGATCAGTCCTAGCTGTTCCTCTCGTGTCTCCATCCAGGTCAGGTCACGTGCCCAGAACGCTGCAAGCGCGCAGGGAACCTGCAGAGCAATTTTTGTGCCAGTGACTTCGGTAAGCTCCATAGGGGCCATCCTCCCAGCGTGGGATGCCCACATGCCTTCCACCTACCAACCTTGCCAGCCCCAGGAACCATCGCTGAGCAACCCCCAGTGATGGGAGCAAAGTCGTCACAGAATTGGGAGGGGCCCCAAAGTACACAAAGTCTGCCTAGTGCCTCCCTCGCCGCCAGCTTCTCACCCTCTCCCCAATATCCCATTTGCAGTGATCACAGGCACCGTGAAAAATGTTATGCGAAGAACAGGCACCGGGGTCATTGCTGCCGTGACGCTCATCCAGGCTTACAAGACGGGAGCCTTGAACCTCCCTCCAGAAGGAAATGAAGCCACCCTCCGCCTGGATGTGCCCTGCAGACAGTGCCCCATTCTCAAGAAAGGTGAGAGGGCGGGCAGTCCGTTGCTTGAGAGCGTTCTCTTCACAGGCGGCTCCTTCACTCAGATTCCCCAAATGCCCTCATCAGCGCAGCATCCCCCTGCCCAGGGGTGGGGCAAGACCGTGGGGGAGGGCGCGGTCTGGCCAGTGGCGGAAGTGGCCACAATTGCTGAAAGGCCGGGACACGATGCCAGGCTGCTTTCCCCTACTCTGTCAAGATCAGGAGGACCGTTCGGATGCAGCTTTTGGTGGGGGAAGAGGGCTCGGGACCCTCTCCTGCCCCTGGCTCAGTGCTCTCTCCTCGGCAGGGGCCAGCTACGTCTTCATGGGCAGGGTGGAGGCCGATGGAACTGGGCAGCTGCCTCCCACCAGTTTCGTGGTCCCCTTCCGCCAGCAGCAGCATCCGATCCTCACAAACTTCAGCAAGCGTCCATGCGCTGGTCCAGCCACCAGGAACTAGACCTGAGCGCCAGGAGGAACGAGGCGGCAGCAGCCTTGGCCGAGCTGCTCTGCTTCTCGGTCGTGGACAGGCTTCGGAGAAGCCGCACGAGCGGCACCGTATAATCAATAATTTTGCGGGTGGGGGGAGAGGGAAGCAGTTCATGGACTCCCTGGGTGAAGAATTGCACAAATCGTTCCACGTTGTTCACACCCATGCCACTGTCTTAAAGGTATTTTTACACACATGTGCTAGCCTCTGTTGCTTGGCAACGTTGCGGGGCTCCCTCGCACCCCCTCCTGCTGCCCGACGCAGCAGATGCAGCACCCCCCAGGTGGATGCCCTTGATTGCTTAGGCATAGGGGCTGGGGGGCTGCTGGCTTCTGCAACTGAGAAGGGCCAGGCAGGAAGAAGGCCGGTTCCGGCTGCCAGGCCAGGCCATCCCCGCCCCCTTCCCTCCCTCCTGCCCACCCAGCCCCCAAATCTACTTCCGAGCTCTAGGAGCACAGTGCAGGGACGGCCATTTGCCCGCCAAACTCGGCTGGCCTGCGATCAGGCCTGGCCAGTGGCCTTCTGGCAGGCTGTCTGGCTGCAGAGCCGCCACTACGGAAGTAGGACCAGCCCCCTTCGGCAAGCCTGCCCCGGCCACGTCAGCAGCGCGGCTCGGTTGCGTTTCTTCTTCCACGGCAGCCTGAACGGGAAGCTCAGCCTGGCCTTTCCCTGGCGCCAGGTCCTCCGGTCTGGGCCCTCGCCCACAGGGCTTTCGCTTTCTCTCTCTTCTTTTGGGAGGCAGCCTGCCTTCGGGGCAATTGCTCCCCCGGCCGCCGCCTCCTGACCCCCCAGAGCAGCTCCCCCGAGTGTTTTCTCTTTGTAACTGAGGCAGCCGCGGCCTGCAGTTGCCAGGATGGGGGGACCTCAGCTGGGCTGGGCTGTGGAGGGAGGGTGGGGAGGCTGCATGGAAGAACAGTGGAGCCAGCCGCATCTTCCTCTGGCCCCCGCCGGGTCACAAAGCTGGCTTGACCCACTGCTGCACTTTGACCTTCCCAGAACCCCCCGGCAGCCTCTTTCTGTCCTTCCTGCTGGGCTGGTGGCAAAATTGGGCAGACAAGCAATGGACATGTGTTGCTCCCCACAGAGGCCTGCTGAAAGGCAAGGCGTGCGGGCCTTCCTCCTCCTCCTCTTCCTCCTCCTCCTCCGTCTTTGTCCCAAGGCCTGGCTTTTTTTTGGCTTCCAAAGGAAGTTAGGAGTCTGCCTGCTTCCCACACCAGGGGCCCTTCCCTCACTTAATCAGGGCCAGAAGGCTTGGGCGGCAGGGCCTGAGCACCCCCTTGTGGTGCACGTGGGGCTGGCAGAAGCCCTGAGCGGAGCTCACTTTCCCTGCTGACCCGAAGTCACCCGGCCCAGGCCTCGAGCCAGGCGGAGCAGTGCTCCAGCTGTCCTTGTGGTGGTCATGGGGGGGGTTGGACTATTTCTGCTGCTCCAACATTTGGGGGGGGGCTTTCTACAAATAGAAGGTGGTGGAAGGTCCTGGCTACTCACCTTGAAAGGGGATGCGGTGGCGCGGCGGCTTAATGACGCTGAAAGTTGCCAGCCAGAAATGGTCGACGCTTCAGCAGTTCGAGTCCAGCCTTCGCGTTAGCAGGGTGAGCTCCTGTTTCCTCCCCAGTTCCTGTCAACCCAACAGTTCGAAAACTCACGTGAGTAGATAAATGGGGACTCTCACTCCGGTGGGAGGAAAAATGCTGGTGGCGCCTTGCAAAAAGGAGTCGGGAGCAGTTGCCGGTAAGCGCGAAAAACCGCGCGCGCCTGAAAAGGGTGCGAAGCAACGGAAACCCCACCTCCTGCGCTCGCCAGCTGGGCTCTGCCCTAGGAAGGAGGCTCTGGCAAACCACTTCTGAAACAATTGCCTTGAAAACTGCAAGGACTCGTCCAAGCAGTCACTGCAGAGTCGGTAACAACTGAGCGCAGATGAAAAAAAAAAAAAACTCACCTTAGGGTGGGGAGAACTCAGCTAGTCAGCAGCAGTATTTTATTTTAATTGAATATTCCAATTTCCAAGCTGCCGGACTCTGCAACAACTCTGGGCAGCTCACAATGAAATAAAGTTAAATATAACACATATCAAAGAAAAGAAGAGGTGGCTGATCAGAAGACCAACTCATAACAGGAAAAAAAATGCCTACAGCACAAAAACAAGGGAGCTCAACTGCCCATCCTGCCCCAGGCCTGGGAGAAAAGCAGGTTTTTGGCAATCTGCGGCATCAATGGGGGCGGGGGGGGGGGGGAGAGGCAGTACGGATTTCTGGGGGGACATCATGCTAGAGGGCAGGAGCCACCCTCAAGAAGGCACGCTTCCTGGGTCCCACAAGATGACCCAGCTTCGTTGGCAGGACCTGCAGCACGCCCATGCTAGCTGACCTCACCGGACAAGCCAAAGATATACAGTCCCTCAGGTAGCCGGGCACTAAGCCTTCTAGGGGGCAACCTTGAAGTGCCGTTGAAAGGCAACTGGTAACCAGGGTGCCTTGCAAAGCAGCAAAGACGGGTGCCTGTGTGCAGCAAAGGGGGCCTATCAGTCCTCCTCCGGGATCGTCCCCAGGCACTTTGATGGGATGACGGTCCTTAGGCACTTGGAGCAGCCCTGGGAAATCAGGCAGGGCAAAGGCCTCCCCCAAGGGGTGCTTGCTCCCCTCACCTGTTCTCCCAGAGAAGGGCCAAAAAGGTTCTTTGTCAGTTTGCCCAACCAGGCACCCTTCCAGGTGAATTGCAACTCCCCTCGTTGGAGACTCAGCTGCTGGGGGTGGCCTTTCTGGAGGAAAACCCCCTGCCTCTCAGCGTCCTCCACTTTGGGCACCTTCCAACCTTCCTTTCCTGCTCATCTGAAAGGCCCCAATTCCACTTTTCCTCCTGGGAAGGCTGCCGCCAACCCCTCCCCGGCTGGTATTCTCCTCTGACCCCCTTGGAGCCCCAGCTTGATCCCAGGGAAGTAGGAGTGGCCAGCTAGCTGGGCCTGGGGCTCCCCTGGCCGGGCAGTTGGCTTTGGGGCTGTTCTCTGCACTCCCTCTTTAAGCCCCCCCACATCCAAGCCCGTTAGAGCTGGGTGACCTCCGCCCTCGGAAGGTTGCTGGGCGGGTCACTCTGCGAGAGCTTGAGCGTCACCCGGAGCTGCCCGGGAGGCCCTTAGGCGGGAGGAAACCGTCCGGGAAGGAGGGGCCGCGCTTCTGCCCCCGGGTAGAGCTCAGGGGCTTCGGTCCGCTGCCTTGCTCCTGCTTGGCCCCCGGTCACGCCGCCTCCTCGCGGGACAGGCCGATGGTTGGCGCCCGCTCAGCGGCACGGCGGCGCTCCAAGGAACCCGTTTCCTGACCTGCGGCAGAAGCCGCTCATCCCCTTCGCCCGGGTAGACCCCCTTCCCTCTCCCAAGGCGCGGGGCACCTGACCGCGCGGCTGCCCAGTATCAATGCTCGCGCGCCTTCGGGAACGCGCCCCCCCCCCGGGATTATAGGCCGGTCGCCGCCGACGCTGCCCCTCCTGCAGAGCCCGGAAGGACGCCTACGCGCCCGGGACCCGCGAGACCGCAGCGCGGGGCTGGCAGGTGCGGGCGGAGCAGCCAAGGTAGCCTGCCCCGTCCAGGGGGAGCGGCACCTGCTCCGCCCCTCCCGGGAAGTCCCCCCTCACCTTCAGGCGCAGAGCTGAACCCCCCCCCCCCGCCACACACACACACGCGCCAGGGCGCTGCAGTGACGCTCGCCTTGCCCTGCCCTGCCCTGCCCTGCCCACGACCATCCCGGGGGCTCCCCAAGGCCTCCACGCGCTGTCCGATGCGCTCGGCGGAGCGCAGGCAGGCGGGCGCCGCACGGCAACCGGTAAAGCCCCCGCCGCCCCAGCCCCCTCCGCATCCCCTCCCTGGCACCGTTTCCAGCTTCGGCCCCCCGCCCCCCGCGCAAGAGAGCAAGCTCCGCCTTTGTAAGCTGCTTTTCTTGGTGCCGGCTCGGCTCCGCTCCGCTCCCTGCAGGCACCGGGGAGGCGGCGGCGGCGGCGGCGGCGCCCCAGCCGCGCTTCCCGTCAGCGAGGAGCAGGTGGCTTCTCCGCAGCGCTCCCGGGGCCGCGATGGGCGCGGGCGGGTGCCGGGGGCCCTTCGGCGCGGCTCGGCCGCTCCTGAGCTCCAGCGAGGTTCCGCCCAGCATAACGGAGAGCTTCATCCTGAGCGGCTACCGCTGCCCGGGCTACACCGCCGCCCAGTGCCTCCTCTCCGCCTTCCGGCCCACCAACGAAACCGGCAACTTCTGGACCCACTTCCTGGCCCTCTTTGTCTTCGCCTTTCGCTTCCTGGAGCAGTTCTGGGGCCTGGAAGGGCCCCTCCCTGGCGGGCTGCTGGATCCTTTCTATTACCCCCTCTGGAGCTACTTCCTGGGCGTCTGCAGCCTCCTGGTTGCCAGCAGCATGGCCCACCTCTTCAACTCCATGTCGCTGCTGGTCCGGGAGATCTGCTTCTACATCGACTACGGCACCATCAGCGCCTACACGGTGGGCTCCTCCTTGGCCTACTTCTATTACGTGCGTCCTCGAGCCTCGCCACCAGCACCAGGGTCCGCTCATCTCTCTTCCAGCCGTCGGGAGGGCGCCAGCTGGCTCGGTGCCGTGGCCGGCCATGCGGGCCCCTGGTTTGAAGCCCTGTATGTGCCCACAGCTTGCCTCATTGCCCTCTTCTGCACCCTGGCCTGCTGCAGCACCCGTCACCAGTGGCCCCGCTACCGGTACCTCATCCGCACGCTGGTCTTCCTGTTACCCTTCCTGGTGGTTTCCATCCCAGTTTTCCACAAGCTCTGGTGGGCGGGGGGCGGCGCACGGACTGGCCGCTTCTTCCTGCGCCACTGCTTCTGGCTGCTCGCCTCCGGGATCTTCAACATCAGCAAGATCCCTGAACGCTTCAGCCCCGGGAAGTTTGACATCTGGGGCCACAGCCACCAGTGGTTCCACTGCTGCACCTTTATGAGTATCTTGGATGAGCTCCAGATGATCCATGGGGAGATCGAGCAGCTGGGAGCAGGGCCCCCTCTCCCGCCCAGAGCTCCCACTTTCCTCTCCACCTTTGGAGTCATGCTGCTGCTGCTGGCACTGCTTGTGAGTATCGTTGGCTGGTTCGGGGCCCGCGCACACGCCAGCCACCAGGGCGAGACCCAGCCCAGGAAGGAGGACTGAGGTGGCACTCGCCTCTCTGGCTGCCATCTGGCACCCTGAGAACCTGCACTGAGAGGAGTCCTCCTGGGGGGGGGGAGCCAAGCCCGTGGAATAAAGAGGAGTGACTTGAACCCCAAACAATGCAGTTTTCGTAGACGGCCTGCCCCTCCCCTCCCCTGAGAGGGGGCCAGAATTAAGCAAACAGGACTGAAATGGGGCATGGAAATGGGAGGGGAATGTGCAGCTTGGAGCAGGAAGCCCTGGGAAGGAGCCCCGGAACAGAATGGCTCCGGCTGGGGGCCAAAGAGGGCTGGGCCCAACCGCTCAGCTTAGATCCCAGTGCCAACTCCTCTTGGGTACAGGTACCACAGCGAATGTGGTTATCTGCTCTGCCTCTGCCAGCCCCAGCCCCCTTGCTTTTAAAACAGCCACACTCATTCCTTGGAGCCCCTTCCCGGTTTCTCTCCCTCCAGCCCCGTTCCCAGCCTTGTGGTACATTCTGCCTAAATATACAGATGTAAACCAAGTTGCTTTGTTTAATGCACAAAAATAGGGGTGTTTCGCTGAGTATTTTTGGTGGGGAGGGGGAGTAAAAATAGCTTTTCAGTGGAAAGTTTGGCTGCTGCGTGCCGCCAGGCTTGTCCCGCTCTCTTTCCAAAGCGAGGGCTTTCTGTGATGGCCAATGGAGGGGCCGCCTTTCCCCTCCTTCAGCCTCCAAGTGGCGCTGCCACTGAGGTCACCAGAGGGCTGCACAACAGCTGCTGGGAGCGGGAGGGGGGGCGTGTGGGCAGAGGTCCAGGCTCCCAGGCTGGAACTGACCTTGGCCAAGATTGTGGTGGGAGAGTTGGGTGCCCCAACCTCCCAAAAGCTTCCTCAGGATGCTTTATGGGATCCTTCCTCACAAGCCAACCCACTTCCACGTGGGGAGCCAGGCTGCGTCAGCTCTCTTTGCCCGCACTGTCGCTCCGGGCTCCTGGCAGGGGATTGCCTGTATTCTGAGCCCAACTGCAGGGCTTAAGCAGATGCTATTTAGCTCTGGAAACTGCCTCCAGTCCCCACCATCCGTCACTCTCCTCTTCCACGTGCCGGGAACAGTAAGGTGTCGGTGCCTCCTAGCTCAGGCCTGACGGGCAGGTCAGAAAGCGTACCGGCTGGTTCAGCCGCTGAGCACATGCCGAACTTCCACACTAGGGCTGGCATTCACACCCTTCAAGGAGCATCTGAGGCGCGCAATTGCACACAGCTGAACTGCAGCACACGGGAACTGGCAGGAGCTCTGTGGGGCTGAAGGACAGAGCTGGGGTCCCAAGGGCGAAGGATAAAGAGAGGACACGGAAGTGAAGCGCTGGCTGTGGACAAGGGAGCGGGGAGGGCTGCCACTGGAGGAACAGCGGGCGTCGAGAGCTACAGCCACAGCAGGTCTCAGGCAATCTCAGGCCTTCCACCCAAACCCAGATTTGGCTTTGTTCAGTCGTTAAGTCGTGTCCGACTCTTCGTGACCCCATGAACCATATTGCGCCAGGCCTTCCTGTCCTTTAGATTTGGCTGCCCCCTACGAAAAGGCCCTCTTCTGTGTCCTTGCAGGCTGGCAGATCAGGAGGGAACCAGCGATCTTAGGGAATCAAAGGGGGATCGGTACTTGTGGATGGAGTCGCTCCATCATGGCTCATGATGTTACCGCCCCGCCCCAAGCGATCATCCTGGCTCAGAGAGGTCTGGAACCCTAATGACAGAAATGGCAACCCCTGGATTGATGGCGGGCAGCCTCTGCCTGGTTCTGCTGCCTCTGTTTTTGGCACAGCAACCGCAGAAAAGTTGCCTGAAGTTCACACCCTTCAAGAGCCACGCTTGCAGGAGAGGGGAAGGGCGGGTCTTGCCTGGGTCCCTGCATCGCCCGGCTGTGCCTGGCTTCCTCAAAGGGCACCGATGGAGCTTTGACTTCCAAGGGGGCAGCGCTTTCTCTGGGCACTGGCCTGCCAGCAGACCTGTTCCAGGGAGCATGGGATATTCCTGGGGCGTTTGCACATGAGCTCTGAGCTGCCGACATGGCCTAGTACAACACTTACGCTAAAGCCGAGGGCACGTTATCGATGTGCCCTCCAGAGGAGGCTGCGCCCACAGTGCATGGCTGTGCCTTGTGGTCAACAAACACCCAGCTGCTGCTGCTGCTGCTGCCGCTCTTTTGATTGGCGGTCGCCCATTTTGCTCTGTTAGTTTTGTCCTTTGGACAGGACGTTCTGTCCAAAAGAAGGTGAAAGACGCAGGGCCAAAGAGCATCAGGGTGCCCGTGGCGACCTGCCTTTCACATTCAGCCCCTCCTCTGAAGTCCCAGTCCAGTCGCTAGTCGCCTACTCCTGCGTGGCTCAGCAGAGGCCGCACAAGGTCTGTGCTTGTGGTTTATTTATTCCCAATTGTTCAGTGTGAATCTTCTCTATCTGTGAATCATGATCCATGATGCGTATAAGGGAGGGATATCGGGAACAGGAGGAACGGGGTGAGGGAGCCACGACCTGTGAGCTAGCTGGAAGTGGGGGTTTCCCGGAGTTCAGCTGCCCGCTGGATCATCTCCAGAGCCTCCCAGAAGAAATCCTTCTGGAACGTCATGAGAGGCATGCTACCAACGGCTTCCTTCATTTTGGCCATGCGCCCCTCCAGCGTCGGGCATTTGTGCAACTGGCTCAGGTACTCTTCACAAGTGCGAGCAGCCAGAGCTTCTGCATCGCTGGGGGGCACACCAGCCTTGCTGGCAGGCAAGTCCCGGTAGGCCGGCACCTCCTCAATGTCGTGGCTGGACAGCATGTAGAGGCACTCGCGGGTGGAGCAGATACGGCGGGCACACGGTGGCACCTGCACAGGGGTAGGGGACGGTGATTAGGGAGCGCCCTACTCTGCATGGGAAGCTATGGGTGCAGCTGGGCTGGGGAAAGACGCTGAAAACCAGGAGCTAAAGTCAGAACTACAAAATCACGGATAGAATAACTGCGGTAAATTCCTCTGGGTCAACAGGCCGGTCTCTACGAGACATGGGTAGAGATTCAGCTTCTCACTTAGTTGCAAGTGGACTGTTTGTCCTTGTTTGCATCCCACCCCTTGGTTCTGGATGGAGCGGGGGGGGGGGAGATTTGGCGATTTTAGAGGAAGGGGGGGAGAGGAGTGGAGCCTGGCCCATGTGCCAGACCTCACCCACACTAGCCACTGCCGCCTTTGTTTCAATTTCTAAGGTGAGTCAAGACCGAGGAAACCCACTCTTTAAAAGCGGGAGAGGAAGGGTGGGTGGAAAGACTGGCACTCAGATCCTGAGGGCTCCTCAGGAGTGAAGAGACGAAGAGACGGTTTGAGGCGCTCTCCTCCGGTTCTCAGCCCCGGCCCCTTGCGTGCCCGGCCCCCTCTCACCTTGATCTGCAGCCGGACAAAAGAGGCGCTGCCCTTCGGCCACCCCGGCAGACGCCCCCCTGCTCCACAGCCACAGCCCATCAGGTCCTTGCTGAAGTCCCCACTCTGGCTCAGCACCAGGGTGTGGTTGAGACCGCACCACAGGTCTATGGGCCATTTGAGGTAGTGCACCTGCGTGGGACGATGACAAGGGCGTCTCTGATCAGGGCTGAGGATCTACTCCCCCTACCAGACATATGAAATGCATTTCCTGCTACAGGCCCAAAGCTGGAGGCATGGCCCAAGATTAAGGACTCTTCCTCTGATTGTTATTCTGGAAAGACCTGACATCCTATAGCCACGGTTTCAGGTTGGGGGGAGGTTGGCCAGGCAAAAGTAGGGACACCCAAAACCGACAAGGGCCCAGTGAAGCCGCCAGGGACAGAAACGTGTTGGGCAATAACCAACTTGGCTGGCAGATCCAAACCTCCCGGCTCTTGAGACCCTCTGGAAAATGGGATGGATGGGAGAGAAGATTATACTAAACCTGGGCAGGCTCTCCACGGTCTATCTTGTCCCCTGTACCCAGCTGACCGTAACGGTTATTTCCTTGCATGAAAATCCGTCCAAATTCATCGACCAGACCCAGGTGGTTGTAACCAAGGGCACAGCTGAGCACCTAACACAAGTGGAGAGAGAGGCCATGGGACTGAGGAAGTCTGAGCCAGACATCGAGGCTGAACGGTGCAAGAAAGCCAGCCCTGAGGAGTGGTGGGGAAGACAGCAACCGTTTAATTCGAGAAAGACCTCTGGAAGCAGTCCAGAGTGAAAACACTTGATTTACTGTGAGAAGTATGCTTCCGAGCGCGTGGAGCACTTTCTCCCAGGAGCTGTGAGCAGGAATGGCAGCGGCAGTAGGAATTCCCACTCTTAATTTCCATGCGATATCCTTAAGCGCCTGGGACTCCGTTGTCCAGGCCCTCTTGGGAACCATTGCTTTGCTGGAACTGTTGTCCAAGACGTCTGGGCGGAAGGAGCGTTGGACACCCCCCCCCCGCGAGCACAGAGCAGGGTAAAGAGGAGAGCAACAGCGGTTACCCAGGCTTGGTGGGCCTGTTGGTAAGGTCAAATAAGCATGGGGGTCTTACCTTGATTCCTCCCCACCACCTCATGACACCGTCTGCCTGTGTCATGCTGACTTTACTGCAAGTTCCTTTGTGTGCCTTGATGCCAGCTGGATTCCTGCCACGGGACCAGGTAAAGCAAAGTTCTACCTGTGTGTTACCTTAGCTGGGAGAGAAAGGGCCAGGGGCATCTGCTGGTCAAGCGGGTCGAACGCATGCAGGGTGCCAAAGAGATCACGGTAAACACCAGGTGAGTGGACTTCGAAGTACACGGTGCCCTCGTCTGTGATGGGGAGACAGGCTCACAGTTGGCTCAAACCGAACTCTGCAAAGCACCAGGGGCTTCCCCCCCCCCCCCCCGAGCAGAGTCTAGCTGATCTGAGACAGGGCAGAAGGGGTGAAGGCAGTCTGGGACAGGCATTGGGAACAGCTTCTCTTTCCTGGGGACGGTTCTCTGGCCAGGCTTTGCTTTGATTCAGAGCTGTTCTTGCTTTCCCTTCTCAACTCTCCCTTTACCTCCACCTCCCCCGTTTGCTTCCAAACCAGTTATCGCCCCCCTTGATTTGCAGTGGCATAGCTTCTTGCCTCGATCATCAGGTGCCCTCCTCTCAAAGTTTGCCTCGCTCCTCCTTCCCAATCCACATGAGCTACTTCTCAATCCTCAGCCTCGGCCTAATGGGACTGGGGAGGCCCTAAGTGTGGGCCCTGTTGCACCTGGATGCTGTACAGCCCCTGAGCACCTGCCAGTGTTACCATTTATTTATTTGTTTATATTAAAAAGCCGGATATGGCCGCCCATCTCATATAATGATCCTAGGCGACTCACAACAATCAATAAAAACACAGACAAAAACAAAACCACCCTTCCTGCCAGATGCCAGATCAAACCATGGTGAGCCAGGATGGTCAAGCCCTACCAGAGTCCACAGAGTCCCCTTTGGGTTGAAACTGGCTTTGCGGCAGCCGTCATCTTTGAGTTACCTGTGAGGTAGACGGCGCTGCTCTGGTTGGAGTGCATGTTACGGATGGAGATGTGTGGAAGACACTTGGAAACTTTGCGAAGTGCCAACTGCACTGTGTAGGAACGGGGCTGATCCAGCTGGGTCTCATTCACCACCAAGCTGTAGATCTTTCCTTCCTCTGCGAAGAAAAAAAATCTGTTCCAGAAGGTGATGGTAGGAAGAATATTGTGCTGCATCCATACAAGCAATGCCAAATGGTGGGAGGTCTTGTGGTGGATAAAGCGTGCCTCTCCTTTTCTCCCACAAGCAGAACTATGTTGGATCAACCCAGGGCTGAAACATCCTTCTCTGTGGTGGACATGTGCCCTGAAAAAGGAGCAGAACGTGTCCCCTTCGGGGCCTGCAGACGATCTGCACACTCGCTGCTGAACACGAGAAAGGACCCTCTTTAATGTATGTGGCCACCACTGGTCTTCTCATTCTCACCTGTCAGGAGCAAGAGGGACCTTTCTGTCTCTTGTCCCACCAGCACAATCTGCCTGAACTTCATGGAGAAGTGGAAGGTCATCTTGAACACCCGCTGCCCACTGGATTGCAGATACACCTCCACACAGTCACAGAGGCGGCTGCCAGTTGCTGGGCCAGAGCCCTCATTGCGCCCCAAGGCAGTGGTGACTGGCTGTTCCCGGGTGGCCAGCACATACAGGTACTTGCGGTACACCGTGTCATTCCGGGGGTCTGTGGCAAACTGCAAGGCGAAGATAGGAGGAGGCGCCCAACATCAGGAAGTTGCAGTAAATGCTCAGGGATCTAAATGGAACAGAGGTTATCTACAACATGTGGGTGTCCCCCCTGTGGTCACGGAGCAGCGCTCTCTTCCTGGGGTATTCCATGTAGTCATCAAAGCGTTTGCTGCCAAGTGCTGGCAACCAAGGGTCCTCGGTCCCTCCAGGAATTCGCTATTTGTTGTTGCAAGGGTTTCTAGAGGAGTACAGAGGTTGACTTCCAGGTGCCAGAGGGTGGTCTCGTCACTCCTCAAAGGGAATGAACCTCTACTGTAACCTGCGAGAGAGCGGCTCTTCTGCCCTCCCCTCCACCCCCAGACCCCCGGGCAGCCAGGCAAGGAAGCAGCTGAGGTACTAAGAGCCAGCAGAGCCCGGCGACTGGAAGCGCCAGCTTCAAGGTGGAACCTTCCATCCTGCATCCCTGGGGAGTTTCAGAAAAGCTGCTGCTCTCTGTCAGCCTCAGTTACCCTCGTGTTATATGGACGGTTGCAGCAGTGGCCAAGAAAGTAGGAGCAGATGGGGAACAGCCACCTTTATTTCTCAGTCATGATCTGATCACATCCCCGAGTCTGGTCTCTAGGGTATCAAGCCACACAATGGCTCGTAAAGGCCTGTTCGGGTGCAGTTGTACTCTTTAAGTGACCCACAGTGAACCTCTTGCCAGAATTCCTCAAGGCCTGCTCCTTTTCTGTTTTAAGAGCACCAGACCCAGAGACCCTGTACAAACGAGGCTCAGGCATCAATGCCATGCTAGTTAAGAAACCCGGGGGAAAAGGGAATACGGTATGGTGAGGTACCAAAGAATAACTCTTCAGAGTTCCCTCTGGTGCGCTGGAGCAGAAATGAGAGGTGAGGGTTGGTCTGCAATGTGCCAGCGGAGAGAGGGACTCTTTAAGCTGCTGCTTTTCTCTTTTCTACCCATGATTTCATTGTTCTTGGTCCAGGAAGACCAGAAGAATAGAGGAGGAGGCAGGAGAGGGCTGGGTGTAAAACAAGGGAAGAGGATCCCTGATTTCAATTGACCTCCCACCAGCACTGTATTTCCCCTACACCTGATGTGCCAGGACACCCCTCCAGAGCATTTGCCTCCCTGTCGTTTTTGGAAGGAGCAGGACAGGGCTTTGGCCTCGTAGGCACGTACGTCCTTAGCGCTGCGGCACAGGACCATGTAACGGCAGGCACGGCGCCACTGGATGTGGCCCATGGTGGAGGAGACCAGGGCGTTCTTGAGGAAGAAGAGAGTGCCGTTGTAGTCCAAGATGAAGACATGGTCCTTGGTGGGCAAGAACTTCCGGTAGCCATGCGAGAGAAGAGGGGCAACTGTCTTGCTGACGAAATGCCGCCGGCCGCTGAACATCTGGAAGTACAAGCCCTTGGTGTCTGTGGGACAGAGAGACCCAAGGGCAGGGAAATTGGGTCTGTCTAGAGGAGCCAACTCCGTAAGAGCTTTTCCTTCCAGGAGTGGGGCTTGGGGATGAGTCCCACTTTTTACGTTTGAGGAGTTCTCCAAAAGGCCATCCCAACCTTTGCCAAAGCACCACTTCCCTCACGCGGAACCTCTTCCTACACGCGAATGCCCCCCTCCTTTGGACAGTACCCGCTCTTGCTCCTTCCCTCACCTCCCTGCCCTCCATTTCACACCACGCTATACTGACAGTTGAGGATGGCCGATCTCTTCCACGGCCGGCTGCCACCCGAATTCTCATCCCGCAGCCGAGGGGAAAGACGGCGGCAGATCCGCTGCCAGACCCCCTCGCTGTCACAGACTTCGTAGAAATACCGGCAGGTCTGGCCGAGAGCCACCAAGTCCCTTACTGGCAGGAAGGAGATGATGTAGTACAACTGGAAAATGAGTGGGACTCAGTCAAGACGGGTCCCAAACTTTTCCCGAGCCCAGCCTATCCATCCCTGCCCCTTCTCCGGCCCAGATTCACCCACCAGTTCAGGAGGGAAGATCTGGATAGAGGCGGAATCTCCTCTGGTGTTCTTATCCTCCGTGGTCTCAGTAGATGAGCTGCGCCGTTTCTTCTTGGGCTGCTGTAGGCGGAAGAGAGAAGCCAGGGGAGCCATGAATCCCCTTATCCCGGGGCTCTCCTGCAAGGAGGCGAGCGGGACATTGTCCCAAGGGATCTGAAGTGCCCTTAACAGCTACTTGACAGCCAGAAGTTCAGTGGGCAAAGATCTTTCCTGGCATGCAGTGTACTGCTGGTGGATTCACAGCTGACATGCTCTTGGAAAAGCCGAAGAAGAAATAGGAAGCGTCCACCTCACTCCTGCTACTTCTAAAGCTCCAAGACAAGGCTCACGACCTCCAATGAAGAGCTCTTGGACCTTGCACAAATCTCTGATTCCCCAGGTTTCTTCATGGAAGCAACCATAAGTAATTAAGCCAAAAGGAAACTGGTTTCTTGGCCAGATAAAGGGAATAGGAATGCAAAATTCTAGGTGCATTTCCTAAACTGTGCACCAGGTGGCAGAACTGACCATCTTTAAAGGTAAAGAGGTAACTCAGAAAACCTTCCTTACATGTGAATATTTGATGCTGTAAAGTGATTCTACTTCCTTATAGCTGATCCATAAGACTTTTTTGCATGCTTAGGACAACAAGTTGACATTTTTTTGCAGTTGCTTTCTTGTATTGATACTTGGACTTAAAAACATTTTGAAATGAGGCTAGTCGAATTTGCCAAATCCCACATCTGTCTGCTTTTCAAGCTTTTTGCAAAACATTGTGAATCACAGCACTGACTGACTAAGGGTAACAACATTTTCTACAAAATTCAATTTCTATGGAGTTCTCCAGCTTTAAAGAAAGTAGATAAATGCTGGTAAATTAATTTGCATATGCAAACAAGGAATGGGATAAGTGGAAATTCTGCATGCCAAGCTCAGAGAGAAAGCCCCTCCCTTGTTGAGCATTTTCCTGGCCCCTTGGAAGCATTTCCTCACATCCCCTTTTCCATGCCCTGTGGTCAAAATGTATGCTCACTCCAAGTGGCTCTTCAGTGCTAGAGATGTGGGAGAAGCGCTGGGGCTTTCTCCTCCTGAATTTTCGGGTGATGCGCCTGTCGCTCATGTCTGCCCGCCCAGCCGTAGACTGTGCGGTGGGTGTGAGCTCTCAGACCCACCCTTGTTGCTGGGCCCAGCATGGCCAAGGCTTTTGAATGCCTCTGCCCACAAAGTCTATCACCCTGGGGGACATAGCACTATGTGATAATGGCCGTCCTGATGGCTTCACAGAGACTGGGTTTCCCCTGGTAACTGGGGCACTGTGACATCAGCACCCATCTGGGACATGCTTTGTGACCCGGACCCAGGAGATCCATCAAGTCTTCGGATCAAAGATCAGGCTGGGGCATGGATCTTGCAGAGAGCTCTGGCAGTCTGTACTCTGACTTTGCTTTCAAATTCTTGCATGCAGATGCTAAGGAACATGAAGTGGCAGGAACCAGAAGCCTCCTTGAAATCATAGTGAGTTTTCTCTTTAAGAACTCTTGACCAAGCTGTTTCTACCTTGCATTTGGACTTGTTGTTAAAACTGAAGGGTGACTGGATAAAAAGTGATCCATCACTTTGTTTCTTTTAATGTTTGTTTCATTGCAGACAGGGCTAATTGGTGTTGGGTGGAGTCATTGGGAGAGCTGTAGATTCGTACAGGGTCATTTTGGGGGGATAGAGGGAATTGAGTAATTAGGAGGCTTATTTTTTAAAGCTTCCCAAGAAGACACCGTGGCAATATTTGCATTTGTCAAAATGGTACTAAAAAGTGATCAGAAAGAACAGCTGGGTCTTCCCTTACTGAGTTCAGCTTCAGATGAAAAGCTCGGCCCACCCACTAGATTCCCTTCCTTGGCAGAGAATTCAGGAACTCTGGAGCCTGCCAGGGTTCTAACCAGAATCTTATTCCAGAGAACGTTAAGTGCCCAGGCTCTGAGCCACTTTGGTGCTTCCCACCTTCTCCGCTGGTCCCCAGGCCTCATCCACTCACCACCAGATGCTGGCACTCTGTGCTTCCTCATCAATCGTTTGACTTGCTAATGCTTTGCTGCAATTCCCAGGGGTCCAACATGGGCTGGAGTTTTACCTTCGGTGGGCAGCGGCAGCAGTAGTTCTGAGGAGAGGAAGGCCACTGGCACATGAGGAAACACAGCTAGGGGAAGGAAAAGTGACTTACTATACGCAGTTGCCACTGTTAGGGTTAGAGCCATGTCAGCCTATAGAAGCCATACGTCAGCAGGAGTCTGGCAGCCCCTTTTCGGACTAACAAAAAAATGTTATTAAAAGGCCTCAGCTTTCATGAACTGCAGCTCACTTCATCAGATGCAGTCTCCTACGGGTACAAGTCTTAATAGTTGTGAGCAATTAAATCAATAATCACACTGTGACTTGAGCTGTACGGCACCATCCTCTAACCGCATCCCTACCTAAGCAGCCGCACATAAACCCCGGCCACCAATGTTCATAACCTCTTGTTTTCTCCCTCTATGTTCAATTTACAAGAACAACATGTCGCAGCACTCCTGCAGTGACAGGCAGACGAGGGTGTCCGGCTGTGTGGGTGGCAGCAGAAAGCACGCTCCTCTGAGCCAGCCACCGGGCGTGGGGCTGTGCCACAAAAGAGCCGAGCCTCCGCCTGGCCCTTTTCGCAGCCAGAGGAAGAATTATCCACTGATTGAGCGTGCCCTTGTGGCATAATAGAGGTTTCTCCCACTTAGCGGCGCATTAGATGGCGACACCCAGCATTTCCAGCCGCCATTCACAGGATGCTGAAGCGGGTTTCTCACCCGTGGCAACTTCAGGACGGGTGGACTTCAACGCCCAGAATTCCCCAGCCAGCACACTGGCCTAAAGCAGCAGGGAGGCGCCCAGGAAGGGAAGCTGAGAGCCATGGGGTCCATGTGGCTGGCTGGGGAATTCTGGGAGTTGAAGTCCGCCCGTCTTCAAGTTGCCAAAGTTGAGGAGCGCTGGGGCAGAAGACCTCTGGGTTTCCTTCACGGTTCCTTGAAATGCTTCAGAAAAGTTGCCTAGTAAGAGGCTGGAACCGGGAATTTCCGCTCCTTTTGCAACCAGCGTAGGAAAGACGCTCATAAAATCACGGGCAAGCCCGCAATGTTCGCGGGGGCTTTCCAGGAGCTTGCGGTGCATTCGGGGTCAGTGTGGATTAGTCATCCGGCATCCTGCCGAGCCGCTCTGCGTATGCCCCGAGGACCCCCGCGTGCAGCCCCCCCCCCCGTTTTCCCGCGTCAATCTCCCCCCTTCGGTTCCCCGACGTCATGCCCTTCCACGCGTTTGGGCCCGCCTCTCCTGAGGCGCCTTTTATCCTGATTGGTCGTCAGGCACCCCTTCCCCTGCACCGAGAGGCTGTGTCGCTGCTGATTGGCTACCGTGGCTGCCATTCTTCTCTAACGACGCTGATCGCGCCTAGCTCAGCCGCGCTCCCGGCTTTCAACCTCTTGCCGCCAGAAGCAGAGCGACGCTTCGCCTCGTGTCTGATTGGCAGCTCAGCCATCCGTCAGAGGGAGGCCCGCCTTCGCTCGATTCTACGCGCAGTGATACGCCCATTGTTGGCTCGCCTGCTAAGCCAATTGCTTCCCTCCCTGCCTCCTTGAATTTGATAGGGCGGCAGAGGCACGTGTGAGGCAGTTGCACGCGGGGGTTGGGGAAGTTGGATCCGGGGGAAATCTGCCTCCCTCGTAAGCGATTAGCTGGATTGAATCCCTTTCGCACACGTCCCAGTTCTCTTCCATCCCGGGTATTCGATTGGAGCAAAAGGAGGAAGAGTCAGCCAGTCCCTTTAAACGAGATTGGCTCTCGGGTGTGGAAAGGGTCGACCCGGGCCCTTCTGATTGGCTACTTCCCGCGTGGCCGGCCTCTCATAGGCATACGCGATCGTTCTAGCACCGCCCCCTTTGGCTGGGGTCTCAGTGCCTCTGCCTCCGTGTTCTCATTCGGCGCCCGGCGGCCGCAGCGAAAACAGCGGAGCCTGCGGGATGGCGGCGGGCGAGGGCGGGGCCGACTCGCTGCCCCCGCCCTCCCCCTCCTTGCCCGTCCCCCTTCCGGGCCCCGAGCGCGCCTTGGAAGAAGCGGTGGCCTCGGGCAGCCTGAGTCTGGCGGGACGGCGGCTGAGGCACTTCCCCGGAGGAGCAGCTCGGCGCTGGGACCTCAGCGACACCACGCAAGCGGGTGAGGTGCTCGGCCACGCCCCCTCCCGGCTACGCGCCGTCGCTCCGCCTCCCGCGGTGTGGCCACGCTCCTCCGAAGCCCTTTCCCCCCCACTTCTCCCGTCACGCCCCCAGCACTCTCCCTTCTGCACTCAGGCTCCGCCCTCTCCGTTATGCTGTGTTTCGGCCACGCCCCCTGCCGTGCCCCGCCCCTTCGAAGACGCCGCTGGGACTCTTCCCTCGGCGGTCCGCTTCTCCGCCCTGAAAGATGGGCTGGACTACAGCGCCCATTATCCGTGCCGCCTGGGATGATGGGCGCTGTAGCTTAGCCATCCGGAAGGCGTGGGGAGAAGGCCGCCCGGTGTTCCCTCCTCTGGTCGGTCTGGTCCCACTCCGTCCTCCTGGGGGCCGCTCCCGCGGGCCTCTCGCCGGGCGAGACAGCCGTGCCTGGGCTCGGTGCGGCGTGGGAGCCCGAAGGGGAAGGGTCCGCGCAGCGGCTGCCCAGAGACTCCGCGCGTCTGGTCAGCCGGAGGAGACCGTGGCTGATGGGGCTGCGGGAGGGAGCAGCTCCTCTGGGCGTTTTCCGGTGCCCGTACTGCAAGGGAGGCGGGCGGTTCCTCTCCCGCAAGGGGCGCCCCGGAGGCTCGTTCGGCGTTTGAGAGGAGCTGGTCCGGGGGAGACCCGGCCAGGGCAGCCCTGGAGGTGTGGTCGCCCTTCCCTGGCTGGCTCTGCGTGCGGAAGGGCCCTTCTGCTCCTGGGCTCGGGCGGGGGGGGCAGGGTTGTTGGCAGCGTCGAGGAGGAAGAGAAAGGGGTGGGGGGCATCGCCCAAGAGCCTTGTTCCCTTGGCGCGTTTCATGATGCTGTGTTCTTATTTACTTGCATCTCAAGGAACTTTCTGAAAACCAGGTTGGCTCTCCCCTCCCCTCCCCTCCCCTCCTTGGGCAGGAGCCGTGCAGCGTGTCCTCTTCCCTGGCCCTTCTCTGCTGGGGCTCCTGCCCCCTGGAGTTCTCGGCCAAAGGAGGCGCCTCATCCCCTCTTTAACCTCCCACCAGCCCCTCCTGGGAGCGGGAAACAGGCGGCAGGGAGGAGGCCGGAGGGCGGCCGGAAGGTGTGCGTGGTGCCCGCGAGAGGGATGCTCTGCAGGCTCGCTTCCCGTGCTGCTTTGCATGTATTCCTTGCAGACTGGAGTACTTCTGAAAACAGACGTCCTGCTGAGGCTGGCTGGTCCCCCCCCATTTGTGGGGCCATATGCCTGTGCAGGCTGCTTCCCTAGAGGGCAGGGGTTGATGGGTAAGGAGGCGCGTGCTTCTCGCTGGCATTCGTTTCTGCAAGCAAGTCTGCCGGCTGCTGAAACGTCTGCCTGGGGCATGCTCCTGGCCGTGCCCCTGTGGCGAGAGCTTGGGGCTGGCAGGTCTCTCTGGCGGTTCTCCGAGGGGCTTAGGAAGCCAGGGGCGCCCCGTTTCCTGCCGCCATCAGTCGGAGACTCCCAGCGAGACAGCTGGAATGGTGCTGAGCCCACAGCTCCCCCCCCCCCACAGCACCTGGACCACTCTCTGAACCTCACTCCCTTCCTAAGCCAGCAGATCCCCTCTTCCTTTGGAAAGTGCGCAGCCGGGCAAGATGGTTGCTCGTGGCAGCGGATCCCACAGGTTGTCGGGGGAGGGGGCAAGGAGGCAGTTGCTACGAAGGAAGCGTCGATGGTGTTCAGAGGCCGTGGGCTGCAGATAGCCAGATGGGGGGCCTTGTGGTTGGACGTGGGCTGTGAGCCGAATGGAGGTGTTGAGTTGGTTGTGCTCTCCTGCCCTCCACGCTGCGCAGCGCCTGAGCTGCTGGATCCCAAGGCTGGGTGCTAACCATGGTTGATTCCCTGGCATGATAGCCCTTGGGGATTAACCTTTCCCTGGGTGGCCTTTACTCTGGGGCAGCTCAGGAATGCGTGGCAGCCATGGAAATGTCCCAGATGCAGATTGGAGGTTGCACCTTCAGTCTCTTTTTGTCCTGGGGCAGTTGCAACAGGGTCTGAAGGTGGTGGAGGTTACCATCCTTCCTTTGCCTAATCAGATCTCTCACACTCGCGTTGCCTTTAGGCTTGCTGGTGCTCCTCTACCCCCCCCCCCGGCGCCTGATGGGTTCTTTTCAGGCCTGGACAGGGTACTGAGGTGGCACTGATCACACCTGATGATCTGTGGCAGTGCTGGGGGCGCCACGGTCCTGGCCCTCCTTGATCTCTCAGTGGCTTGCAGTACCATTGTTCATAGTACTGCATCCTTCTGGGCCAGTTGCCTGAAATCACAGGGGGTGGGCTGCGGGGAGCGTGGTGTCACAGTAGTTTTCCTTCTTGTTTTGCAGCCTGTCTTTGGGGGGGAGGTCAAGTCCAAACCCCCTGATTTGTGGGGTGCCCCTGGGCTTGATGCTCTTGCCTCTTCTGCTTGACATGTATATGAAGCCACTGGGGAGGTCATTGGTCAGTTTGGGGTCAGGCATCATCGGAACAGTACGCGGATGAAACTCCTCAGGCCAGCAAAGTGGTGCTGTCAAGTTCTGGTCCAGGGCCTGGAGGCTGTTGGGTCTGAATGGGGAGGAACAGGCTCAACCCTAGCAAGACCGAGGCTGAGGGGGCTTGGACCTCCCAGTATCTGAGACTCTTCTGACAGCCCCATAGCGTCTGCCATTGGACAGAGTTGGCTTCCTTTGGATCCACGTCATCTGTGGGGGGGGGGCTATCTCTGTCACAGCACCTACTGTCTGGAAAAGCACCCCCCCCCGAGATTTGTAAGCCCCTTGCCCTACCCACCTTTATGGGAGCCCTAAAAGGTTGGCGCTCTCCCCAGGCCTTGGTTAGGGCGTTTCGTGGGCCTTGGAGGTTGGGGGTGATACGGGAGCGTGTTTTTCAATCCGTTCCCTTGGCATAACTGGGTTCTTGTGTAAGGTGGTTTTTCTTGTTTTTTAATCCTGTGAAGCTGCCCAGAGCTGTTTTGGATTTGGGTGGCCTAGAAATTTGATAACTAAATAAACGGCACTGCGTGTAGGAGCGCTTCCTTTTTCGACTCACCGGTGGCATGATAGAACCAGTGACCATGATTCTGGGTAGAAATCAGCTGAGGGAATAATGCTTCAGTCAGTTTCCTCCTCTTAGCTCAGGCAAAGCACAGAACGCTGCATAACTTCCCCCAGAAACGGAATGTGGTGTCACTACAGATACACGCGGCACCCAAGACCAAAAGGGACAGGCTGGTCTAGTCTGCGCTCTGCTCTGTCCTTAGGCAAGAGACCACCGGGAGAAGGGCACTGAGTTTGCCAGGCCACGGATGGCACAAGCCAGGGTTTGTAAATTCCCACGTAAACTGGCTTCCGGCAATGGGTGGCTCCGCATTGTCTCTTCATGCATCAGTGTACGTCCAGATATCACACTGAAGCTTTGGAATTTTTTTCATATATATAAAAATAAAATGAGGCAGCGGTGCAGTTAGTGATTAAGGGGCTTGACTAGGATCAGGCAACCCGGGTTCAGGTCCCCACTTTATCACAGAATCAGTGGCAATTTTGAGAGACTTATTAATGTTCTCTTGGAGTTTTCATTATGGAGATAAAATTAAGGAAAACCACCATGAAAGGTCTTGAGGGAAAAAAACGGGCTCAGAGGAGAACATAAATAATAATCATGGTTTGGTGTGATGTTTGAATTAGGGCATTGTGTGAAACTGGAATTGACTTGAGTTCATCCGTTTTATTAAGCCCTAATTTGGTTGGTTTGGTTTTGGCTTTATCATGATGCAAACCCACATCATGATTTCTCAATCATAGCATAGGGATTGTTGTATTAACTCAGCCTATTGTAGTTTATTCTACAACCCGTGATTAGAGACCATGGCATAACATGCTGGGTGAACCGCTGTATTTTATAGAAAAGGTCAGGATGTCTACATACTTATGAATACATTGAATTGGGTATCTTAGAACTTGGGTTTGCAACATTTTGCCGTAAGGTGCGATTGGGAACTGGATGTCTCTGAGTAGTGGCATTGCGTAGATCAGTTTTTCTCAACCTTGTCAACTCTGAGATGTGTGGACTCCCTGCTGGCTGGTGGATTCTGGGAGTTGAAGTCCAGGCTTCTTAAAGTTGACAAGGTTGAGACTGGCACAGATTAATGCGATTCATCTTGGTAATTGTTGAACTTTTCATTCAGACTTTTTCCTGCCACAGTCTTTCTTTTGCTCTCTCTGGATTCATCCCCTCTGGGGTGAAAAGCAAGATAGGAATCAAATACTGTAAATAATAATAAAGCACTATCTTATCTGCCAGGTTCCCAGAAGATCACGTAGTGGTTATGCAGACGGAATTGTTCCATTTTAGGTTTTGAGCTGACTTCTTCCTTGAAGACCAGGTCCAGCTGGCTCACACAGACAAACCTCGCTGGAGGGCTGTGGAAAAACTGACTAGGGAGCGTTTCAGAGTGAGAAAGTCCAGTCCTTCTTTGGTGGACCTAGTTTAGCTACAGATTAACTCGGTGTGATGCATTCCTGCTGCTGAGGCTCATTTGAAGCCGGAAAGTAAATGTATTTTGTATATCTGAGGATAGGGGTTAAAAGCTTTCAGTGCCTTCTTCCTACACTGGAGCAAGTGACGGCGCAGCTTCGCACAGTTTGCATCGGTTCTGCAGACCCCTGCCTCGTCCAGCTGCAGTTAGTTTCTCAGCTTGCTGTGCGCACTTGAAGGGGCCGGGAGACGCATGCCTGGCCAAACAGTGGTGACTTGGTCTCTTCTGCCTCTGAGCAGCTTTGACCCTCTGGGTCAGGCCTCTCATTCTCCTTGGCCCCGGGGTCAACGCTGTTGAAGCCCTTTTCTCTGGAAAGCCCAGCACCCAGCGGGGATGAGGGTGGGCAGCCAGTCTGGGAATCCCGCTCTCTGGAGTGAACTTTGGAGTGCCTGGACATTTGCAGCCTGTTGCAAGCTGCTCCCGAGGATGGCCTTGACAAAGGAAAACACGGAGCCGGCCTGTGAGGCCTAGGTGTTCTCCACCGGCGTGGGTTTCAAGGCCTGGAGGCCCAGGCTCCTCCTCCCCTCCCTCCTTCTGTGGGCCAAAGTCTTTGAGAGAGGCTGGTGGTGGACTCAGGCGTTTCTGTGGCAGAGGCAGGCTGGTCCTCGGGTGGGTGAGGGAGGCCTAGGTAGGTGAGGTGAGCAGACAGTCCCGCTTCACAGCCAGGGTAGATTCAGATGTCGCTTGGCTGTCCCTTTGACTCTAGGCTTCTCTTCTGAGGCAGCCTTTCAAAAACGTAATTCACCGAACTGCTGGCTCCTATTAAAAAGATAGAATTGCTAGCGGCTGTCCGGCCCGCCGGTTCTTCCTCGGTGCAGGCATCCAAAGTGAGGCGCTTGGCTACATCCAGCAACGGGGAGCCCAGCACCTTCCTGGGTCACTGGTTCCACTCTCAGTTTTTCCTGAGTCAGCTCAAATTTGCCTTTCGACCTCCTTTTGTGGAGAAAATGGCCAGTCCGAGATGGGGAGCCTATCCACGACGCAGAGCCGTCCCTGCTCTCGCCTGGCCTGGGCGAACCTTTTCCTCATCTGAGCCCGAGGCCTCCAAGAAGTCTCTACCTGGAACTGGCTGGCCTGGCTCATCTTTGGCTCCCTCCTTGTTTTGTGGCCCGTCCACGTCCGTTCTGTTTCTGTTGGGCCCCTCGTAACAGTGGTGCCCCGCAGCCCCCTCAGGCAGAGGATGGGCCTGCCAATCTCCCTCCCACATCCAGAGAGAGAGCGGAAGCCAGGAGCAGCAGGAAGCCCCTTGGCCTTTGGGAACTTTTGAACAGCTGTCGTTCTCATTCTAGCAGGGGAGGAATGGGAGACTTAGCCCCCTCCTCGTTATCGCTCCAGAGCCAACAAAAGGAGGTGGGCAGCCCCTCCTTGAGGCATGGCTGCCTTGTTAGGGTCTTTTGCGAGGAAGCTGGCGAGGAGATGGAGAGAACAGCCTTGGTGGGAAGCCCCCTCTCAGGTTGGGGGGTGATATAACCATACGCACCCCAGCCCTCTGGGGCAACTGGCCATTTTTCATGGATATTTGTCCACCCTGATTCTTTCAACCTGATCTACCGCAAAACAAAAGAGGGAGGCAACGGGTGATTTTTGACAGAGTCCCTGCCAAGAGGCTTTTGTTCAGCCCAAGGTGGTGGGGGGCGGTGGAGGAGCGCTTATGGAAGATTAGTTCCCTAATCTTCGGTGGCATTTTTGCTGGGCAGAGGTTTCCTGGCTGCCTAACGGGTAGTTGAATGCATGCAAGTCTGACTAGAAATGAACATTTGTTATACTCTGATACGGGAGCTGGATCCTGAATGAGGGGCCTCTTTTGCAGGTAGGAAAGCTGACCTCCTGGTTCTCTCCGCTTGACCACCTGCCAGCCTGGTGGTCTGTGCAGAGGGAAGACTCCTTCCCTCTGGGTCACTGGGTGAAGTGGAGGCCATTGCCTGGACGTGGGAGGCAAGGAGGCGCCTTTGAAAGGAAGTTAGCTGGGGGTGGGAGCGTGGTGGGAGCGTGAGCCTGGATCGAGAGCAGGCAACCATTTCCGGCTCTAGCTGGATTAAGAGACTTGCCTTTCTCTTTCTGAGGAGGATTAAACTCACTAACTGAGGCTCACTTCCAGTAGCTTCGTGTCCAAGCACTTCTGCTGTCCCCGTACTGCACGTGCCCCTCTACGAAAAGTGCCTGGTTCAGCATCTAGAGGTGGACTTCCAAGTGCCATTTGCACCGTGACAGGAGGAGATTTGGTTAACTTTAAGAGGGGCACATAGTGTTAATGTTCCATGTTTCTTTGTGCCCTGTCTTCCCTCCAAGGATTTCAGAGGACCCACTGGACTCTCACAACCGTTTGGTGAAGTTGGTTCACTATGGCAGAGAATAGGGACCTTCATCCAAGACTATGGCTGGAATTGGGTCCCCAGTCTAAATTTATTGCCACGTTGCCTCTGGTATGTGTGTGTGTCTGTGTGTGTGTGTGTGTAAAAACTAGGATAGTCCTTTTGACTCTGTCTGGGGGAACCAGCATCCCTGATGCTCTTTCCTCTAGATCTGCCCCCATCTCCAGCAAAAGCGGTGTGCTGGGGGGAGCCAAGAGCACAGGATTTGTGCAAGAGCATCTTGTGCCTCAGGAAATGGCCTCTTCCTCTTTGCAGCCGGCAGAGAGTTCTAGGCGTGGCAAGGATGGGGTGGAAAGAATGAGGAAGTCTCTGTTGCTGTGGTCTGTGACATTGTGGGAGGACGGTTTCCAAATCAAGCGATCTGTCTTCCAAGATGTGCGATGCATTGCGGCTGAGGAATCCACTGAAGGTACCTGGCATGGATTCTCAGCTCCGCTCACCCTTCAGTGGTTTCCTCTGGCACCCACATAGCTGCTCAGAGCAAGCATCCTAGGGTGCCTGCATGGGGGGGGGGGCTGTAACATCTCACTACACAACTGGTTACTGCAAACAAAAGCCCTGACTTGTAAATAAGGCTGCAGCTGGTGGAAAGCTGAGTTTTGCCTGCCTGCTTGGAGGGCAGAGTGGCTTGGTGCGAAGTGTGTGCCTTGCCTGCTTGGAGGGCAAGGGGTCTCTTCTGATCCTCCCATGTGCTTCCTTAGTGAAAATGAGCTGGCTAATCACATTCCTCCCGATGGGTATCTTTCAGGGATCCAGGGTCTTACATTAGCTCATATCAATTTACCTTGCACGCTTGCAGGCCAGGATTGTGACCTGCCGGCCCCTCGCATTCTCCCCCTCGTTGTGATCAGAAGTTTGGTCCTCCTGCAATCGAAGGGGCTGCTCCCCACCCTCGGCTTCCCTTTGACACACTAGAAGCCTGTTTTCGTGTTTTCACTTCCTGCTGCCTCGTGCACCGTTTTTTCCCTTCACCACCCACCTGCAGCGGCTTTCAGCGTTAGAAGACTTAAATCGCCTCTCTTATTCTGAACTAGCCAGAGGATCCTGAAGACACTGGCACTCCAAATCGTGATCTGGGCATCTCAGCATATCCTTCGGTATATAAATGTGGCTGCTGGCCGTTTGTTGTCAAAGTAAATACGAGTGTCCAAGGTTCCTGGAGTCATTTCTCATCTTCTCATGCACTAGCCCAAACCTTTGGATGGGAGACCTAATCAAGTCTGGCGCTGTTCAATTTCTAGCGGTCCAGACATGTAGAAAATGCAGATCTGCACTTACATCCCTCATGGGTAGCTCTGATTCACCCCAAATGATCCACCAGGCGAGCGAGTGAGGATTGTCCACCAGGTGGTTCAAACCGGAGGCAGCCTTGATGTTTTCTTTGGGCACCAGCCACTCGCTCTTGTGCCTCTCAAGGTCTGTGAGGGGCAACATTTGTAGAAATGACAAAGGGACTGTGGCCAAACATCCCCCAGTGAGCTTTGGGCCTCCCTGGAGCAAAGAATGTCACACCGGGGAAGCATCGTGCAACTTCATGCCTGCCAGTTAAAAGTATGAGGACAACGGAACGAAGAGGCCCGTGAACTTTCAGCTCTTCTCAGTTTACGAACTTGGCGTTTTTGAACCGCCCCGTAGTATCACAGAAGGGAAGGCTCGAATGCGCCCTTGAAGAGCATCTGGGGCTTGGACTCGGCATCCCTTCCACTCCTTCCAGTAAGAAATCGGGCTCTATGAAAGCCCTACCCATTGCAAGTCCACTACCGCAGCACCCTGGCAAACGGCTGTCCAGTTTCTGCTTGAAGGCCTCCAGCAGAGAGTCCACCACCACCTCCTGCTGCAGCCTGTCCCTGGGCTGAACTGCTCTTCCCATTCGGAAGAACAATGGCTGCACTTGATCTTGATCTTGGCATAATGGTTCTGCTGATGCAGCCTAGCACTGTGTTTGCCTCTTTTGCAGCTGCATCACGGAGTTGGCTCCTGTTCAGCTCGTGATCCACCACGACATGCCATGGTTGATTGTTTTTGACTGTTTTTCCTACCCAAATATAGGATGTTGCCTTTCTGCCTGTTGAAAGTCAACTTGCTGCTTTCTGCCCACTGTGGCAGCTTGTCAAGGTCCTCCTCTACCTTGATCCTTAACATTTATACTAATAACCAACTTCAGCATCCTGACCTGTGGGATTATCACTTATTGCCATGAGTGGCGGCTTGATAGGCAGCAGGCTAGTAGCACCAGACTGCCATACTACAAACACTTTCGTCCGTTGGATAATTGTTTTGTCAGAGAGGTTGAAGGCAAATGGCTAGAGCAAGCAGGCTGGCAACTGCATGAAGAAGCCTGCTGGCGGTTATTTGGGGGGCTTCTCCTTCCTTGTCTGCTCATAGCAAGTTTGAGAGGGAGCCTGTACCCACGTACAGCAAAGAAATTGGCTGAAAAAAGCAGCAAAACTGAACAGAAGGTGTTGAGAAGGAAAAGGAGACATCAGGCTCCTCTTCATCTCTGTGCCATACGCACAAGTTCTCCACGCGTGCAAAGCGTTGCTTGATATGTTATAGAGCGGAGGTTTGGGGAGGACATGCCCCATCCCCAGTGCACAAGCTCCACGGGTGTGATTCCCACTGATTGAACTCATACCCTTTTCCTCCAAAAGTACTGATGTGCCTTGCGCATCATCATGAATTGTGCCAAAGAGAGCTGTTAGAATTTAACATGCTTTTTGGATGTAATACAGATCTTAAAAACCAGATTTAATCGAACTGATTTTATTTTAAAGCACTTTGATTTAAGTTTTTAAAAATCCATATTTATGGGTTATGTCTTTAAACTCCTCTTAAGCAGGAGTTTCTTCCAGCCTTACTGTTGATGAAGATTCTCAGTCATCCCAGTGGAATTATCTGGAGGTTGAGTCCAACTTTCTAGACCGAAGAAGCCGCTTGGACAAGCAGCAAAACGTATCAAACCAAAAGGAAGGAAGTCCGGTTGCCGTGACTCAACCTCCAGATAATTCCAGCCTGCTGGTGCCCAAGAGATGTCAGGGTTGAATCTGGGACAGGGGCTCTCCCACCGAGCTGCGCCCTAACATTCACACCTAGAAATGTAATAGTGGCCTTAGGGCTGCGTGTGGTGAGAGTGAGGGCCGCAGAGTAGGCCGGGTCCAATAGGATGTCCGGGTGCCAGAAGCAACTTCAGGAGATTCCGGTCACTTTGTTGTGGGGTTCATCTGTGCATCCTGCTTGGCCTGATGTGAAGACACCCATTGACTGTTGAGGTATGCGCGATGTGGCCTTCAGCCCTGCCTGCCACTAAGCAGCCTCTGTGGCCCGTCCATGCTGTGCTTCCGGAGCGGTGCTGGCAGAAGCCGGGCTGAGCAGCCTGCGTGCTGTAAATTATTCCCTTCTTCCCCCTCTGTGGGGAGGTGTGTATCCGTTTGCTGCCTGTTCCTTGGTCTCCTGGGGATTAGGAGGTTCCCAGCCGGGGAGCCCACCGTGATGTCCCAGCAGTGCATTAGACAGGTGCCTAAAACATGTCCCCATAGAGGGTCAGCAGCAGGAGTGCAGGGGTGCTCCCCAGCGATAGAAGGAGGTTTCTCTGTGGCTTTGGCATAAGGGTGCCAACTCTCTGGAGGGCTGGAAGAAGGGCTCTGCGCCTGCACATTCCTGCAGGAAAGGGTGAGACCCGCTTCTCCTCCTCTGGGTTCACGGTGGCTCTTCTGCTGCCGGAACCTGCCTCCTATCCTTCTCTGCGCTCTCAGTGCGGACGCAGCCCCTCTGCTGCTTGGTTGCGGAGGCCGAAGAGGGTCCAGGGACAGCGTGCTTTTGCTGTGGTCTAAGGAGAGCTCCTGAGGCTCCTTTGCTGGGAGGGAAGGCTTTCCTTCTGAGCGCGGCTACAGCTGGGCTGGTGAATGGGCACGCTTTGCGCAGGAAGTGCTGAGCTTGTCTCAAGCTGGTGGTGGGGCGTTCTGGGTTTCTGGGTCGTCACCTCCCTTTTCAGCTCTAGGACCCTGAATTACTTTTTCTGTCTCTAGGTGCAGGACCGATCTTTCTGCAGTTCTAGGCTCTGAAAACCGACTTTGGGATCCTACTCCTCAAAGTCCAGGCGTGCCGCCCCTGGGGAGAGCCTCTGGTGTTATAAGGGTGGCTGGCTCCCTGGTTGTGTTCTGTTCGTTGAGTGGCTGCTGGAAAGATCACCGGGTTTTCAGAGACAGGGTGTGAAGCATCGCAGAAGCCGAAGTGCATCATTAAAAGGCTTCTCAGAGGCGGCAGCAGCTGAATCAAGTTATGGCTGAACTATTACTAGTGAGGGTCCCAGAGAGAAGAGATCCATGTGCACCATATAATTTGTAGGCTTATTAGGGTTCCTTGGTGCCGCTCTCTCCAGGGCCTGGACGGTTTCCCCATATCTGTAGGAAGCGACTTCATAGCAGAATGGAGTGTTGTTCCCCGCTATTCCTTGGAGTTGCAGAGGTTCACTTGAAGTTCCTCCAGCAAAACAGGTCAGTTCCATCCTGAGCTGTGGCTCCTCCCTCCAACGCCTGCTTAAGTTTTCTGGGCAGAGATTGCCGAGAGCTTCCATTTGATCCTTCTGCTTCAGGTCCTCAGGCTCCGTTAGCGCTCTTGTGTTTTCGAGGCAGCTGTTGAAGAGCAAATGGATTCCATTTCGGAGGCTTTCCGCCAGGGAACGGACCTGGCCTCTCACTTAACAGCTCTCTGGCTGCTGCCGAGAGAAGCGTGACTTCCTTTAGTCGAAGACCTTTTTGCTCCAAAAACTTATTCCTCTTGCTAAAGTCCTTATTCCATTGTCAGTGGCTCTGGGTTTAACCAGTGATCCTGCGCAATGCCTCACCTGTTTCAGAAAGGTTTGTTGTCTGTTTCCTGCCCTTTAAGAGACAGAAGCTTAAGAGAAAGAGAACAATGTCCGGAATAGAAGGGATAGAAAATAGCCTTGTCAGGGTCAGCACAAGCCCCCTTGCTTCCTAAGGCGAAGGGCAAGGTGACTCTCTGCCATGCCTTGGACTGAACGGAGCCATCTCTGTCCGCAGACGGTTCTTCCTCCAGCACCTGGCCGAGACCGTCTCTCCCGCCTAGCCTGAGCCAGGAGGAGAGCAACCAGGGATTGGGACGGGTGGCCTGGAGGAGAATCCTATCTGTCGGTCAAGGGATTGTGCCGCTTTGCTTCGTGCTGGAGATGGCCCTGTGCTTTGCTTACCTGTGGCTCTCAAGGGCTTATTCCAGTTCTCTTGCTGTTGCCTAGAAATGGAAAGGGGGATGCTTGTGTTCTGAGAGGAGGAGGAATAGCAGAATCTGATGGCTAATGGAGGGGCACCTTCTCCGGTGCTTGTGAGACCTCGCTTGACCAGAACTTGCTGAAGAGACACCTGTGTTGTGCCCATCTGCTGCCAGCCAGAGCCCTGTAACATGCTCCTTTATGGACTATAAAATTCGGATTCCTAGAATTCAAATTTGGAAATCATGTTATGCTGATGAAACTTCTTGTTGGGCTAATTTCTCTCTGGTGGCCTTGAGTGGTGGCTGAGGCTGTATGGAGTCGTGTGGTGACCTCGACAAGGCTCGGTGCCTCTCTCTCCTAGGGTTTTCTTGTAGGAATGAAGCTTTTGGGGGTGGCTGGTGGAGGCGCCCTGTGGCTGTCGGTGGCTGGCAGCCTGAAGTACCCCCAGCTGAGGCGATTGGGACGCCTCCAACACTTTGAGCTACCCCTTATCTCAACTGGTTCTGTGAGAAGCAGGGCAGAGGCCCTCATGAAAGAGACGCTCCTAGATAAAGCAAAGCCACGAGTGGAGGGAGATTTAGGACATGCCAAACCAAATCCAGTTGGAAGTGGAAGAGGATAAAGGGTGGTTGCACCAAGTGGGGACATCTTTTCCCTTCGCTCATGTCCCGCAGAGCTCTTGCAGGAGACAAATTGGCTGAAGTGAAATCTCTAAAACGGGAACATAGGAGGTGTGCCCTTCTCTGGCAACCTATATTCAGAAGCCTTTTCCCGTACGCCCACCCAGGTGAAAGAAACAAGGGGATGGTGACACTTCTGTTTTTCAGAAATGGAAATTCAAGATTTCATGTCAAGGTGGCAGTGGAAGGAACAAGTCCCCACCCAACCTCCCCTCTTTGTAGCAAGGAGACTCCCCCAGCTCAGTCACCTGGCATCTTGGGACTGCCCGGCCAAGCACTCTGTTGCAAGAGGAAGCTGGCGTTGGAGGCTTGGGGTCTGAGCCAACTCAACTGGCAGGCAGAAGCTGGGTCTCCAGGGACTGAGTTGCAGCCCCACAGTTGCAGCCGCTGACCTTCAGGGTGGGCTCTGGTCGGAGGAACAGCCAGCTGGTTCCCGTTTCCTGAGGAATTTCGTGTTGGTCAGTTGCAGGGATGTACTTGTAAAATAGGGCCCTACAGTTTGGGGTGGGGTGGGGAGCCCCTCGCTGTCAGAAGGGAGGAAGAATTCACGTCCCAGTCACTGGGGAGAAGTAGCAGTCCCTGCCTGCTGGGGAGGAACCTTTCCCAAGGAGAAGTTATCAGCTAGAAGAGACCCAACATTAAGCAGGAAGTTTCAGTTCCTTTTGTGCCTCTGGAACCAGGGGACTGTGTGGTGGTGAAGGGGCTTTTGGTGGCCTAGGCACACGCCTCGCCTCGCCTCGCTCGCTCGCAGGGCAGTTGTGCCGTCCTGGGAGTGCCCAGCCAGGGAAAGCATTGATTGCCTCAGCCGTTGCCTCTCTGGTCCCGCCAGAGCGCCCGTTCCAGCACGTCTGCTGGCCGTTGCTCGGAAGAGACTGGGGCAGGCAAAGGGGGGGCGCTGGTGACCCTCCGCCGGCTGGTCCTCCCCACTCTCTGTTTTGAGCCCCCCTCCCTTCCAACCCTCCCCAGCTCATCATCTGTTGGGCAGGTGCGGGCCTAGAAGGAACCAAATGGCCATATTGGTCCTATTTTCTGCCCAGCGCAGGGTCTAGCAGTAAGGGGGCAGGAGAGCTTCGGGGGGAATGGAGGGTCTGGGCTACTGCTGTCCATCCACAGTTCTTCCAGGAGTCAGGAAGGCTGAACTTCTGCTCAGAGAGGCAGTTCCTCTCTCCTGATCCAGAAGAGCCCCAGCCACTTCCCAGTTCTCAGGGCTGTTTTCACAAGACTACGGAGCAGCCGGGGCAGCCTTCCCCGACCTGATGCCCTTTTCACGTGTTGAAGGAAAGTGCCCATCAGCTTCCAGCTGTGGTGGAGCATCTCTGCAGGATGCCAGGGCCGTGCTGGCTGGCGTGCCCAGCTGCAGGAAGGCCTTGGTGCGTGGAGTGGTCGAGCAGTTGTATGTACCAGTTCCGGTTCTCTGGGCTGCTCTCTAAGCCCCTCTCCCGCCCTAAGGATATGCCCTGCGTATAAAAACCTCCTGCTATTACCTTTCAGGCTCCCTCCAAAAGTTCCCCGGTGTCTGCTGACAGCAGATCTGCAGCCAGCCAGCCAGCCAGCAGCTATTATCCTGCTTTATTCCAGGAAAGGAACCATCTGGTGGTTATTTTTAGCCAGGGTCTAGAGTTCCTCCAAAATAGTAGTAGTCTTTATTTTTCTCAGCTCCCTCTGCGATATCCCTTGCCTGGGAGGGGCGAGGCTGTGTTTCGGATCGCGTGGGCAGGAGGGGGGAGAGGGGCAGCTGCTCCACCGAATGTGGATCGTGGTCGGCAGCTGCAAAATGCTGGCATGGCTGGAAGAGATCAGCTTGCAGGCAGGTCCTCCTCCTGGACCCAGGGGTAGAAATTGGGGAGTGCAGCTGCCAAGCAGATCCCACTCCTTGCTGCTAAGGGGGGCGTCGAGCAGGAGAGTAACGACTCCTGCTCAGAACTATGAGAATGAGCAACGGACGGGCGGTTGTGCTGCTTCCTCTCTCAGACGCGCTCTGTGCTAAAGGCGCCGGCGGCTGCAAGCTCGAGGCAGACATCAGCCCCTGGAAATGCCCTCTCTGCATCCTTACAGCTGCACTGAGGGTTTCTGACCGGTCCTTGGGCTTTCTTGAAGCGGCTGGCGCCTGCCCCTTCAGTTGCTCCTTGGGACCGGTGGGGTAGACTGGTGCTGCACCTGGAGACCATTCCGGGAGGAGGCCTGAGCTCCCAGAGGGGCGGCCAGGTAGAAGGGGAAGGTGAAGCCGGCAGTGGACTGCGTGTGGGCCTTGTCACCCGCTGCCTCCATCTTGGTTGACCAGTTGCGTTGCTGCCCCGGGAGCCCCTTCTGAGCAGCCTCTCTTGGAAAAGAGGCCGGGGAGCCCAGGCCTAGGACGCCTCCAGAAAAGGGCTTCTTCCCGAAGCCAGCCCCCCTCCCTCTCCCTTCCTCTGACGGAGAGGAGAAGCGGCCCGGCGGGGAGCCTTGCCCGGCAGGGCTCCTCTTTCCCGGCTGCTTGCGACAGAGATGGCATTTGTCCCCTGGCGTTGTCCGACCAGGCGGCCCTCTCCTCCAGCTTGGAGCCCTTCCTGTCTCCTCGTTCCTTGCCTCTTCGCTTCCCGAGGGGAGCCTCCCGTGCTGCCCGGCCACGCAGCTCCCCGGGGAGCCTCTCCCATAGAAGGAAGGGCTCTGGGTGTGGAAGGCAGCCGGCCTGAGGAAACTGCTCCGTGGGCTGGGCTGGGCTGGGCTGGGCTGGGCTGGGCTGGGCTGGGCTGGGCTGCGAGGGGGGAAAGGCAGCGCGGCCCCTCTCTGGTGGCTCTTCTCAGCGGCCTGGCGGATCGCCTATGGCGGCCTGGGCGGCTGGGAAGCCCCCAGGCTCTCCACCTAAAGCACCAGTTCATGGAGGACAAAGCGAGGTCAGGATGGCTATTGACACCCCCCGTCCTGGGACTAGACGCCCCCCAGTCAGTCAGTGCCTGCTCCTGGGGGACACAAGGCGGGAGAGGTCCTGCTGTGCTCAGGCCCTGCTCCTTGCGGGGCGGGGGGTCCCATTTAAGTCTCGGCCTGGGGGGCAGGACAGTACCAGGTGCTGAACTGGATGCGGGTCTTTGGCCTGCTCTGAAGAGGTCAATAACCGGTAAAGAAATGAAGCCAGGGAAGGACACTCCCCGCCTTGCCGATGTTTCAGACACAACTCAGAGTTGTCCAGCAAGAGTCTTTGGCCCCAGCTGACTGGCACTTGCCTTGAATTCGGTTTTGGTTCTGATAGCATTTTTATTGTGACAGAGCTTCTATTTGTTTCTGATCCAGTTGTGGTTGTATGCTGCCTAGATTCCTCCAGGACTGGGGTCAGTCGTACGTATTCTAAATAAAATATTATCCTAATAAATAAATAAATAAATAATAATAAACGTCGCCTGCCAGTATTGCTTGAGTTTGGGTGTGGTGTACAGGTGAGCACTGAGTGTATTCTCAGCAAGACCGGAGGAAGTTTTTCTTCAAGTGCAACTGACGAGTCGGGGACCGTGACTCAGACAGCTGTGCCTCCCGCCCCATCGCCCCAAAGGATGAGGGCCCATCTGCCGGCCATCGGGAGCAGGGCAGCCCCAGCGCTGGCGGTGCTGTGCCGGTGGCCGAGTGGCTTCCGGGTCCAGTTTGAAGGGCTTTCAAGCTCTCCATGGCTGGGCTCCCAGAGACCTGCAGCGCCGCCTCTCCTGACGAGCTCTCTGCTTTCTGGCTGAGGAACCCACCCCAAGTGGGGTGAAGGAGGTGGGGGGGTTGACAGTGTGTCTGTCGGGGGAGGCCCCCATCCTGTGCAACGCTTTGCCTCCTGAAGTAGAGAACACCCTGGAATTCCTGGCCTTCAGGAAGATGCTGGACTTGGCTGTCCACCAGGGGCGGTGGATACGTGGCCTCGGGCACCTCCTCGATCTCAGGGCAGGGCAGGGCTGGGGGGAGGCCAGCACCTAAGCAGGAGTCTCCCCTTCTGGACTGTTCAAGGGCTGCTCTGGTCTTACTTCCAGGACTACTGAATGGGCCCCTTGTTTGGGAGCCACATGTTGTGTCTTAAGACTGGTTGAGTCACGAACTGTACAGAAAGCCGGGCCCGGGAGGGGAAGCGTCGAGTGAAATCGTTGCTGGTGAAAGTGGGGACATTGCGCCCCTGCTTCAGCCGGCGCCTGGCGTGAATCTGCTTTCCAAGCTGAAGTGGGCTGTGAGGCTCCCAGGGAGGCCCTCGGCTCCGTCAGAGCTGCTGCGGGGATGCTTGCCCGCAGGCTTTGGCACCCTGCCGGGGCACAGCCGCCCTGGGAAGACTGGCCCAAGCGATCCTGGAAGACAAGCCCGTGCCTGGGTCGCCTCCCCTCTGGTTCCGCGTGACAGTGGCCATCTGTGTCTAGGGAAAACCACGTGGGCCAGCCGTTCTGTCGCTATTGTTAATGTTGGGATGGGGGGTTGGCTCTGTGCTACCATCTACCAGCTGCCATCACCCCCCCCAAAAGGCTGCACATGATCACTGGGGATGGAGATAGGTGACATGCGTTAGGGACGGTCTGCATTAGATGGAAGGTTTCGGGCTCCTGATGGTCGAAGAGGAACAGTTTAAAAATTAGATGGCTAAGGGGGAAGAACCCAGCCTTTTGAGATGGGGGAGAGGGGCAGGAAGGATTCTTGGTGAAAGAGCCCAACCAGTGCTTACGAATCGCTCCCCTGAGTGTGTGTTGTGGACACCCTGTTCCTCTCTTAGCAGTCACTTCAAAAAGCTTTGGGGAAAAGGGCCTTGTGCTCAGAAAGACTCGGGGCGCAGGGTTCAAGTGACCCCTCAGCGAAGGACCAGTCACATGGCCTGTCTGCAGTTAATTGACCGTTATTTTGCGCTTGGCTTGTGGTTGAAACGCTGCGTGTTTGAACATTGTACTTGCATTGTACGTTTAAAAAAACGGCCTTTTATCCAGCTGGAAATGGCCAGTAGAACAGCTTCAAATAAGCACGAAGCTCACCTGGAGGAACAGCCCCTGCGAAGGGGGCTTGAAAGCGCCCTGGCTAAAGAGCCAGCCCCTGCGGAGCTGCAGCCGGTTGCCCTTCTTCCCTGGCTCGGCCGGGGCTCTGCCAGGTTTCTGGGTGGGGAATCCGCTCTGAGATGCGTGAGAAGAAAATTCATTGTTTCTGGAGCAAGGGAGCCCAGTTTCGTTAAACTGAAATTGTTTCTTAGAAATGAGGAGAATTACCTCCAAGAGTGATTTAAAGTTCAAAACATTAGATTGTTTCCTTGTACAACACCCCACCCTGTGCACGCTGAGTCCAAAGAGAACTGAAGGCTCCCCCTCCTCTCCCCTCCAGCACACAGATTACTATATTTGACTTAAGCAAGAGGTTGGAAAAGTTAGACTTTGCCAAATAAGGCATGGAAGGAGGTCCTAGGATGACTGGGGGGGGGTGCGTGTGAAGAGAGCACGAGTTTTGGGGAAAGAGGTGGATGTAAAGATGAAAAACGGTGTAGGCAGTTGTATTTTTACCTCTTCCAAAGCAAAAAGGGAGTGCAAAAGATTTCCATTTCCAGTCACCAAGAGCTAGAACGTCCTGTGAGCACAGGCTGCCCTCTGATGTCCCAGATGCTGTGACGTTAAGTGGGGCAAAAAGCATTTAACTGCTTCAGTATCTTCAGGGGCGATATTGAGGGTCAGCCATTATTAGGGACCTCAGAGTCCCAACATTGTAGTGCAAACTGGATTTAAGTGGGGTTCAAAGGGCTCGTGACTTTAAAGAGCAGCTTCCCAAGAGCTCTCAGCATGGCATCAGAACCTGCCCTTGGACGGGCTTCTCTCGGGCGCCAAAAGAATGGCCAAGCGTGCTTGGGCTCTTCCATATACGGCCAGACGGGGACTCAGCGGGCTCGCTCTCCACGCAGACGGATCCCCCGAGGCTCACAGAGCGAGGAGGGAACGGACTCGGCACTGACAAGGCAGGGGTGGCAGGAGCGACCACGAAGGCTTGTCTCGGTGCCCAGAAGCTGATACAGCCCCCGAGCGTGCCGCGGGTGTGGGTAGGGGCACTCAGATACGACACGCCTCGGGGAACCCCTCCCCAAAGTTCTGGCAGGTGGACGCAAGAATGAGATTGCCCCGCTTGGCTGTGAAGAAGCGCTGCCCAGCGCCGCCCAGGGAAATGACGCGTTGCCCAACAGGAAACCTGCCTCCGAGGCTGTCGGGATCAGGCTGTTCCTCGCACGGGGCTCGGGGGCGGCTGATCGGCTGGGCTGGCTTGGCGCTCGGGTCTCTTCCGGAGCTCAACCTCTCTCTAAAGAAAGAGGGCTGGCTGTGCTTCGTTCCACCCTGGGCCCCGCTGGGATCCTTTAATCTGGGGAGACGCTGACCTAAAGGCCTTCTTTCGGTCATCATCACGCAGATGGCCGCTTCACCCTGCGGTTCCTCAGGCGAGCGTCCGCACCTGCGCTGCTTCTCATGCTGAGCGGGGTTGCTCTTGCACCAATGGGGTAAATCAGTTGATCCCACAGCAGCCTAAACCCAGCTCAGACAGTATTAGGGGATGAACAATTCAGTGTTTGGGGAATTCCTTTCACGGGACCAGACTGGAGTCAAGCTCCACATGGTCTTTTCCCACTGATGGCACCAAACTGGTTCCCTTGGCTGTGATCTTACTGTCATTTATGTAGTTATGTAGTGAGTGTTTTTATGCCATTTGCCTCAATGGACACAGTTGCAGAAATGATGCAAATTCGTGCCACTAATGCAAATTCAGGTTTAATTCCCCTTTCCCCTCGAATTCTTCCCATTCAATCAGGGTTTTATTGGAGGACCTCTTGGCTTTGTCTCCCCAGAGGTCCCCACACCAGCCTCTCTTCCTTGCAGAGATAATGCATTAAATTCTTCCAGACTGGCGGGGGAAGGGCCGGGTCATAACAGGGCATCTTCCTCTTCGGGTCGCGCAGGCTAGCAGGTCAGCGGGTCTCTGAGGAAAGTGTTCTGGGAATCTCATTTCACTCCTCCGGTGCAGATCTCTCCCGGAATCGCTTTGCTGAAGTGCCTGAAGATGCTTGCCACCTGATGTCCTTGGAAGGACTGAGCCTGTACCACAACTGCCTGCGCAGCCTCCCTCCGGCAATTGCCAACCTCCAGGCCCTCACCTACTTGAATATCAGGTACCCTGCGGAAGGGAGACGGAGCGGGAAGACGGAGCAAGCGGATGTGCTGCTCTGCCAGGGACTAAGCAGGCTCTCGGTGGCAGAGGCCTTCTCGGCTAGCTGTGCCTTCCTCCCCCCAGCCGGAACCAGATCTCCACCTTGCCCTCCTGCCTCTGTCACCTGCCCCTCAAAGTCCTCATCGCAAGCAATAACAAGCTGGCGTCCCTGCCGGATGACATTGGCTCCCTCAGCAGCCTTCGCCAACTGGTGAGTCTGCCGGCTGCGGAGGCTGGGGGGGCAACTGGGACCCTCGGAGAACGGTTGAGTCCAAACCAGGCCAAGCTTTCAGGGGCCGAGGCCCCAAGCTGGGAGATCTGTTGCTGCCACCAGGGTGGGGACGCTGTACCTGGGCTGCAGAAATCCACGCGGCAGCTGGGTGGCTGCAGTGCAAGGCAGAACCCTCTAGTGGCGGGCCAGGCGTGGCAGCGACAGGCAACCCACATGAGGAGGTGGAATCGGAACAGGAAGGCGCTTGACTGGCGGAGCCTGAGTGACGGCCAGCCTGCGGCTGTCCAGCTCTGGCCTGCCCGCTTCCTACCAGGCCGTTGCGGGGCCTCTGTTTTGGGGCAGGGGGTTCGCTCAGTTCACTTTGCTTCTTCCTGACCAGGATGTCAGCAGCAATGAGCTGCAGTCGCTCCCAGGGAGCATGGGAGGACTGGAGTCTCTTCGGGATCTCAACATTCGCCGGAACCAGATCACCGTCCTGCCTGAAGGTCAGAGTCTTGGCCTGCTGGCTCCCTGGGCTAAGGCCCCTTCTCCTTGGTGCCTCGGGCAGGTGGGTCCTGGCTCAGGTGCTGCTCCTGGAGCCTTTCCTACTGTCCCCTTCGCCTTCTCAGAGTTGGCTGAGCTTCCGCTGGTGCGGCTGGATTTTTCCTGCAACCTGGTTGCTCGCCTTCCAGTCTGCTTCCGTCACTTGCGACACCTCCAGTGCATCCTTCTGGAGAACAATCCCCTGCAGTTCCCACCTGCCCAGGTAAGGGGCCGGCACCCAACACGCCCTCGCCTCTTCCTTCGGGCGTGGTGCTCTGGCCAGCTGTGGCTCGTGCTGCATCGTGGCTCGCCACGTCCTCCCCGGCTGCCCAGAGCCCCCTGCAGGAGCGGTGGGAAGAGCCCCGCCTGAGGCTGCAGCAGGCTCCCCTGGCCTCCGCCCCTCCTGCGTCTCGGATCTGGGGTGCCCAGAGCAAGGAGGGCAGGGCGGGCACGGTAAGTCAGGCTCCCCCAGTCCTTCATCCTGGGCTGCGTCCGTGAGCTGAGGGCGGCTGGTGCTGGAATGAAGATGGCCCAAAAAGGAAAAGAAGAATTAATCTAAATGGTGTGGGGATAATAGCAAAAACAGCAGAAAGATGGCCTAAAATTGTCCGTCAGTTTGAAGCATGGTGGATTAAACAATGGCAATATGATTGGCTCAAGCAAGTCAATAATCATACATGCTAAATAAGTAAATCATGAAGTCTGATTAAGTAAGAAATGGAAGAGGCCTATTAAGAAGCTGTTGTATTAAACTCAAGCCTTTGTCACCCTGTTCCGTACTGAAAGCGTGCCGAAGCGTTCAAAACCTTTCAGCGTGAAGGAAACCGTATTATCTGCCGCTCTAGTTTCAGGCTCAGGTGAAAGTTCCACAAGTGCAGTGGTAAAATAAAATCTTCAATAAAATAAAGGTTCCTATAATAAAATAATGCACAAAATCAAAACAAACTTTAAAGTTACTGGGATAAGATGAAATTAGGCATGTGAGTTTTGTACTCTGTCAAAATAAAACTTGTTTCTCCATGTCAGAGTACTTACTTATAACAGCAGCATGAGAAAAGAGTAATTCCAAACTCAGTGCCTTTAAGCAATAACAGTGTAAATTTTTACTGTTTTTGGCTTTGTTGTACACCGCCCAGAGTCACCTGTGGGGAGATCGGCGGCTATATAAATTAATTTAATAAATAAATAAAATAAATCAAGTTCTTCATTTTTCCATAGCCAGAAGAGGAATGCTTTACGCAAGTAAATTTTTGATGGGGATAGTATTCAGATTTGCAGCCAGCAAAGGTACTTCGGGTCTGGTGTGGGCTCAGTGTCATTTTCCTGAGCTTGTGCCGCTGCCTTGCCGGCCCAGGAAAAGTGCAGCTCCTTTCTAGGTGCCCACCCTGGATCGTCAGCCCCTCTGCTCGCTTTGCTGCGTACCTCTAGTCAGGATTTTACTCACTTGTCTTAATTATGAGGAACTGCAGATATGAAATCCTCACCCCTTCATTCAGACTAGGTTTTCACAGTATATAGTACCTCTAATTTGTTGTCCTTCAGATCTTTCCATGAAGTTAGGTTCCATCCCCACTTTTATTCTTGCATCTCTGTATCTTTCTACTGAACAGGGAGGAAAACTCAGTGTAGCTTATTTGAAGCAAACATTGGCCCAGAGCATGGCTTCTCCCTTTCACATCCATTTAAAGCCATGTTGTCCAGCCATGGCTCCAGATGGTGCTTTCTAAGCCAGCCCTGATCCAATTCATGCTTCCCTTAATCCAGCGGCCAGCCCTTCAAGGTAGGCCAGGTCAGGAAACAGACCCCACAAGAAATACGGGAACTCTGCTTTATTGTTGCAGGGTGTAACAGCAGGATCTTGAAACCTTGACAGCGTTTCCTTCTCTAAAGAGCAAAGAGGAGCAGCCCTGAGTTCCTTTCCTGTCTTCCCAGGCTAAGCTCATGTTTCACTAACGGCAGCTGCGTATTTTCCTCAAGGCCCTCTGTGCTCTCCTGCGCCAGCAGACCTGACCCTTTGTTCTTCGCTTCCTTGGTGCAGACGTTAGATCGGCCTCAGAGGCCCCATCGTCGTCCTGGGCTGTCTCGGGAGGTGGCACTCTCAGCTGGGCCACTCGCTGGCTGAACGAGCGCAGACTGGAGGGGTCTGCCCGGGCCTTGAAAATCCCCTCCTCATCTTGGCTAATCCGGCCAGGGCGGGACTCGCCGGGCAGTGCAGGCCCAGCTCCTCCTCCCAAGCTGCGCGGTTGGTCTTTCTGGAGTTGACTGGGTCCCGTTTCCCGCAGGTCTGCCTGAAAGGCAAAATCCACATCTTCAAGTACCTCAACGTCGAGGCCTGCAGCAAGGCCCGGTCGGACCTGGCAGAGTTTGCCCAAGGACGCCCCACTGGCTTTGGCACATGGTAAGGGGTCAAGGGCAGCCTCAGAGGGGGCCACCAGGCAGTTCCCCTCACCTCACGTACCTCGCCACAATGCCGGTGTCAGCCTTTGGTCAGAGGAAACGGCGCGGCCTTGGGCTTTGGTGGTGCCCGGAGTCTCATGCGGTCGCTGCCTCTGCTTCTGTCCTGCCTTTCAGCCTCCCGGAGGACTTCTATCCAGCGCGCCAGTATGGGGGCCTCGACTCGGGCTTCAACAGCGTGGACAGCGGCAGCAAGCGGTGGTCGGGGAATGAGGTACTGCGTGCCCCACTGGGCCTGGTGGGGGAAAAGCGCTGGTCCCTCTCCCCTGCTGGTGGAGGGAGGGAGCCTTGCCCCCGGCAGCCGGAGCGGGAAAGCCCCCTGTAGCCAGCGCTGAACCCGGGGCGCCTCGGTCTCGGCCACTGCGTGACTTCTCCCCTGAGCATCTCTCTCTGCCTCTCAGTCCACCGATGAGTTTTCAGACCTCTCCTTCCGCATTGCTGAGTTGGCCCGCGACCCCAAGCAGCTGAAGGAGAAGCGCGGCGGGGCAGGTGAGCGGCGGGTGGGGAGGGCTTTGCACGGCTGCCGGCGGGGCCGTACCTGAGCAGAGCTGGCAGGCGGGCTAGAGGGAGGCAGGGCAGCTGGAGCCAAGCTCTTCTCTCCCCAGCGGATGCCAGCGAACTGGAGCAGATCGACTACATCGACAGCAGCGTGAATGGGGAGGAGGAGGAGGAGGAGGAGGAGGAGGAGGAGGAGGAGGAGGTGGTGGTGGTGGTGGTGGAGGAAGAGGGGATGGCGCCCCCTCCAGCAGGGAGGACTGGCAGGGCGTGGACCGGCTTCCCAGGAACAGCATCCCACGAGGTAAAAGGCGCTGCCCGGGACCGTCTCTCCCCACCCCCCACCGGCTGTCCCTGAAGCAGCAGAGCAGCTGGGACTCTGTGATCCTGGAGGGCTGTGAGATTTAGGGGCAGAGGAGTATCCCGATTCCTGTGCTCTTGGTTCTCGGGGGGGGGAGGCAGGAGGAGGCAGCTGTTCTCTGGGGTTCTGACTCTCCTGCGCCCGGTCTCTCTGTAGGAGCACCAGAAACCAGCCAGGAGCTCTTCCCAGAGAGCAGGCACTGCAGAGCCAGGAGTGACTGGCAGGTATGTGGCACTCCTGGCTGGCTGCATTCAGCATTATCTTGGAGAGACTCCAGGAGGTCAAGCCTCGCCTGGCCCTCCATACTCCCTGGGCATGGCCAGTTCTCCGCTGGGAGGTGGTTGTGCTCTTCCCTCCCAGAATCAGGTGGCAGGCCAGCTCTCCTGCCTCTTGGGACGAAGGCCTGGGGAGGCCTTCCCTCCTTGGCTCGGTGGATTGGGTGCTATGGGGCCCCACTGCTCTCTTGGCTTGGGCCCTGGCCACAGAGCAGCTCCCCAAGTACACAGACTTGGGTGGCTTCCTCCCCACTTCTATAGGAGCAGCAGCGGGGCCAGCCTCCCCAGGCCAGAGCTGTCTACCGAGGAGCGCCGTCGCCCTGAACTCCTGCAGTTATGGCAGGAAAGGGAGCGCCAGCAGCAGCAGCAGCAGCAGCAGCAGCAGCGGCCACAGTGGACCCAGGGGACGGAGAAGCTGGACAGGTGGTCACCTGGGAAGTTAGTGGGCATCTGCTTCATCCTAGCAGTGGTTTTGGAGTCCTCCCACCAGTCTCCAGCCAGCAGACCCACCTTGACTGTGAACTAGTGGCTGGGATCCTCTCCATTATTTATTTATTTATTAAATTTTTCGGCCGCCCATCTCCCCCCAATGGGGGAACTCTGGGCGATTCACAACAAACATTAGAACATAAAATATATAAACACGTAATACCTTAATTTAAAACATTACTAAAAAGAAGAAGGAGAGACCAAGAGGATGAAAAATCTGAGGCTGAAGGCAGAAGGACTCTATGGGGCTAGCCATCCCCATGCTTGAGGTATTCTCGCCCCACCCCAGGCCAGGTGGCAGTCTGCAGTCACGTCCAGTGGTCGCTGAAGCTGTTGTTCCTCCTGCTAGATGACCACAGAAGTGCTCTCTGCAGCCCTAAGCTACCCTCTTCTCTCCAGGAAGTGCCTCCCCAAACCTCTGGAGCGAATGGCCACCCCCTCCCCGTTTGTTCATTTAAATTGCTAAGCGCTTAATAGGTGCCTTCAGTCATGTCTGGGATTGTGGGGAGGAAGGGTCTTCTTAGGTGAACAGGGAGGTTTTGGATCAGGGCCTCCCTTTTCCAAAGCCAGCTCTCTGCCTCTCGCCCCATGCCCCTTAGCTTATTTATCCCCGTCCTCCTTTAGAAGGGTTAAGTTCCTCCTTAAGACCCAGCATTTGGGAGCTGAGAAGGGAACAAGATAACCTCTGGGCACCTGGCGGGCCTGTCTGGGGCTACCTCCCTTTCTCTCCTGATGGTGCCGTCTTGCTCCCACAGCAGCCTGGTGGAGAACAGCAGCAGCCTCTCTCAGCTGAAGCACTGCAGCCAGGTAGGACCAGCATGCGACCGCTACCTTGTCCCTGGGTTCGCACAGCATGCTCATTTAGGGTAACGTGGAGCTGGGCAGCACATTGAGGGAATCCAGCCTCTGGCTTAGCCTGTGGTGGGAACCAGGCCTTCGCAAGAAGCCAGAATCGAGTCAATTCACTTTGGCACCGCATGGTTTATGAACTAAGTAATTAGCGTTTGTTAAACTGGGTTTTGTGTGCTGTGTGAATTTAGCCAGTGATACTGGCTCTGTGCGTATGTACTAGAGAGAGGGCAGATGCGGTGCTGTGAATACTGTGTCTCCTTGCAACTCCAGCCACTGGCAATCTCAGTAGCCACCAGCTTGCTCTGCATCATGGTTCACTCGGCAGAGTTCTGGGGTCCTTCCTTGCCTCTCCATCCCATCGGAATGCAGGTGCTGTCCATTTACTTCCTTTTCCCTTTATTGCCTTGCAGGGAGCCGAACAGCTGGCTGGTTCCCCCAGGCAAAGTCCACGCTATGCAGGTAGGTTTGTCCTGTTATAAGAGAAGCTGCGGGAGCCAGAGGGGGCTTCCTAGCCATTCTTTGCTCTGGTCTTGACAGCCAGCGGAAGGGATGCGTCCATCACATCCACCCACCGCTCCAGACACCGCCTTTCATTTTTCAAACTTCAGTTCATCTTTTTAAGAATCTCATAAGTTCCATCCATCCAGCCATTTATTTTTCAGTTTTCTGCTTCCTCTTGACCCATCCACTCTTCCGTATGTCTCTTTAGCAATTCTTTCCTCCTCCTCTCTGGGTGACCAAAGCGCCTTGAGGAGCTTCTTTCATCCGGTCACTCACTTGCGTTCTGTTCACATCACCCACTCTTTCAACACACGCACCTCTTAAGTGCCCCTTCCCACTGCAATCAAAATACATATTTCTTCTGACACCCCCAGCTCTCACTTTTATGTAAGAAAATGGGCAGAAGTATGCTCTTACACTTTTTTCAACAAACCGTTCCTCAAAATAGACCACAAAGAACTATTTTTCTACCAGGATTTGTGTGCCTTAAAATTTCTCCACCCGTTTTCCCATCATTAGTAAACAGCCTTCCAAGGTACACGGATTCATGCAGTCCTTCCCTGCCGAACACAACTCCCTTGGCCTTTGCTGCGTTAATTTTCAGATCTGCCTTTCTTGTTACATCATACGATGTCTCTAAAACGTGATGTAAATCCTCAGGTCCTCAGCCAACAAAATAGCAGCTGCGTCTGCATGCAAGAAGGCAGATTCATTCACATCACCAGCCAACACACCTAACTAAGCTTGGCGGTTTTCCTGTAGATGTCTCATCACCAGGCCAGGGAATATCGTCAGTGCGGGGGGGGCGTGCAGTTATTAGCTGTTTGTGTGCTCGCTTGCCCTGCCCGTCTTGGTCGAGAGAGGGTTTCTTTCTCGGTGGTTTCATGGTGACTGCTTATCTCGTGCTGTTTCTTGTTTACCGGGCTGCTGGCTGCTGGAGGGGAGGTGCTCTGGGCTGGTTGTTTCTCTCTTTCTTTATCATATTTGTATGGCCGCCCATCTCACACGAGGTGACTCTGGGCGGCATACAACAATTAAAAAATAAATACATAAAAAGAATTGCACATAAAAAACTGTAAAAAGACACAAAACAGGAGGGGATGGAATTAATAAGGGAGCCGTCGTGAGATCTCACGTAACCAGGTCTTGAGGGACTTACGGAAGGTCGAGAGGGATGGGGCTAGTCTCACCTCTGGGGGGAGGAGGTTCCACGAGGCGGGCGCCACGGCAGAGAAGGCCCACCTCCTGGGACCCGCCAAATGGCATTCCCTGGCAGACGGGACCCGCAGTATGTCTTCTCTGCCAGATCTGATGGGACGGGCAGAGGTAATCGGGGAGAGGCGGTCCCTCAGGTAACCTGGCCCCATGCCACGAAGGGCTTTAAAGGTCAAAAACAGCACCTTGAATCGGACCCGGAAGCAAACTGGCAGCCAGTGCAGCTCGCGGAGCAGAGGTGTAACGAGTACCGCCCTAGGGGCGCACATAACTGCCCGCGCCACTGTATTTTGCACCAGTTGAATGTTTCCTTGACCGTTGGTTGTATCTTCTTTAAATGGGACATGGAGAGGGTTTATCTTTTTCTGCCTGTTGATGGCTGATTTGTCAGAATGTCAAACTTCCAGAAATTCCCTAGCATCCAAAAATGTATAAACAACCAGCAAACCCCACTCTCCCTCGCACTGATGATGTTACCTAGCCTGGTAATGAAATGTCTGCAGGAAAAACAACCAAGCTTGGAGAACACCAAGAACCCAACAGTTCAACCATGAGCTACATATATTCTCTACTATCACATAAGGTATAATTACTCACACCTGCTTTAGTACTCCTAAATACAAGAGGATTTTTGCATTCAGTTTGTATAAGGGAACAATAACAGTGCTTTTCCAGTTATCAGGCATGGATGTAGTCTTCACACACCCATTAAACAACTCCCATAGTTACTCTACAAGCAAACTGCATTCATATTCTAATTTTTCTGCAGTTACAATGATTATACCTGGCTGGAAATCCTGGCTATGCCAGAAGGCCTGGGGGCCGGATTGGGGCTCGCATCAGTGGAAGTGGCTTGTGGGGTAATTGATTTTACCACCCCCCCGTCATCTTGAATGTCTTTAGTATTTATGTATAGGGTTTGTTTTATAGTGGATTTTTATGGATTAAGTAATTTAATTATTTATGGGGTATTTTAATTCTATATGGGCTTTTGATTTGTAATTGTGAGCCGCCCAGAGTCACCCAATGGGGGAGATGGGCGGCATACAAATTTAATAATTAATAAATAAATAAATAAATAAATACCTGTGAGCCTACCGCTTTTAAACACTGTCGCAGAATTTATGACTTCCATTTCATCATTTTTTTCCTTAAAGACTAACATTTATAGCATTCATTTCAAATCTACTTTTCAACACATCCCTGTGATTCTCATACAATACTTCTTCCAGCATCCCCTCACTTAAGTTTCATCTCAAATCATTTCATCATTTTAAATTCCTTATATTCTGATGCAGGATCCTTGTTTAGCTCTTTTCACCCATGTCTAAAACAAAAAATTTATTTTCATTAAATCATTCTGCTCCTTTCATCTTAAGCATTTCTTTCTTTCTTTGTCACCACACTTTACCACCTTTTCTGTCTGTACATTATGCAATATATTTCCCTCATCATTTCATGCAGAAATCACTCCTTAGAGGCACACTAGCCTTATTCACAGCCGCTTTCACTTGATTGTAGCACTGTATCCTTTTGGGTACCTTTCACATAACCCTTTCTAGTCCCTTCCACTTATGATCACTTTCCATTCACTCAGCAGAAGAGTAGTCTATCTTCGAATACTTTTTCAAACAAGACTCACAGTGTTTTGGTTTTCACTTGGTTTTCTTTGGTGTCCATTTTTCCACGAGCTCCACCCTTGAGGCCACTTCATTGCTCTTGTTCCCTTGTGTGTTCGTCATAAGCAAATCATTCATATCTGCATTCATTCCTTTGCCACGTTTAAATACGAACAGCCTGGGCTTAATCCACGTATTCGAACCAACTACATTTTTCTAAGCAGAGACTCAGCATACGGTTTCCGTTCTCATTCCTTCTCGGGTCCCCAAACGGCTCAGTCACTTTTTCTGTTTTCTCTCATCTCACGCCCACTCGTCCGTTCGTGTCGCCCAGCAGAATAATTTTCCCCCAGCGTTACATCTCTTTAGAAAGTTGCAGAGTTATCGCCGTCCTGCCTGCAGGTTCCTATTTCTAGATGCGCCCGCAACAACTTAAGTCGAGGCCAGATCTGTTTTTCTGTCTCTCATTTCAATTCTCGCCCTTTCCCGGTGTTCTTCTTACGTGCCGAACGGGACCCTTTGTCCCACCGCTTCATCTTCGAGCAGGGCGTTCCCTCTGCCTGCCAGGAATCTTGCTGGTGCCGCCGCCGTGTCTCTTATTCATCCCGGGACAGCTCAGAGCCTGTTTCCTCTGCAAAGGCCCGAAACGTGTTTCCAAGTTCCAGGGGTGCAGAATGTCTCCTCTCGCACCGGGCATTCCCCTCCGCCGGGCTTGCTCGCTTGTTCGTTGTGCGTCTTACGGAGAGTGGGTTCGGTCGCCTCTTCTCGGAATCCATCCATCGGCTGAAATGCGGCAGTCGACCTTTCCAAGGATTGCCACCCGCTTGCCTGAGTCACCCAGACAGGCCGGGGGCTCTCAGGCAGGACCCCAAATGCCCCACAGGCGTTGCACCGAGAACTGCACTTCAAGTCACAGTCCTCCATGTGATGTGGTTCTCCTCAGACGGGTTCAATAAATTAGGACCCCTGCCACCCATTGTGGTTGGGGTCAGTCAGGGCTTTGACATAATGTTTTTTAGCACGATAGAGAAGTTGCAGACTAGGCTTCAACCTCGGTTGAACCCGTGCCATATGCAACATTCCCTGCTAAGGGTAAGGACAGTAGCAGGCACTTCTGGCTCAGTTTAACCAGTGTACCCAAGTGCGACCAAAGCCAAGTTTGCCCCCAAATGTGGTCACCCTGTTCTTTGCAGGCTAGTATCTCTGATCTAAAGACAACCTTACAACTAAGCCCACATTGCTCCCTTTCCATCCGGTCTGCTGTTCTTGACAACTTTTACCTTTTTTTCCCCTTCCTTTTAACTGATTTTATCATAGTTCCTTGTTTTGATGGTTGTGGGCTGCCCAGAGTTGTTGGGAGGTGGGTGGCATACAAGTTTAATAAATAAATAAACAAACAAACCCAACATACATCCTGTTGCCTGCATCCCACCCACTAGGTGGTGTGGGCAGTGCACTGACACACACGCTGGTGCTCTGGCTGCTACTGTACTTCTAAGCCATCCGGGAAGTGAATCCCTGGCCAACCTTTACCCCCTTCTGCCCGCACAGACCCTCTTCTCTCTCAGAGTTCTACTGCTGCCAATCCTGTACCCCGAGATGCCAGCTCGGTGCAGAGGCCTCCCAGTTTCCTGTTCCGCTCGTCCTCCCGAAAAAGTATCCAGCAGAGTTCTGGTGAGTGTTCAGGAGAAGGCGGGCCCATAAGAATCTTCCCCTATATCAGTTTGCAGACCGGCTAATGGCCACCTGGACATGTGGCATGAAACACGGAAGAGACTGGAAAGTGGGTCCTTGCCATTGTAGGAATCGGGAAGGACTCTGACGGGGAGAGAGAAGAGAGGGGAGACCCCAGTGTTAGGAAGTGAGAGGGGCAAGAAGAGGACGGCACCATTATACCTAGAGGAATTTCTCTCCGCCTCGAATATTAGGGCTGTCTAGGGCCATCTAATGGAGATGAACTGTGGGGGCTTCAGGGCAGACCAAAGATCCCCTCACACAGCCCGGGATCCATCTCATTCTTTATGAAAGTTACCTGACTGCCTGAAACCGGGCAGACTCTAGGTGGCTTACAGAATTTATGCCATAAATAGAATACACCTGAGAATAAAATTAATATATATATTAAAATGGCAATTTTAATACACAGTGCCTCTACACGAGCCCTGGAAAGAACAAGTGGTCGAGCCCTGCAGAACGGAGAGTTTTGCAGGCTCCGTCCCACTCCTTGTGGCTTCACAGTCGCTTCCTGCTGGGGACCAGGAAGCGGCATGCTTGTCTAGCCAGGGTTTGGGCTGAGCCAGATGTGCTGCCATGCTTCTCTTCAGAAGCATAAATGCTCAAGATCCTGATTCCCAGGCAAAAGTGGGATCTGCAGAGATGACCTTGATGGAGGAATGCAAGCTCCCTTGCCAAGGCAACAAGGGTTAAAACAATTCAGGTCCAAAACGTCCAGGTACCATTCGGAAGCAGCCAGCAGACCCCCGCCCCCAATTTGCTGGAGGAGCAGCAGCAGCAGCAGCATTGCCCAACCTGCCGGATCCGGTCACTGCGGCTGGTTTCCGTAGCAGTGGCTTCAGCCTTCCCGTGAAGTTGATTTCTTGGCCTGGTCTGCCTAGTGGGGCTGAGAGGACCCGGATAGTGGGCTGACCCCTAGAAGCTGGCCTGCTGCCGCTTCTGCCGGTGCGGAGTTGGATCCTCGCTCCGAGGCAGCAGCTCCAGGAGACCAGGCTGCCCTGCTGGGAGGGCCAGGCCCGACCCGGCCCGGCCCAGCAGCTGTGGGCTCCCCTGACCTCCGCGGAACAACTCTTTCCAGGTTCGCTCTCGCCTGAGCTCGGCGGCCGCTTGAGGTCCCGGGCTGGATCCCAGGCCCTGGAGGAGAGGGAGCTACTCAGCCAGCTGCGCAAGGTAGGGCTGCTGGGGGCTGCTCGGCCCCCCGCTGGGATTGGGGGACGCAAGCCTAGGTCCGGCTGTTCTCAACACGTGCCCTTCGCTGTTCCCACACTTAGCGGAGCAGCTTCCGTGTTTCGGGTTGCAGCTGGGAGGTGTGGGTGTTTCAGAGAGGGGTGTGGGTCAGGAGGGAACGAGGGAGGGCTGGAGGTGGGGCCGGCACGGACACTGGGCAGGGAGCAGACCAGACCGCCTGCTTCTCCCGCCCAAGACCTGCTGCGGGCAGAGAGCAGCTGCCGAGGCCCAGCAGCCCAGGCAAACCCTTGGGTGCCCCTCAGGCGTTGCCACATTCTTAAGCCCGGCACTCCAGCCTCAGATCGAGGGACTGTCTTGACGACAAAGATGGTTGTGCCTGTCCAGCCTCTGGAGCGGCTCCTTTCCCCCTCCCCAGGCAATCGAGTCCCGTCTGAACCTTACGCTGGCTGAGGACTTGGGCGAGGCTCTGGCGGACGGGGTCATCCTTTGCCAGCTGGCAAACCATCTGTGCCCGCGCTCTGTGCCCTTCATCCACGTGCCGTCGCCTGCTGTGGTGAGCCCTTTTGGGGGGCAGCTCTCCCTCCTGCAGCAGGGCGGCCGCAGAGCAGCCAAGCTGCCCCTGCTGACCTTGGACTGCCCGAGGGTCCTGCGGGCTGAAGTTCAGTGGTACCTTGAGCTCCCCTGCCTGGGCCAGGTGCTGCCTGTGTGCGTCCAGCGGCTGAGCCTCCTCGCTGCCCTTGGCCACCGACCCCCCACCTTTTCTTCTTTGCAACAGCCAAAGCTGAACGCTGTCCAAAGCCGCAAGAATGTGCAGAGCTTTCTGGCCGCCTGCCGCCAGCTTGGGATTCCTGAGGTGAGGGTGGGCCCACGGGAGGCAGGGGTATGCAGTCCCAGGGGGTGGGCTCCCCCCAGGAGTGGTGCCAGCCCCCGCCCCTTCCCCACAGTTCTGCTCAGGGCCGCTTTCGTTCCTTCCAGGCCTGCTCTGCGCGCTCTCCCTCCTGTGTTCCTCCCGTCCCCTTCTCCTCAGCTTACTTACTCTCGTAACATTTACGTGCCCGTCCTTTTCTGTCCTCTGTTCTCTCCATGTGCCGCAGGTGTCTCTCTGTGGTGTCTCAGACATTGCCCTCCTCCTCCAAGGCAACGTCCGTGGCTTCCTGCGCCTCCTGGAAGCCCTGCTGCTGCGCCCAGTGGCAGGGAGTCCCCTTGTCCCCGCCGCCCTCTCCGATCACCTCGCAGGCTTTGGTGTCTTCTATGCCTTCGTCATGTTGCTCTTGTACTTTGCCTATTGCAAGCTGTGTGGCTGCTGCTGCTGCTGCTGAGGGCTCGGACGCCCTCCCTCTGGCCGCCTAGCAGAGCAGGGTCTCCTGGCTGCCAACACAGCAGCGCCCGCGGAGCCGGCCCCTCTGCCAGCCGTCCCGCCCTGCCTTTCCTGGTCAGGGTGCTGCAGAGATTCAGGCCTTGGTCGGGCGGCTCCCTTGGGAGGGACGTCTTTCCTCTCGCGTCAGACCGCTAGCCGGCACCCAAGCACATGACAAGACCCCCTTCTTCACCAGGCAGAATGGGTGGGGAGCCACCGGGGATCAGCCGGGGTCTCCTGACTCCTCCGAGGCTGCCAGTCCCCCCAGCTTCAGATCCGCCGTGGCCTGCTTGGTCACGCCTGTGCCTTCTCCTGGACACGACGCCCAGGAAACTGCTGCCGTGGCCTTCGTTCCGGACCCCGACCCGGTGCGCTTCTGCTCTGCTGCTCTCCTTCCCAAGTGCCTCCTGGGGCTGGATGGCTGTAGGTCCGCCCCGCCAGGCAACGCGGAGGCCTCCGCCTGCTTTTTCCCCACAAGAACTGAGCTGCTTCAAGCACAGCAGCCCTTCGTTTTAAAAATGGCTACTTTTCCAGTCCCCATACGGGCTCGCACGCTCTTCTGGCCAAAGGTTGGAGCCTCTTCTAGCGTTTGCAGAGCTTCCTGGCTATTTTGCGCTCTGAAACGCAGGTCTGACTTGCTCCCCCTCTATCTGCCAGCTGGGAACTCGAGGTCCTCTTGGCAGGCGGCCCAGACCCTCCTAGGGCTGCGGGCCAAATGGCCACAAGTTTCTGTGGCATCCGGGCACTCCGTCCCTACGCTTGCCACAGCAGTGGCCTAATCCCGAGGCAGGTGGGACGTGCTTTTGGAAAACCTCTGTCTACAGCTGCCAGGGGTGGTGCCTGCCTGCGTTCGAGGGTGGGTGCCGGGCCGTGGTCTTCTGCACCTGAAGGCTCCAGGTGCCTCCGGTCTCTCCACCCAGAGCCGTGAGCCATGAGCCGCCCCTGCACTGCTGGTCAAGCCCCAGTTAAATGGAAATGCCTTAACGGGAGAGCGCGATTCCCCTTCCTGATCTGGGCCCTTTTGACAACACTCCCCATGTGCTGCCTTAAATATATTAAATTATATATACACGTATATATATATTTTATAGACCCCCCCCAGGGTATATCTATCTATGTATCTCTCTGAAGATAGGACTACAGGATATTGTGAAGATTATTCTTTTCAGCGCGTGTACAATATTGTAAATGCTCGGTTCTCTATTTATCCTCCTCCGGGGGAGGCGTCGTCTCTCGCTGTGACCGCCCCCGCCCCCGCCTGTGTACACTGAAAACGCCAAGAAACGGTTCCGCAAAGGCCACGCCCGGCCTCGGCCGCTTTCTTGCCCGCCGGCTGCCCGCGCGCTCCCCCTGCGCCTGTCCGGAGCGCGGCCCCTGCCCGGGCGGACGCCTCGCGGGGTGGGTCCAGCGGCTAACGAGCGCCTCCCCCGCAGGCCGACCTCTGCTGCCCCCGCGGCGGGCTGGACGACGAGGACCTGCCCCGCCTGGCCGCCACCGTGCGGGCGCTGCTGGAGACGGGCTGCGCCGGGGCGGACCGCAGGAGCGGAGCGGCCTAGGCCCTCGGCTCGCACGGCCGGCGGGCGCGGGGAGAGGGCGGGGGGGACGGGACGCGGCGAACTGCGCGGGCGGCCGGAAGCGCGGGCACGCCGGGAGCTGTAGTCCACGCCGGAAGGCGGGGCGAGCGCGGAAGAGGAGCGGCCTTCCGGCGCCGTGACGTCACGGGAGCGCCGCGCAGCGGACGGGGCCGAAGGCGGCGGCGATGGCGGACCTGCTGGGCTCGATCCTGAGCGCCATGGAGCCGCCCCCGGGCCTGGACGACCGCGAGGCCCGGCGCGCCAGAGGTCGGTGGGCCGGGGCCCGTGGGGGGGGAGGCGGGCAGCGGGTTCCCTCCCCGCGCGGCGGGGTGAAGGGGTCGGCGCCGGCTCGGGCCTGCCGCCTGAGCCGCCGCCGGGCGCCGTTTCTCCCCGCAGAGCAGAGCGCGCGGCTGCGGACGCTGCAGGAGCAGGAGAAGCGCCAGAAGGCGGCCTTCCGGAAGCGGGTTCGTGCCGTCCTCGCGGGGCGGGCGGCGGGGGGAACGGGCCGGGCCGGGCCGGCCGCGCTGACGCCGCCGCTTCTCCCGCAGATGGAGCGGGAGGTCTCGGCCTTCATCCAGGACAGCGCGCGGCCGCGGCGGCGCTTCCGGCCCATGAGCAAGATCGAGCGCAGCATCCTGTGAGTGCCGGGGGGGGGCGCGGGGGGCGCGGGCGGCGGGCGCCTCTGACGGACGACGGCTCTGCGCAGGCACGACGTGGCGGAGGTGGCCGGGCTGGCGTCCTTCTCCTTCGGCGGCGACGACGAGGACTCGCGCTACGTGATGGTCTTCAAGAAGGCAAGGCCCCCCCCGCGCCGCGCCCCCCCCGCGCCGCGCCCCCGGCGCCCCCCGGCCCCCGCCCTCACCGGCCTCTGTCCCCCGCAGGAGTTCGCGCCCTGCGACGAGGAGCTGGAGGCCTACCGCCGCGGGGAGGAGTGGGACCCGCAGCAGGCCGAGGAGCGGCGGCGGATGAAGGTGCGCGGGGCCCGGGGTGGGGGGGCGGGCGGGCGGGGGCCCGGCGGCTCCCCTTCTAAGGGGGCGGGCCGCGCTGTGCCCCGTGTGCCCCCAGGAGCTGGCGCAGAGGCGGGCGGAGGCGGAGGCGCTGCGCGGCCCGGCGGAGGTGAGTCCGCAGAGCGACTACAAGGAGAAGTACAGCCGCCTGATCGGCACGGTGGCCGCCAAGGACGCCGCCCACGCCATGGAGGCCAACAAGGCCTACGGCTGCGGTGAGTCGCGGGAGGGGTCCGTGGGGGCGGCGGGCGGCGGCCCCGGGCGCCCCTGGAGCCCCGCGCTGCCCTGCCCTGCCCTGCTGCCTCTTGCAGTGCCGGCCGCCCACAAGAGGGACACCCGCTCCATCGAGGAGGCCATGAACGAGATCCGGGCGAAGAAGCGGCTGCGCCAAAGCGAGGAGGAGGCGAAGAGCTCCTAGGAGGGCCCGGCTGCCGCCGGGGCATTCCGTGGGGACGGGCAGGACTCCGCACCCTCCGTCCCTGGCCGCTCAAGCTCTGGCTAGAATCGCTTTTTAATGTGACGAGGGTGAAGAATTTCCAAGCCCAGAAGAGGCTGCAGAGACTTCCGCCTCCAGGGCCTGCCCCCTCCCGGCCCAGTTAAGCACGGTTATCCAGCTTTTGGGCATGTCGCTTTTGAGTGGCGGGAATCCCAGTCCGCGGCTCGCCTTTTGGAAGGCTTGGTTGGGGGGCTGCAGCCCCCTGGCTTTGCCGTATGAATTTCCCCCCTTCCATTTCATCCACGGCCGGTATCTTCTCTGGGGCTGCGGCCTGGTCTCTGCCCCTTCGGCAGAACGTAGCCTCCTGCCCAGAAGGCCTGGAGCTGAGCTACCTCCTGTTCTCACCGCTTAGGGCCACCCTAGGGGAGATCCGCCACCTCTCCGCTCCTCTCCCCCGCGGGTTGAGCGCCCCGTTCTTTGGTATTCGCGCAGCTCAGTTGCATGCCGGTAGAAAGCAAGCCCACCAAGGAAGAGCAGCGGTGACGTGGCTTCCTTTGGGGCAGGGCAGGCATCAGTGACTTTGTTACTCAGCTGGCCTCCACTCCGTTTGGATGACTTCAATAAGTGTGTAAATAATGCTGGATTTTTATTCTCTTCTCCCTTCCCCCCATCGCTTTGTTTTGGGAGCCGAGAAATGGAGAGGTATCCCACAAGCCTGGTTGTAACATCTGGGGGGGGGTATGCCATGTACATGTCCCATTAAACTCTTCCTGTCAGTGCTGTTTTGCGTTTGCTTCCAATTCTTTAGAACGAGGGACGAGATTTTTTTTTTAGTTTTTGTACAGGTAAGAAAAGTTGGCAGAGGCCCCATGTTATACCTTGAAATGAAGGCATAGCTAAGCCCTTACACGTTGGGTGGGTGGGCGCCGTGCAGCAGTGAGGCCCTTAGGAAGGTCTGCTTTGTTCAGATGCACGCCAGGCTCCTTGAACAAGTGGACACTGCAGACGGGAACGTGGAGCCCCAGGTCACCCCTTCTCAAGAATGACACGTGCAAAGTAATTGGCACAGCAGCCTTTCTATTCAGCCCCCAAGGTGGAGTTGGGGAGATTCCACAGATTTTCTACACGCATGTTTGGATAAGAGACAGATTAAACCCCAAAGGCCCCCACCAGTGTTGGGGCCATGTTTTCACGGGCAGAGGAGGTTGCTGTCAGCCCCCTGTGCTCACCATCTGGAGCTCTCACTTGGCCAGAGGGTGCCGGAACTTGCGCCCGGCAAAGTGCGCTTTATCGGCCAGCTCTTCCTCGATCCTGTGAAAAGGCAGAGAGGTGGCCGGCCTTAATCAGCAGCAGGCTATAGCAGTGCCCTGCAGCAACTCCCCAGAAGAGCGTGGGGTGCTGGGGGTGGGGATTTGTCTCCTCACCTCATCAGCTGGTTGTACTTGGCCAGGCGTTCTGAGCGGCAGGGGGCTCCAGTTTTGATCTGCGAATGGAGGCCAAGATATTATTTTAGGAGGAGGCTGGGTGCCCTGGGAGGCTGGAGGAAGACATGGGGCTGCTGGTCTCACCTGCCCAGTGCACAGTCCCACCACCAGGTCTGCAATGAAGGTGTCTTCGGTCTCCCCCGACCGGTGGCTCACCATCACTCCCCAGCCGTTGCTCTGGGCTAGCTTGCAGCTGGAAGAAGAAAAAACTTGAGCAAGCATGCAGGCTGCCACCTGGGAGGGACCCCCCCATCCTCTTGCAGAGGGGACCACCCTCTGTCTCCTTGAGTGAGGCAAGATTTCAGCTCCTCTCCCCCCCCCTCCGCCTGCTCCCTGCCCACCACAGCAGCACGGGACTCACGCTTGGATGGACTCTGTGACAGAGCCAATCTGGTTGACCTTGAGGAGGAGGCAATTGCAGGCCTTTTGCTCCACTGCCTGCTGGATCCGCTTGGGGTTGGTCACAGTCAAATCGTCCCCCACAATCTGGATCTGCACCTGAGTCAAGAATTTCTTCCATGTCTCCCAGTCATCCTGGTCGAACGGATCCTCAATGGAGACGACTGCGAGAGAGCAATGAGAAGTCAGTTCTCCCACCCCAATACATTTATGGGCTGAGGGCCAAAAAGAGTGCTCCTGAGCATGCACTGGGAGCTGGCTCTCCCCTGCTGTCTGTCTCCTTGGCAGCCTGGCCCTGATCACCTGGGTAGTTCTGGATGAAGCTCTGGTAAAGCTCTCCCAGTTTCTCTCCAGAGATGTAGCGGTTCGGGTCGTCAGGAGACTTGAAGTCCAGATCGTATTTGCCTTTGCGGAAGAACTCGGAGGCGGCCACGTCCATCCCGATGACCACTTTGTCAGGGTAGCCAGCCTTCTCGATGGCGCTTTTCAGCAACTCCAGGGCTGCAGAAAGGAGGGAAGCTCAAGGAGCACCCTGGACTCTGCCCCAAACCAGCCCCATTTCAGCACCTGAGCAAAACAAGTCCCTTCTAGTTCTGAGCAGGGGGGGGCTCTGGACTGCCTGAGAGCCCCCGGCCTGTCTGGGCGACTCAGGCAAGCGGGTGGCAATCCTTGGAAAGGTCGACTGCCGCATTTCAGCCGATGGATGGATTCCGAGAAGAGGCGACCGAACCCACTCTCCGTAAGACGCACAACGAACAAGCGAGCAAGCCCGGCGGAGGGGAATGCCCGGTGCGAGAGGAGACATTCTGCACCCCTGGAACTTGGAAACACGTTTCGGGCCTTTGCAGAGGAAACAGGCTCTGAGCTGTCCCGGGATGAATAAGAGACACGGCGGCGGCACCAGCAAGATTCCTGGCAGGCAGAGGGAACGCCCTGCTCAAAGATGAAGCGGTGGGACAAAGGGTCCCGTTCGGCACGTAAGAAGAACACCGGGAAAGGGCGAGAATTGAAATGAGAGACAGAAAAACAGATCTGGCCTCGACTTAAGTTGTTGCGGGCGCATCTAGAAATAGGAACCTGCAGGCAGGACGGCGATAACTCTGCAACTTTCTAAAGAGATGTAACGCTGGGGGAAAATTATTCTGCTGGACGACACGAACGGACGAGTGGGCGTGAGATGAGAGAAAACAGAAAAAGTGACTGAGCCGTTTGGGGACCCGAGAAGGAATGAGAACGGAAACCGTATGCTGAGTCTCTGCTTAGAAAAATGTAGTTGGTTCGAATACGCGGATTAAGCCCAGGCTGTTCGTATTTAAACGTGGCAAAGGAATGAATGCAAATATGAATGATTTGCTTATGACGAACACACAAGGGAACAAGAGCAGTGAGAGGCCCTGAATGCAGGGAGTCCATATTTGGGTGGCCTTAAGGGTGGAGCTCAGGGAAAAATGGACACTGAAGAACGAGAAAGAAAGGAAGTGAGTTGGTCAGCATTGATGAGAAATGGACAAGGTGGTGTGATGTCCTCTTGTTTGTTTAAAATCTGTGTCAGTAAATTCATAAGGGATTGTTGTGTGCTGCTGCTGTTACGTGTTGTCTCAGGATGTGGTGTGTGCTTTTGTAAGTAGATGATATATTGTGGGTTGAGAAACAGTGATTTGCATTGAACGTGAGATGGATTATATGTTTGTGAACAGAAGCAAAAATTACTATGTATAAGAGCATGCTTCCTCCTCCTTTGTTGTAGGGAAATTAAAGTTGGGAACATCAGGTGAAGCATAAAAGTAAGTTGAATGGGCTTCTGGAGAAAAGAGAAGGAAAGGTTGCTGAAGGAATGTGGACTGCATGCAAAACATGAATGTCAGGAAAGAAGTTATTTTGAGGTGGTTTCTTCACTGGAGAGAAAGAGTGAAGACTGAATTACACAGTAAGTGTGAGCAGGAAGTGTGCATGGGTTGAGAGGAAGGGGAAGACAAAGTCCTGGTTGGATGGAGCCAAGGAGGCGCTCCAGAAAAGAGGAGAGAGATCTGGAGGACAAAAGGAATGTGTGAGGTGGTGGAAGCAAGCATAGAAAGGCATGGAGAGCAATAGTGAACAGGGGGGGCTACCTCATGCCTTTGATGGCTCAGTCGCTTGTGCTCTGCCTGAGATGCTTATTCCCAAAGCGAATTGCTTGGCAGGAAAAGTATCAGTTGACTATCAAATCTCTGAGGGAGACCGAGCCGAGCACGCACGAGTAACCAGGCAAAGCAGAGTGAGTCCGCTCTACGTTCTCCATCAACAGGGATGTGCTTCACCCAGAAACCGTGAAGAGCAGGACGAAGGGGAGAAGTGAGGCTGGGGCTGGACAGAAAGACGATCAGGGAATAAACGCTTGAAAGAATTCAGCTTTCCAGGACCAGATTAATTGCACTGGAAGCACCAAAGGAACTTGCTGACGGTTTGTCCGGAGACATCCTGGGGAGCAGGGGAAGCACCAGACGCCCGAGGAGAGCTGATCTTCAAGAGGCAGGAAGAGGAGGACTGGGGGGAGACTGTTTCCAAAGAGCAAACGCTGCAGGGGCGACCTTTCTTACTCCTTTGAACCCGTGACCTCCTTGATAGAGTGCGGGAATGCCCTCGACACAATCTATCTTATTCTCAGCCAAGCATTTGACAAAGTATCTCAGGAGATTTTCCTTAGTGAGGTAAGCCAGGGCTGAAGGCAGAAGGCAGACAGGGGGTTCCTCATCCGTTCCTCATCCCAAAGGACGTGAGGATGATGATGAATCCATGCCCCCCCCCCGGCATTAATCCCCTTCAGTGGGAGTGGCCGACGGGAGGCTGTCGGGGATGCTTCCAGCCGGGTCCTTGCCCTGGGCCGCCGGGGGGGGGCGGGGGGCACGGCCTCAGGGACCCTCCCAACTCTAAGACTGTCACCTAAAGGAACCCCCGGAAAGAACTTGGCTTCCTCTTTCTCAAGAGGGTCCTCCACCTGCTCTGCTCAGGCAAAAGGACCTTCCCAATGCTGACCATTTAAACACTTCCCTAGACTTTTTCTAGTGGGATGCGGTGTATTTTTTAAAAGAAGAACTACATAGTTTTGATGGAACGTGAATGGCTGTGTTTTCAGGGGTGAAATCTTTCCTAAGTGCACTTTGGGCTTCCGTGGTCTGGAGGGCCCTTTGGGTGGAAGGGCAGGCGGGGTCCCAGCGGAGGGAGGAGGGAGGAGGGAGGAGGGAGGGCCCCGAGTGTACCCTGCACCCCCCCCAGTGGTGGCCCTGGGCTCCTGGCCCCCCAGCCATCGCTGCCTTCAGCAGCCTTTCTCAGCAAGGGCTCCAGTTACAGCCCACGGGCTAATTCAGCCCCAGCGCGCAAAGGTCGAGGGGCGGTGGCCTGCTCAAAGCAGCCTGTCCCGTGGGCACCTCCCTCCAAGGCCACTGAGGCCCCCTCACCTTCATTGTTCTCCAGGATGTTGGGGGCGAAGCCGCCCTCATCCCCCACGTTGGTGGCGTCCTTCCCGTATTTGCTCTTGATCACTGCCTTCAGGTTGTGGTAGACTTCAGCCCCGATCCGCATGGCCTCCTTGAAGTTGGTAGCCCCCACCGGCAGGATCATGAACTCCTGCATGGCCAGCTTGTTCCCAGCGTGGGAGCCCCCGTTGATCACGTTGAAAGCCTGGCAAGGGGCAAGCAGGTGCTGACCCCTCGGACCTGCCCCTAAAGAGCCAGGGCCCCCTCAAGGCCCTGCTCTGCCCCGTGTCCTGGCAGAACTCTCATTTCTGCACCTTCCCACCTAGAGATGCTTCTAGGCCCCCAAGAAGCTGCTCTCCAGCCCCTGTCTTTCAAGACCCCCATTAGCTGAAGCAGCTGAGCCCCCTCACTTGCCCCCTCCCTTCTCCTGGCTCAGTCACTCACAGGCACTGGCAATATGAGCTCCTTGTTCCCAGCAAGGTCTGCAATGTGGCGATAGAGAGGGACCCCTTTTTCAGCTGCCCCAGCCTTGCACACAGCAAGAGAGACGCCCAAGATGGCATTGGCCCCAAACTTGGCTGTGAAGGAAAAAGGGCCAGGTGTGAGCTCAGCCTCAAGATAAGGCTTCCCTGCCAAGGTATGGGGGGCAAAGGGTGCAAATACATCCCCACTTACATTTGTTCTCTGTCCCGTCCAATTCAATCATGACTTTGTCAATCTTTTCCTGCTCAACAACACTAATTTTCTATCAGGGAAAAAAAAGGAGGGGGGATTATCTTCCAAAAGTTTCGAATGCGGAGACACAAAATCAAGAAAAGACGCTTTCATATTTTGTTCTTAATATTTAGTAAAAAGTCCCTGTTGATAAGAGAAATGGGGACAAAGGCCAACTGCGACTATGCAAAATTCCTACCACCTTCCCCCGCCCACCCACCCCCCACCCCGTCTAAAAGACTCTCAACTGGAAAGAAAAGAATGCCAGCCTGGCCCTCCTGTTGCAACCCTTGTGTTCCCGGGCGGGCAGTCAGCTTCTCCCCTAGAGAAAAGGAGCTCTGAGGTGGAGCCACATCTGTAGGGAAAAGGGAAAGGCACCTGGAGCGTGTGAAGACTGCCATTTGCCAAGGGACAGGAACCCTCCCTAGGGCCTGCTCTCCCCTCTCCAGGCATCCCCCCCACACTCACCTTCTCGATCAGGGTGGGGGCAATTTCCTTGTTGATGTGCTCCACAGCCTTCACTACCCCTGTGTGACAAGCAACCAGAAAAAGAAGAAGGGGGGGGGGTCAACAGGACAGACTGACCCCCAAGGAGCCAAGTCATGCCCCGTTCCTCTTCAGGGCTGCCCAACAGGGCGGCAAATGCTATTCCTGCGGGGAGAATGGACAGAGAATGCCCACCGAGGGGACCTCAGCTTTCGTTCAGTCCTCTCCTGGTAAGTTCCTCTCCTGGTGAGTTCCACCGGTCACTTTTTGCCCCCGCCCATCTTCCCGCTTTTCTGTTTTTCCTTAATAGTGGTGATTGGCCAGCCCCACAGAGACTTTGGGACAGGGAATCTCACCCTCCCTGTATTTCTTGCCCCTTACCTTTGCCCAGGTATCTGGCTTTGTCACCATCCCTCAGCTCCAGGGCTTCATAAATGCCAGTGGAGGCACCGCTAGGCACCGCAGCCCGGAAGCGGCCTGTCCAAGAGAGATGGAGTCAGCCCGTCCTGTACCTTCCTCTTTTGCACTGGGGGGACCCAAAGCCTCCTCCCCTGCCCCTCCCATTTACCCTTGGCAGTGTGCAGATCGACCTCCACCGTTGGGTTCCCCCGCGAGTCGAGGATTTCACGGGCATGGATCTTCTGGATCGACATCCTGCAGGGGCGAGGGAGGGGGTGAGCAGCGGGGTCAAGCCCCTTCAGCCCCGGCACCTGCTGGCCTGCCTGCCCGACTGCCCTTTTCTGAGGAGCTGGACTCAGTCCATGTGCTGATGGGGGGGGGGTGGAAACCCGCCCTGGAGGGGGTAGGGAAGGGGCAGCTGCCAAGACTAAAAATAGCCACTCCCCCCCCTTCTCTTCTGCTTCTGCCGGAACAGCAGCCTGGTCTTGGGGCAGCAAGGAGACCTACGAGGTGCAGCTGGGGACTTGGAGGGGGGGCCTGGAGGGGTCTTCATAGCGCCCCCGAAGAGATGAGGGGCAGGCCTGGGCTCCAGAGCTCTGAAAAGGCCCCACTCCGGGGCGTGCTGAAGACCCCACAGGCCCAACGCACACCCTGGAGAGGCCAGAAGAGGGGGTCCAAGCATGGGCAGGATGGGGCACCCCTCTCCGGGGTGGCCAGTGCTGCCAAAGGTTGTTTGCACAGCCAGGAATTCGGCTCCCCCCACCAGCTTCTCTGCAGAACAGAGGCTGGGGACCCTGGTCCCTCTCCAGCCGGCCGAGTGCTTGCTGCCCTGGGCACCCGCTGGCGCTGGAGACACCCGGCAGCCTTCTCTTGCTCACGGCTGCAGGCCTGCCGCTCCCAGCCACCCACCGACCCACCACCCAATCCAGGCCCGCCCGCTCACTTGCGTGGGATCGGGGCTGGCTGCGCTGGAGCTGCTAGCAGTGGCGGGGGCGACCGGGCCTGACCAGGAGCTTTTATAGCCGAGGCTCCGGACAGTCCCGCCTCCCCGCCCGCGGCTTAGGGACCGTCGGCAAAAGACCGGAGAGGGCGGCGGCAGGGCCAGAGCGCAGAGCCAACGGCCCGTTCCCCGGAGGGCCCGCGCTTCTCTCCCCCCACCCGCCACGGGCGCCAGCAGCGGCCGGGCGGAACAGCCCAAGTGGGCCGCCTTTCCCACCGCCCGCCCCGTCCTGGGCCCGAGGCGCCGGCCGCCCTGGTGCTCTGGGCGCGGGGCTGGTGTGCGGGACGGCGCCAGCCTCCCCCCGGAGAGCGAGGGAGCGTCTCGGCCCAAGCCAGCTCCCGCGCCCGACCCCAGCTGAAGGGCGGTCCGGACCTTTGGGGAGCCCCGCTGCCCCGCGGCTTTCTCCGGCCGCGCAGGCAGCGCCGTTTTCCAGAAGCCCTCGCCCAGCCGCCCCGGGCCGCCTTCCCGCCTCAGGCTCCCCGAAGCCGGCCCCGGCGAGGCCTGGGGACTTTCAGACGGTCCCTCGCTACTTGGCCCTCTGCCAGCGTCTTGGCCTAAATTTAGCCCTGGTAAAGGTCAGCGGGTCATTCCAAGCAGCCGCTTAAAGGACAGCCGGCAACTTGAGGAGCCGCGGCTGCTCACCTTTCAGGGCAGGAATGGCCGCGGCGGCCGGCCTGTCGGCGGGCCCCGCCCTCGCGGCAGCCCCTCCGACGCGGGGAGCTGGGGGGCCCACCGAGATAGATTGGAGAGGCTCTGCGGGTGAGGAGCTGCACCGGGGGCTCCCTTCTGGAAGGCAAAGAGGCAGGGAAGGAAAGGCTGGTGCGGCGGGCAAGGAGCAAAGCAGCAGCGGGCGGGGCAGAGGGAAGAGACGTCTTGGGGGCAGGCAGCCCCCCCCGGACTTGGATGGGGCTGACCTGGGTGTGGGCTCCAAGAGGTGGCAGCTGGGCAAATTGGCAGTCCTCTGGCCCAGCCTTAGGATTGCAAATTGGAGCTGGATCTCATGATTCTGTATTCCTCTTAATGCTCCCCCATAGCGTTGACCTGTTGAGCAGCTGCCTCGCATTGCTGGCACCCGTTCAGCTTGCCCCTGACGAGCAGGCCCGGGCCCCTTTCACAGGTCCCACTGCCAAGCCGGGTCTCCCCCGTCCTTTTCCCCTCCTTCCCCCCCGTTTGATTCTGCCCAAGCCTCCCAGCCTCTGCTCCAGCCTGTCTAGATTTTTGGGGTCTTCTCTCCTCTGAAGCAGCAGCCCTACGCGCGCCCCCCCCGGCTGGGAGCGTGTGTGTTACACACCCAAAAGAGGTCCAAAGAGAACAAAGGAGCAGGACAATGCAGTTGTGCGCGGCCTTTGCTCAAGAGTGCAGCATTAAAAAAAAAAAGAACCTATTTAGGCGTGGAAAGCTTGGTTTTATTTCAGTTTCTTAAAATTATGTTATCTAACACGAATGCACTGCTTAGACTCTTTTAAGACTGAGGTGTTTTAAAAGCGAGATAAAGTAAATGTAATCATTATTACCCTCCCTGGAATGACGCTCAGCCAAGGATGATTGACAAAGAGGCGGCGGGTGATTAGTTTCCCCGCTTGGTACTACCTTGCTTCATCGCAACTACTACTGAAATAGCGGGTGATTTCGGAGCAGGTTTGGGGTGGGGGTGGGGAGATAAAGTGCAAGAGAGTCTCCCCCCCCTCGCCCGAAATAAGCTTTATCGATTGACCCGCCAGCACCTCAACCTAGGCTAGGCCGGTAACGAGGGGGAAACGGAACTCGCAATGGGGAAGCCCCCCGCCCCCAACCCACTCTGGCGTTACCCATGAAGGCGCTGACCGTCGCAAGAGCCCCCACGACGGAGCGGCCGCCGGTCGCCTTGCGAGAACCCCCGCAGCTTCCGCGCGCCGCCACGTTACCAGCATCAGCCGCTAGGGGGCAGCCCTCGGCGCCGCCTCGCCCGCGAAGCTCAGCCTCGGCGCCGCCCCGGAACGGTCCGGGCTGCGCCCGCCGCCGCCGCTGCGTCGCGGATCGAGGCCGCCGAGAGGCCCCCGCGGGCCCCGCCCGGGCCAAATCCCCGCTGAGGCACTCCTCGTTGCAAGCCTCGGGCGCCACCTCGCACCCGCTTCGGCGGCTGGCTGGCTGGCTATTGAAGCTTAGCTCTGTGGCCAGGCCCCACGTGTGCCTAAAATCTGGGGACAGCAAGCGGTAGGCAGCGAATTCCCAAAACTGAATATAAAGCTTAATTAATGTTCACTGCTGGGGTTTTAGTCTCTGCTCATTTTCTTCCCATTTCACTCCGTATGACATTTTCGCTTTGGGCTTGATGTTTAAAAAAAAGGCACGGTATTATATTTGGTTCTTCACAAACCCAAATAATGGCACACCGGCCGCTACGTTTCCTCCAGAGCAGGGCTTTTGTGTGCCATTAAGACACGGGGCGCAGGCAGGCAGGCAGCCCGTGGCTTCACGCCAGCCCCCCACCAGCCTACAAACCGCCGACTCTTCTAAGCCGAACCAACCCCATCGTTGTCAAAAGTTCCTGCGTGACTCAAAGGCTTGCAGTTTTTAGAAGGAACTGCCCTGGGGGCCAACTTGGTGATACGTTCCTCTGTTCCTTGGGCCCCTTCTGACACCTCCGTCCCTTGCAACACACACTCACCTGCTGGTCTTTGTGGTCCTTGGCCGTTCCGCTCTTCTTCCTCTTTCTGCCTGCCCCTCCCCCGCAGCCCTTGAGACCTGCCCCTCCTAGCCCCCCATTGTGACAGTTGCAGCCCCTTCCGTTGCCAGGACTCCAGCTGCAGCAGTTGCACCTACTCCTCGGGCCAGGATTCCCTGTTCCCCCCACCTCCTGGCCTCCATGAGCTCTGGGTCCCCCCCACTGTCTTTTCCAGCAAGGAGGCTGGTCTCCAGCAGCCCCACCAAACACCAGGATTTGAACCCAGAGCCTGCCTCAGCTTGAGGGCAGTCCAAGCCCCCCCTCACCAGCAGGCTGGGGGCTGGCAGGCGGAGGTGCAGGGTAGAGAAGGGCAGATTTGGCCTCTTGGCCACTGCCGCGCCCTTCTGCACCTGGCCACGGACTGTTCCGGGGTAAAGGGGAGTCAGCAGACTGAAGCGCTTCCACCAGTACGGGTGGAAATTTTTCCAATTTTGCCTCCTTTCTGGGAGTCGGGCTGTTTGGGCTTGAACATCTTGAAATGCTGCTTCGAGTAGAGCAGCCTGAAGGAAGTGCAGCTCCAACAAAGCACCGTGAGTGCAACAACTTGTGGCTTCTGTCTACCCGGCCGAAGCTTTGTGAACGTCACGTGTCCCTTCCCACCATCACGCTTCACCTGCCGCGAGGCTTGGGGACAAGCCCGGAATCCTGCACTAGGAGGGTACCCCGCAGGGCAACAAGGCGAATCCCACCATCTGCTTTGCGTGCACTTTTGGGGCGCTAGAGGAAGAGCCCCACTTCCCCTTCTGGAAATCCAGGAGCTTGCAAATTAGAGTTTGCAACCTTCTTCCACAGGCTGGCACAGAAGGGCGTCTTCTGCCCTGGAGGAGAAACACTCTGGGCTGGACTCAGGCTTTCAGCTAAGCCAGGTTTGCTTCATGACTATGTCTTAATTAAGCCATAATTGATTTCCAGTTTGAAAGTGCGAACTCTGTGGTGTTGAGTTAGGACTGCATAGGCCTTTGGCCCGATCCAGAAGGAGATTGGCCTGACAGGATTTTCTCAGGCGGGGTTCCTGCGCGTTGCCGAAAAGACCAAGATGCGAATGCTGCAGGTGGGGGAGTTGAGGAGGGCTGAGTGGGTTCTGACCTCACCAGCCGCTGATAAAGCAGTGGGGCACTTGGGTCCCTGTGGGGCCCCAGACAATAGACCAGCAAGACGCAGATCCTGCAGAAGCTTCACCCAGATTAGCAGACCGGGACTCGGGGGATTGGAGGCAACCCTCTGACCAGAAGCCAACCAGAGCTCAGGGCCCCCAGGGCAAGCTCCACGCTGGCAGCACAGTGCCCTGGGCATCGTGAGAGGAGGATCTTCACCAGCCAGCCAGGTCACGGCGGGCATTGCACGAGGGGCCTTCGCAGCACCAGCCTTCCATTGGCCAGACAAAGCAGCCGCTGCAGCCCACCCTCCCTTGGCTAGAGTCTGAGCAGCCTTCCCCTACCAGGTGCCCTCCACTCCCCACACCCCTGGGGGGCGCTTCCTGGGAGAAGGATGAAGCAGCCTGTGGCTTGGGCAGAGAACGCCCCCCCCCCCCCGCCACCAAGCCGTTTCTGAACTTGCCCAAAGGAAGCTGGAGGGGAGGAGCAGCAGCAGCAAGTCAGGGCTGACCCCACGGAGTGTGTGGCTTGAGGATCACACCAGAAAGCCTGCCTCGTTCTGCAGCCGTTGCAAATCAAGGCCAGAGATTGCATAAGGCCGACTCTGTCCCTAGGGGGCTCGGGAGACGACCCCCCTTCTTTCCAGCCAGGGGACCTCTTGAGGGAGATGCTCTTTGCACGTGGTCTGAGGCACACTTCCCCCACACCTACCGCCAGCGGGAGGCTCAGTGGGCACGCCGGGCCCTTTCTGCCCCCTTACAGAGGAAGGCGAAGCTTTTACGGGGCCCCCGCCGTTCCCCTCCTTAACTTCCAGGCGCACCTTTGCCATCTGCCGGGCACGCCGCCCGCTTCCATTCTTTCAACCGACGCGAGACGAGGCGGGGCGGGAAACCCAGTTCCGACGTAACCGTGGCTCGTGCGGGCCGCGAGGCTGGAGGAGGGGGCGCGACGCGGTCGCAGTCGAGGCGGGACACGCGTGGGGCTCCCAGCGCCGCCACCCCGCGCGGCGGAGGCGCAGGGCCGGAGTCGCTTCCCCGCGGCCGCAGGGGGGCGGGTGGGTGCAGCCGGCGGGAGAGCTGGCCGGGTCGCTCCCTGTTCCGCAGCCCCGGGATCTCCGTTGCCCTCCAGGTGTGCCGGACCTCCCCCGCTTCTGTCGGGGAGTTGAGGGGCCTTTCGCCCCCCTCCCCCAGCAAGTCCGCGGAGGGGGCGACAGGCTCGGGTCCCCGAGGACCCCCTTTGGAGGGACGGAAAAGCTACGCGGCCGCAGCGCTGGGGCGGCGGCGCCCCCTTTGTGTTCGGAGTCGCCGGACGCCCCTCCTCCGCTCGGGCGTCCGCGCTCGCCCGCGACGGGAGCGCCAGGAAAGGAATGAAGGGGAGGAGCGCGCGCGCACGCGCGAGGCCCCGCCTCCTCGCCCCGCTTCCTCCTCCTCCTCCTCCTCCTCCTCCTCGTTGGGCGCTCGCCTCCTCCTGCCCTCGGCGCAGTCCGCTCCTGAGCTGCTCCACCGTCGCCTCGCCCGGCGCGCCCGCAAAGCCTCGCGCCCGCCCTGCGCCCTCGCCTCGCGGCCCCGGCGGAGACCACTCGCCCGCCCGGCTCGGCTCAGCCCAGCGCCCGGCGCTCCACGCCTGCCTCCCGCTCGCCTGCTCCCCGGTGCCGAAGCGCGTGTGCGCGTCGCCGCGGCCATGAGTGGCTGGAACTGCTACATCGACAGCCTGATGGCGGACAACACCTGCCAGGACGCGGCCATCGTGGGCTACAAGGACGCGCCCTCCGTCTGGGCCGCCGCCCCGGGAAAGACCTTCGCCAACATCACGGTGAGGCTCCCCGCGCCACCCGGAAGCCGGGCCGGTGGGGCGAGGGCGTGGCGGGGTCTTCGGCCCGGCGCCCGGGCCAAGGCGCCGAGCCCGGGCCGCTTCCGCTTCCTCTTCCTCTTCCCCTTCCCGGGCGCTTTGTGCCGGGCGCCGCCGCCGCCGCCTGGAAGCCCGCCTCCAGGAGCGGCGGCAGCCGCTGGACGTGCGCCCCGGCCCGGCCCGGCCCGGGCCTTCGCGCCAGCGCCAGCGCCAGCGCCAGCGCCAGCCGCTGGAGGAAGTGACTCAACGTGGGAGCGGCGGCGGCGGCGGCGGCACGCCGGTTGGGGGCCCCGAGGCCTGGCTCGGGAAGCGCGCCCGACCCTCGCCGCCTCTGCCGCTCGGGTGGGGCGCGTGGCCGCCGTGGCGGCGGCCGAGCTGGGGGCCGGGCGTGGCCGGAGGGCCCAGGAGGAGGCGGGCGGGCCGGAGTCTCCGGGTGCCGCGCGGGGGGCAGCGCTAGTCTCCGGCCGGTTCGAGGCGGCCCCCGGGAGCGAACTTTCCTGCCGCGCCCAGCCCCGACCCGGCAGCCGCTGGCATGTGGCGACCCTCGCCGCTTCCTCTGTCCGCCCGGCTGCCCTTCCGGGCTCCGGGGCGAGCGCTCGCCGCGTTCCTGGGCCAAAGGGGGACGGGGGGGCGCGGGGCCCGCTCGGAGCCCGAGGCCTGCGCCGCCCTCCCGGTGCTTGCCGGGAAGGGCCCCGCATCCGGGCCGGGCTCTGCTGCCCTGGTCTGGGGAGCCTCCCCTCCCCTCCTCCCCTCCCCTCCCCTCCCCCGTGCCACGTCTCCACGCCTGGAGCGCTCAGGCGGCGCCTGATCCCCGGGCGCCCCGCGGGTCGGCCGGCCCTTTCCTTGCGGCCGGGCTGGGCCAGATTCCCGGCTCCCCTTTTCCTCGTCCGCGCCGCAGCGTGCGGGGGAGCAGCGCTCGCGCCGGCCTCGGCTCCCCGCCGGTGGAGGAGCGGAGGCCGCCTTGCTTTTCCGTTCCTGCGCGACCGGGCGGAGACCGGCTCGGAAGCCCTCGCCGCCGCCCCCTTCTCGGCGCCCTCGGATGGGTGCCAATGGAGGGGAGGGCGGCCGGGAAGGCTCCCCGCGTCGCGTGAGCGGAAGGGCAAACCGGGGGGAGGGGGGAGGGGAGGGGGGGCCGGAAGCGCGGTTTCTGCCGCTGCCGGGGCGTCTCCAGAGCTCGGCCTCCTCGGCTGCCGGGAGGAGGGCAGGCGATTGGCAGGGCGGGCAGCCGACCCTGGCCCCGGCCCCCTTGCCGAGAGCCCAGGCAGCAGCGCCTGGGCCAGAGGTGCGGTTCCGGGGGGCCCTTCCGGCACGTGGGCCGGCCGGGCTGCTGGAACCTCCTCGCTCTCCAGCCCTCCGTTGGCTTAACCCGAGCGGCCCGTGCGGGCCACAGCTCTCCTCCGCCCGTGCCCAAAGGCCGGGCTCCCTTCGGGGGCGGGGGGCTGGGACGCAGGCCAGGCGCGCGCAGCTCTCAGCAGGGCTGGACTGTAAGCCTCTTGTGGGAAAGCGGGCAAAGGAGAAGCAGGCCCAGGTGGGGCCCGCCTTTTGCGCTGCGCTTCCGGCCCCGCCACCCCCGGCCCAGCGGACCGCGGGCAGCTTGCGTGGGACTCTGAATGCCGTCCTGGCGGGGAAGGCCGCCCGCCCGCGTCGGTCTTGCTTGCAATAGGCCAAGTGTGAGCACTTCAGCGTCACGCTGGCAAACTGGAGGAAGCCTTTTTGTTCAGACCTGTGCCTCGAGCAGCGCAAGGCAAGGCTGGAAGCGAATTGCTTTCGGGGGGGGGGCAGCTCTCTCCTCGCTGCTGCTCCTTCCTTCCTTCCTTCCTTCCTTCCTTCCTTCCTTCCTTCCTTCCTTCCTTCCTTCCTTCCTTCCTTCCTTCCTTCCTTCCTTCCTTCCTGGGAGAGCAGGTGGGGCTGCAGACCCCACAGTGGGGCCTAAGTCAAGCTGTCAGTCAAGCTGGCTGAGAGGACTTTCTCCCGCGCGGGGCTCCTGTTGGGGAGAGGCTGCCCTCCCCCAGGTGGGCAGGGTGGCTTCTGGGCCAAGCATCTGGACCTGTTTCCTGGGGGCTGAAACTGTGCCAGCCCTTCTCTCAGCCAGGAAAGAAGTGGGTTTCAGCCGCTTCTGCTTTGGGGCAGGGGGCGGGGTAGCAGAGACCACGTTGCAGGGAGGGCTTCAGCTCCCCTAATCCTGGCCCCCCTGACTCTTGGGAGCCTGGGGCCTTCCTTGCCTGGGGGGGAGGCGAGGGCCGCCTCAGGTCATCACCTTTGCCTCTGTTGGTCCCCGCAGCCCGCAGAAGTGAATGTCCTGGTCGGGAAGGACCGCAGCAACCTCTTCGTGAATGGGCTGACGCTGGGTGGGCAGAAGTGCTCGGTCATCCGGGACAGCCTGCACATGGATGGGGAGAGCACCATGGATCTGCGGACAAAGAGTACTGGCGGTGCCCCCACTTACAACATCACGGCCGCCATGACCAACAAGAGTGAGTTGGAAGGGGAGGGGCTCTTGCAGCTGCCCAAGTTTTTCTGCCTGGGTGGGGCTGCATTCTTTCCCTTGCCCAGCAGCTGTGGAGGGGCTCCTCTGCAGGCCACTTGGGGTGGGGGCAGGGGAGCAAACAGCTGTGGCTTAAGCCAGCCCCACTGCAGATAAGGCGGCCACTGTCTTGAGCCTGGGAAGGGCCATAAATCGTGCTCCATGGCTGGCAAGAGAGCTCAGAGGGCCAGGAGGGGGCAGAGGGCACGTCAGGCACTGCATTGGACAGGCCAAAAACGTTCACTGTGGGTCTGAGAGGGACGGGGGGGGGGGACTTCCTGCAGGGCTTTGGCCATGCAGTGAGCTGCAGCCGGTCAGACCGGCTTGGTCCGCCCTGCCCCCTGAGGTTACTTTTGACTAGTAAAAGCGGTGCCACATTTTAGCCAGACCCTCAGTCTCGGCTGCTCCCCGTCAGTGTGGTTTTTTCTAGGCCTGTTTTTTCTAAACCTCATTCAGGAACTCCTGCTGTGCCCAATTTCTCCCCCCCCACCTAACCGTTTGGCAGGGAGCTCCCTTGGGGGCCCCTGCCCGGCCTTGCCACTGACCCGTCTCTTCCGCCACAGCGATCGTCCTCGTCATGGGAAAGGAAGGGATCCACGGCGGCTGCATCAACAAGAAGTGTTACGAGATGGCCAACCACTTGCGGCGGTCGCAGTATTGACCCGCCTGCTGGTCCCATCTGTGGTACTACTGATGGAACGGTGTGAGGATGTCCAAGACGGCAGCGACCGCCCGGGGCCCCCGGCCTTGCCATCGCAGGACCGACACCCCGGTACAAGATCGCTGCATATTCCAACTTCTCCTGCTCACGGCCTCTCCCTCCTCCGCTTCTCCCGTTTTTTTCTAATGCCCCCACTCTTCCCCGAGCCTTCCTCCCTTGTTTTCTTTTTTGCCATTTTTTTTCTACCACAAATCCTTATTGCTGCCAAATTTTCTGGTTGTTACAAGGTGTAGCTTTTTTGACGAAGAAAACTATATTGGAACAAGAAAAAATAAAAACAAATTGAATTCTAACGTGGAGTGTCTTTGAAAGTGTTGAGTGTGGCCCCTGCCTCCTTTCCTCTGACCTGGGCGCTCCCTCCAGCAGGGCAGAGGCCCAGATAGTGTGCCTGGCCGGTTGCCCTCCTGGTTTCTGAGTGGGGAAAACCATCGCTAAAGCAAAAGGGCCAGAGACAGAAGCTGGCTTGTCCCTCCTGACAATGGTGTGTGCCAAGAATGGAGGAACAGCCCTCTGGCCTTTGTGACAGCAGGAGCAGGTTACACGGTCAGTTCAAGGAAATTCAAGGGTGGTCAGTCCAAGTAGAAGCTGCCCTCACCAGGTACCGAATGGGTGTTGCTCCCGGGAGCCACTGGGTTGGGGTTCCCAGGTGAGGGGAGGCCCCTCTAAGCTGCCTGCCGTTTGCAGGCACTCTTCTCGGCTGCTGACCACCTAGGCTTTGGCCAGGCCCACCCTCACAGGCTGGAGTCGAGCAGGGCGCAAAGTCCAGCAGGCCGCTCTTCTTACAAACACACAGCTGAGCCAGGCTTGCGGCCACAGCCTGCACTTCGAGGGTGGGATGGACGGCTTCCTCACCCCCATCACTTTCCATCTTCAGTTCACCCCCATCACTTTCCATCTTCAGTTCGTTTTGCTAAAAAAATTACCCAACGCAGAATTTAAACTGTATTTTTATTGACTGACCAGAGGGATGCCTGGTCCTTTCATCTTCCCTTTCCCCAGCCCTTTGGGGGGACACAGACCCCCACTGCCCTTTTGCCAGAACCTTCCCAGTCAGTTAAAAGTCACAAACCGTGAGCCCCCCCAGGTGTTCGGCGGAAGGCTAAGTGGCAACAGCATGGAAGAGAGGTTTGGTCCCAGGAGGGGGGCGTCTCGCTCCCCCTTTTCTGAGGGACTTGCCCCCTAAGCAGCAAGGGGAACGGAGTTCGGAGGGCGAGGCTGCAGCTGCTGCTCTTGACACGTGACCAGTCCAGTCAAGGAGGACAAGAAGAATTCAGGCCTGCGCGGCAAAGGAGGGGAAGGATCAGGGCCCCCGTGCCCATCCCCCAGGCTATTAGAAAGCACTCCCTGCTCTGGTCCAGGCCCTCCTGCTTGGCAGTGCTCCCACAAGCAGAGGAGGGTGCCTGGGTTGTGTGTTGCTCTAAGCCACCAGCCACTACCTAGGGCAGCCCCCTGGCAAACCCCCACCTGGCCAGAACTCTGCCTGTTGGGGGGGCTGGGGGAGAGCCACAGAAGAAAGGGGCATTCCTTCCAGCCCAGCGTTCTGCCGGGCTCAGCGGCTGCTCTGTAGCGGGGAGGGAGGGCTGAACGCCACCTCAGATGCTGCTCTGCTGCCCTGCTTGCCCGGGCACACCCACCGACGCCACCCTGCTCAGCATGAAGAGCAGCCCACTGGTCCTCCCCTTTCCCCCATTCCACGCGGGGAGGTGTGCAAGGACTAGGACCTTCCACCAGCCGTGGAAAGTTGAAATCCTGGAAGCTCCGGGGGAGGGGGGGAAAGTAGAGGCCTCTTCTACACCCTTTGATACCTCTGCTAAGAGGAGGGGGTTTGCCTGCCCCCAGAAGGGGGGGAAACAAACCGCTGGGCGGTAGGCTAGACCAGCAGCTGGCTCTGTAAGCAAGGGCTGGGAGGCTGCTCCTCCCCGCCCTCAGCCAGGAGGCCCTGGGGGCCGGAGGGGGGGGACTGGGCCATGCTGCCAAAGCAGGGGGGGCCCACAGCTGTGCTGGGCGAGGGGCCCAGTAAGGGGGTGCGCTCTGAGTCCTCCTCCTCCTCTTCCTCCTCATGCCCTGTGTCCTGTGCTTCCGCCTCGTCCTGGGGAGGCACGGCTTGGTCAGTGCCCTCTTCGCCGTCCGAGTCCGAATCCTCCGGAGAGCGGATCACACGCTGCTTGCAAACCGGACAGGTCTTCTTCGTCCGGGTCAGCCAGGGATCCACACACTTGCAGTGGTACGCTGAGGGGGGACAAGCAGGCCCCAGGCTCACCACCTTCCTGCATTGGCACACCTCGCCAACCTCCATGGCTGGCTACAGGTCCTGGAGCCCCCGGCCGGCCTGCCTGCCAGGAGCTGGACCTTCAGCCAGCCAGAGCCCCTGTGCCCAAGGGAGACAGCTCCCAGCGACTTCTGACCACAGAACATTGGCTGCCCCCTTAAGCAGGCCACCAGTCAGGCCCGTGCTGCTGGCAGGAGTCACGCCCTACCATGAGAGCAAGGCAGGATCCGCAGCCGGTCTCCGTCTTCGTACTCCTCCAGACAGATGGCACAGATGTCATACTCGTCCCCTGAGAAGCAAAGATGGGGTGTGTCAGTCCCCACAGCCGCTAGGGCTGTGCCCCGATTTGCTAATGCCTGTGCCCACAGTGCCCAGTGGCCCCAATCCACCTCGTGGCTTCTGGGAGAGCCTGGAGTTTCCGGGGGGGGGGTGTCTCAGGAGGCTTTCTCCCGCACCCAAAAGATCTCTCCTGCCAGTACAGGGCAAGCCAAGGGAGAGGATGCTCAGCCCAGGAAGAAACAGGCCAGCAGGGAGGACGCTGCCCGCACACGCCCCATCACACGCCCTTTGAAAGGAAAGAAGACGGGCCTCAGGGGTCTCCCAGGTAGGGGGCAGCGGCGCCTGGCCCCTTCCCCCAAAAGCCGCCCTGGCGCGCAACTTCGCCCGCCCACCCGCCGCCTGCCTTCCCATGCGCGTGGGCGCCGGGGAGGGGGCAGAGGCTCTGAGGGCCAGAAAACAGGAAGCCGGGCTCGCAGCGCCCGCAAAGGGAAGTGGTCGGAGGGCGCCGCGGCGGAGCTGCGAAAGAGCCGCGCGCACAGCCTTATAAGGCAAGAGCGCTGTGCTGGGCCGCCCGCTTCCTTCCTCCCTTCCCGCTCTCACTCCGCGGGGCCTTCAGCACGCGCACTCGGAAAGGCAAGGGCTGACTTCGGAGCCGCCCCCTGCCCGCCTCCCCTCCCAGCCCCGCCAGCCCCCTGGGGGGGGCAGAGGGCTGGGAAGGGCAGGGCTGCAGCTCTCCTGGGCTGCCTCGCCCACCGGGGTGTGAGGTCACCCCAGCGCCACCTGGATGACACAAGCCATGCCTCCCAGGCGCTGGCGGCGCTGATGCCGGGACGAGGACTCACATGGGAACCAAGGAGGATTGGGGGGGGCAGAGGAAGCAGCCTGGCATCTCACGAGGGAGCGGCTGGGAAAGAATTGGGGCAGCAGCTCTTGAGGCCCCACTTGCGCTGTGGGTCTGCTGCGAGCCCTCCTGCCCCCTCCCCTCGGCCGAGCAAAAGCAGCCATTGTGCCCGGAAGACTCCTGGCACTGGTCCTCGAAGGGGAGAGGAGACGCCCAGCCAACGTCGGGCCAACCCCCTACCATGGCTGGACGCAGGCCCAACCCTGCCTCTGAGGAGGCACCCTTGGGCAGGGGCCCCCCCACAACCTGACAGCAGCTCCTAGTATGGAGCGCAGTGCACAGCAGTCTCCCGGCCCTGCTGCACACCGGAGGGTTTTTCCATGGGTGGAACGGTGTTTATTAGCGCCCCAAGCGAGAGCAGCCATCCAAGCCTGCTGCAGAGAACCAAGCGGGCTAGCAGGGAGGAGGCGCGGCCCTGGGGAGGGCATGGGGGCTGCCCCTCCAGGGGCAGCCCTTCCAGGCAGCCCCAGGTCCTCGGGCCAACCCTTGCTCAAAGCCCCCCTCCAAAAGGGGGAGGAGGAAGCACTGCCAGCAGCCAGGCCAAAGGCTTCTGGCCTGAATAGGCCCAAGACCTGGGACACGCAAAGCGGTCAGCTTGGGGAGGGGAGTGGTCCCTGGAAGGTCACCCTTGCCCCAGCATCCAGCCTTCAGCCCTCCCGCTCTCCCCAGGACAGGATGGGAAACGCCGCCTTCTCCTTCCCCACCTAGCGGAGGGGCCAGACGCCCCCAAAGACCGGCGCGTACATGCTGCTCCTTCCCCTGGCTTGAAAAGGGAAGGAAGGAAATGCACCAGCTGGTGGGAGGTGGGGGGGGAATGGCTGCAGCGGCAGCAGTGGCGTCGTCCGTTGCGGGATGTGGCCACAAAGGGCCTCCTCTGGGGGAGCCAAGCAGAAGCCGGCAGGGCCCCCAACTCTGGCTTGCTCAGCCTGCAAAGCCCCCTCCAGCTGCAGCCACTCCAGAGACCACCCTGGGGGCCCAGGCGGGGCACCCGCCCCAGAGCCCACTCACCTTTCTTGTACTTGTGCACCGGGATCTGTTTCAGCTGCTCCTTGGACAGGCGGTCCTTCCGCATCCTCTTCCGATGTTGGATACAACGAACGATCTGCCAAGGAAAGGGGTTTCCCAGACTCCAGGCGAATCTCACCCAGGGTGGGTGCACGCGCGCGACACGCCGGTGTTCTCAAAACCCCGGGAAAGCAGAGCAGAGGCGAACCTATATCTGGAAACGCGGAGCTGACAGAATCAGCTCAGCTTCTTCTATCATTGTCGCGGGAGCCTCACTGTACTATCTGACACTGGGCTAGTTGTCCGGTGCCAGCTGGTTCTGCCCTGCGGGAAACAAAGCGCGGCCTTGGGGCACAGCGCACGCTGTGAGTGCAGCTCTCGCGCGACGCAAACCTGGGCTCAGGACGTATCTTTATGGCACATCCCCTCTAGTGAGGAACATCAAGACATCTAGCCAACCTCCACCCCCACTGGATGAGGTCCCCTTCCCCGCTGGACCCGTGGCCCCTCACCAAGATGGTGCACATCACGGCAATCACAACGCCCACCACTCCTGTGAACGGGATGAGGTAGTAGCCCAGCGGGAAGATGTATTCCGGGATCAGGACCACGTGGCCCCTGAGGAGGAGGAGGAGGAGGAGAGGCATTAGATCCCTGGGAGACCAGACCATAGAGATCCACTCTCCCTAATGCTGGAAAGGTTCCCAAGCAGGAGGGTTCCTTGAAAAAAGGGTCCTGGCCACATCCCAGAGCCCTTCCCAGAAAGGGTTTGAGAAGGGCTAGGAGTTGGGGGAGGTTCTCCCTTGTGCCAAGACAGCAAGGGTTCGCCCACATGGAATCCGCGTCGTCTGAATTCTCAGCGAAGGCCTTGGCTGGACCTCAAAGGCCAGAGGATGCTGAGATTCGGAGAGCCAGGAACTGAAACAGCGCATCTTCAGCACAGGGCACAAAGTGGACTGCCCACTCCCACCACCGGTCAGAAGCCCCAGTGCTGCAGGAAACCATGTCCCTGTGCATGTGCACAACTTCCTAAGTTTAACATTGCTGCCACCATGATTCAATTGGCTCGGACTGCTGCCTGCGAGCACCTTCATTCTTTTCCCGTTACTGTACTTCGACGCCTTTCTGAGCCAGTCGTACGCCCTTGCTCTAGAGAAAAGCTGGGGTGCAGTAGTTAGACCAGCTGCAGGGGAGTCCTTTTGTCCTGAGCCCCCCAGTCCTCCCCATCACCCCTGCCTCCAGCTGTGCCGCGGCGCCTACCCTCTCTCGTAAGTGAAGAGGCTACGCAGGTACGTGGCTGCTGTTTCACCGGTGAAGACGGAAGGGACAGTGATGCGCCTGCGCAGCTCTTCTGGAGAAAAAAGGGGGGCGGTCAGAGGAGGACGGGTTGGAGGGTCCCCGAAGACCCAGAGTACAGCCGCCTCCTTGACTCACCGTCCTCCCAAACCATGTTGAGCAGATCATCAGAGCCAACGTTGTGCACAATGACTCCCAGGAACCCAGCCTGCTGGGCGTGGTAGACCTGGCAGGAGACACGGGCGGGGTGAGGCCGCTCTCCCAAACGCCTCTGCTCTGCAAGCCTCCCAGAAGTGAGGGGGCTTTCTGGGGCCCTCCTCCAGCCCCTCACCTTGACATCAAAGCTGCAGTTGTACCGCCGGACAAGGGCGATGAAGACGCTGCTGTTGGACGGAGGCACCTCAAGCGGTAGGCAGGCGTTGGCTGGCCTGGCTTCCACCAGGAGGCCCTGGGGAGGCGGCAGGCAGTTCAGGGAGGGAGGGAAAGGGGGGGGGAGGGGACAGCTTTCCGCCCACCTAGATACCCACCACGAGTCCTTCATGGGGCAGCGGGTACCCGAAAATGGCCGGCAGATCAGAGAACTCCATGCTGGTGTTGTGGTCTGACACCTGAGGAGGGAGGAGGGAGTGAATGGGGGCAGCCAGAGCAGCAGGGGGCCAGTGGGGTGCACTGCCTGCAGCTGTGATGCCCTCCTCTGCTCAGCAGCCCCAGGGGAGCCGGCCTTTGGGCACCCCCCCCCCCTTGCTGCAATCTCCCTTCTCCAGCCCAGCTGCACAAGGTGCAAACTGTTCAGGCTGCTGCAACCTGGGATGCCAATTCAGCCCCTCCCCTGGTAGGGAAGCAGGACCACAGGCCCCAACGGCTCAGCCCAGCCATGGGGAGGCCATCTTACCCAGCTGGGCTGGGCTGGGCTGGGCTGGGCTGGGCTGGGCCAGGCCTTGCCACGGTCCACACGCCCTCTGGTGGCCAGAGCTGGCGTTTCAGGTGGCAGCCTGCAAACCTGGGGGGAGATTCAGCCATCCCACCAGGGACCCCACGCTGTGCCGGGGGGGGCGGGGGAGCTCACCGCATGGATGTAGCCCTTTGCGGCCGGCAGCTCCCACAACAGGCACACTGGCAGGACAAGGGCTGCGGCGGCCGGAAGGAGGTGCCTGGGCGGCATCCTGAAGCAGGAGGAGGCGGCCCGCAGGAGCTCCTGGGGAGAAGGTGCAAGAGCCCCATCAGGGCTGCGGCACGCAAAGCGGCTTCCAGGCAGGTCCGATGCACACCTCTCGGGTAGGGGAGGTGGCCGCCCGACCAGCTGGGCCCTGAGCCCCAACGGGGACAAGCAGTGCTGTGATAATTATCCCCGGCCTCTTCCCGTGCCCCTTTTCCCCAGTCGTGGACTGACCTCGTTCCCGTTCGTCATCGGGGAGCTCAAAAAGGCCATCATCGATCAGCCCTTCCCAGAGGGGACAGGCTCAGCCCCAGCCTCCCTTCTCGACGCCTCTCCTAGAATGAGCTTGCTTGGGCTACCTACAAAGTCCGCTCCCCAGCCCCCTGGCACAACGGAGAATGACACTCAGTCCTGGCATGCTGGGGGCAGGAGGCACACAGGACCCCCAGAGACAATGGGAAGAACTGCAGAAACATCTCTAAGCGTCAACCGGGGGATACTGGTGCCCCAGGTCATCCCTCGGCTGCTTGAGGGCGGGTGGGCTCCGCCATGGATCTGACCACCCCCCCTCGCTCTCAACTCCAAGTGCAAAGGCTCCAGACCCTGTGGGGTGCCATGCTGCCCTCCGCCTTGCCTTCCAGACTCCCCGTTCTCAGCCCCTTCTCCCGCTGTCAAATCCTGTTTTTCAGGGACCAAAGCCGGGCGCAGTGCTCTGCAAGGATTTCCCCAGAGATTTATCTCAAGGCACGACCCCGTCTGCCATTTTAATGTGGGTCCCCTTCCTAGGACTTCCAGCACCAACTCTGCCTTTTGGGGGGGGCAGCTGCATGGGGGCTGACAGGGAGCCTGCACCTGTCCCAGCTGCATCCTGGGCCCAGGAAAGGGTCAACCCTGGAATAGGGCCTGCCTGAACTGAAGAGGTTGAACTGTCCCCTTCGCCAGGCAGCCAACACATCCCCCTCCCAAAATAAGGGAGCTGTTCCCCTATTTTGAGTAGGAAAGGGGGCTTCCCAGCCGCAGGTTTCCCCCAAAGGTCAGGATCAGCATTGCCACTGAGCAAATAGAAAATTAAAAGGCAGCTGAAGAGGATCGACTTGTGGTGGCACAAAGACCCCATGCCAACCTCTGGAATTCAGGGCAGGAACCACCCTCTTCTTCCCCTCCAACCACCTCCTTTGCAGGGCACCTGGAGGGCAGGGCAGGGCAGGGCAGGGCAGGGCAGGGCAGGGCAGGGCAGGAGAAGCTCTTGGCACCGGGTCAGCTTCCTCCTTCCTCAGAACAGCTGGCAGGCCGGCTGCCAGGGGCTTCGCTGAGCAGCAAGGCTGAACAAGGCCTTTTCACCCATCATGCTAAGCCAGGGTTTGCTGTATCACGGTTCAATGATTAAGCCACAATTGGCTGGATTCACACAGTACACTCAGGCCAAGTAAGCCGTAACGTGGCTAAATATATTGCGGAACTAAGCTCCCAACTGGGTGCGCATTCTGGGCACTGACCAAAGAGCTGAGCGCGGTGTTCAGGCCTATCCTAAGGAGTTTTTCTCCACCATACAGTCCAAGCCAGACTTCTCCCAGGCCCTTGGAGCCTTTGGCCCCATGGGAGCCCCAGCAGGAGGCTCTGGAGGATGGGCCTCAAAGGGGGTGCCGGCCTGCAGGACGCCTCAGAGCCCACTCCGGGCTCTTCATAATCTAGCATCTTCTGATAGAAGAGATCTGCAAGGTTCCACGTGGAAGGCTTATACAGGCAATCCTTGTTTAGCAACCACCTTGTACAGTGACCATTCACAGTCACGACGGTGATGAAAAATTAACTTTGTGACCCGTCCTCGCACGTATGACCTTCCCAGGTCCGTAAAGCAAATGAAAGCTGAAGGAAGATCATAAGCAGAGTCACGGTTTCGCTTAGCGACCGCTTCGCTTAACAACTGAGTCGCCAGGCCCAACTGTGGCCGCTAAACGAGGACGACCTGTATCTCACTGCTTCCCTCCAGATGCTTTGGCCCACGGCGTCGCCAGTGTGCTGACGCCGCAAGGCTCCCCTGAGGAGGACGCGGGAATCCAGGAAGGCCGGAGCAGCGGTGGGCGACCGCGCCAGCCGCCCACCCGCCCTCCCTTGCCCTGCCTTCTGCCAGCCGCCGTCCTCTCCGTCAGAGGCCCCGCGGCGGCGGCGGCGGCGGCGGATCGGGGCGGGGCCGCCTCCAAAGGCAGCCCCGGCCCCCAGAGGGGGAGCCCTCGCCGGGCTCAGTCCAGAGGCCGCGTCGCCCGAGGCTTCCCGCCGCTTCCTCGGCCTCGGCGGCCACGGGCCGGCCGTTCCTGACCGACCGGCCGACCGCGGGGAGCGCCTCCGGGAGGCGAAGGACTCTTCACCGTCGCGGGATCAGCGCGCCGACCCGCCCCCGCGGCGCTCTCGAGGGGCCGCTCGGTCGCGCCCCCGCCCCGCCCCTCGCCCAACGCCCGGGGCTCCGGGGGCCCGGCTGCCCTGCCGCCCGGCGGCGGCGGCGGCGACCATCCGAGCGGCCGCTCCCGCCCGGCCCGGCCCCTCAGCAGAAGGCGCAGGGGCTTCGGGCCCGGGCCTCTCGGCGGCCCTCGCTTCTCCGCGCCGGCGCCGCCCGGGCTCCCCGCGGGCGCAGACCGGCCGCGGAAGCGCCGAGCCGGCCACGCTTCCTCCGGGCGCGCCGCTTCCCCCGCTCCCGCTGCACCGGCGGCCGACGGCCGCCGCACCGCGGGGCCCGCCCTGCAGCGGGTCGGCTGCGCTCGGCGCCCCCGCCCCCTTCCGCCGGCGAGCGCGCCCGGGCAGCCGCTGCGCAGAGGCCGAGGGACGGGCGCCGCTCCCGCGGGCGGACGCCGCGGCCCTCCCCGCCGCGGCCCCGCGCCCCTTCGGGCAGCCGCGCGGGGCGCGAGGAGCGCTCCTGCCCGGCCGCGCGGCCCCCGCCCACACGGGGACCGGGGGCCGCCCCAGCCCCGCCCGCGGCGCTCACCTCCCGGCAGGGGCGTCCACCGCTGCGCCTCTGTTTACCAGTCCGCGCGCAACGGGAGGACGCGGCCCTCTCGCGAGAGGGGGCGGGCCGGGCGGCGGCGCCCCCGGTGGGGCCGGGAATGCTGGGAGCGGTAGTCCGAAGGCGGGGCCTCCCGCCCGCCCGCCGCCGCTGCGCGCGCACTCCCGGCCCCGCCCCCGTCCCGAGTCACCTTGATCCCGGCGCTAGCGAGCCGGCATGGCGGCGGGAGGCGCGGCGGGGCCCGCGCGGCCCAAGACCTCGCCTAAGTCCGTCAAGTTCCTCTTCGGCGGCCTGGCCGGGTGAGCCGCGCGCCCCACCGCGCCCGCGCCCGGCCCGGCCCGGCCCGGCCCGGCCCGGCCCGCCGCAGCTGCCGCGGCCCTCAACTCTCGCTCTCTTGCCCCCGGCGCAGCATGGCGGCCACGGTCTTCGTGCAGCCGCTGGACCTGGTGAAGAACCGGATGCAGCTGAGCGGCGAGGGCGCCAAGGCACGCGAGTACCGGACCAGCCTGCACGCGGTGGGCAGCATCCTGCGCCGCGAGGGCGTGCGCGGCATCTACACCGGGTAGGCGCGCGCTGCGGGCGGGCGGGCGGGCGGGCGGGGGGCGCGGCGGGGCGGGGCGGGGCGGGGGGCGCGGGCGCTGACGGCTGCCCCCGCAGGCTCTCCGCCGGCCTGCTCCGCCAGGCCACCTACACGACCACCCGCCTGGGCATCTACACCGTCCTCTTCGAGAGACTCACGGCCGCCGACGGGACGCCGCCCAGCTTCTTCCTGAAGGCGCTGATCGGGATGACGGCCGGCGCCACCGGGGCCTTCGTGGGCACCCCGGCCGAAGTGGCGCTCATCCGGATGACCGCGGACGGCAGGTGGGTGCCCCGCGCGGGCCGGTGGGCGGGCAGCGGCCGGGCAGCGGCCGCCACCCTCCCTCTCCTCTCCTCTCCTCTCGCGCTCTCTCTCTCCGGCAGGCTGCCTCCCGAGCAGCGGCGCGGCTACACCAACGTCTTCAACGCGCTGCTGCGGATAACCCGCGAGGAAGGGGTCCCCACGCTCTGGAGGGTAGGAGAGCCCGGGACCAGCCTGTCGCCGCGGGGCCGGCCGCCCCGTTGCCCCCCCGTTGCCCGGGGAGCTGAGCCGGCTGCTGGGTGGCCCTGGGGCCGCCTGGGATCGCAGCGACAGACCGAGGGGAGCCCGGGCGGCATCTCGAGGCCGCGGCCCCCGCCCTTTCCCTGTCCTCCTCCTGGAGCAGCGCCACCTGCCCGGTCCCCTGCAACAGGAGGGCCCAGTTGGCCTTCCCCGGCTCCTAAGAGCCCCCTCCCCCCGAGGAAGCCGGGCCACGGGAGGGGCCGAGCGCTGCTTCTCCGCTCCCTTCTTTTGCCCTAGGGATGCGTCCCCACCATGGCCCGGGCGGTGGTCGTCAACGCGGCCCAGCTGGCCTCCTACTCCCAGTCGAAGCAGTTCCTCCTGGACTCTGGTACGCGGGCTGCCCTCGAGGGGGCGTCCCCACTGCCTTTGCCTGGCGAGCCGAGCCGTGGCTGCTGTCTGCACCGGGGGGGGGGGGGGGCGGGGGGCGGCTGTTGGTCCTGCAGCAGCAGCGAGGGAGGGAGGAGCTGCGGGGGGTTCAGCCTCTGCCTGTCCGCCCTGCTGTGGCTGAGCAGCTTGTCTCTCGCGCAGAGATCCTGGGCAGAGGCTCGGCCTGGACGATGCAGCGGCAACAGCCCCCCCTTCCTTTACCTCACCTCCAGGGTACTTCGAAGACAACATCTTTTGCCACTTCTGCGCTAGCATGATTAGTGGGTTGGTGACAACAGCGGCCTCCATGCCAGTGGACATCGCCAAGACCAGGTCGGGCTCCTCTCCCAAAAGCCGAGAGGCCATCTTGGCCGGCCAGGAGGGAGTGGAGGAGAGAGCGCGGGGGACCTGCCGAGCTGGTGTTTCTCAACCCCAGCAGCTCTAAGACGTGCGGGCTTTGTATCTGCAGCGCCCGCTTCTCGAAGCTGCCAAGGCTGAGAAACGCCATGCTAGATGCTTTTCGGAAATCGAGGTCTTCTCTAGGTGCTCCTCTTTCTGGGGGCACCAGGGGCAGCGATGGTGGCTTCCCTGGGGCACACGGTCGCTTCAGCCTGGCCTCCCTCTCCGGCTGAAGGTCTGTTGCCTCTCCTGCATCCTTTCCTCAGGATCCAGAACATGCGGATGATTGACGGGAAGCCTGAATACCGGAATGGGTTGGTGAGTGCGGTCAGCCTGGCTCGTGCGTGCAGGGATGACGCGTCGGCGGCTGTGTCTGCATTGACGCGCTGGGTTTCCTCGTAACTCAGAGAACAGCAGGCCCTCAGCAGCAGCAGCAGCAGCAGCAGCAGCAGCACCGAATCACTGGACCGCTCTGGCCGCAGGAAGACCACCCCCCCAATGCCAAAGCCTGCTGAAAGGATTTGGAAGGACAGCGCCTTCAGAGGCAGCATGTTCTGCTTCAGAGGGGCTGGCTCTGGGGCCTTGCCCCCCCCACCCCCACGACATCGCTCGAAAGCTTGGATCCTAAGTGGGGGGCCTGCTGGGGAGCCACGCTCAGCCAGAAGGCGCAGCCGGGGCCGCCTCCTCCAGGGATGGGGCCAGCAGTGCTTCCCGACCACCTTCAGCAGTTTCGAAGAGACCCTCCTCAAGGCGCATCTAGGGCCAGCGTGTGCCAGCTCAGCGTGTTAGAGGAGCGCAGGGGGGCTTTCCCGGTTCCCATCTGCCTTCAACAGAGGAGCCCAAGCGTGTTGAGACGGCCGGCTTAGCCGGTTGCCCAGGTTTGGGGCAGGTCCGGGAGAGCTGACCTTGGCCACTGCTTCCCAGCGGTTTTGGATTCCTGTGGGCTTGGAGTCCCTTCATGAAAGGGAGCAGATGCTGCCCTTGTGAGGGAAGCCCCCCCTGCTTCGAGAAGGCCTTCCTTCGAGGGTGGCGGGTGCTCCCTTTCCAGTCTCTGATGGTGCTCCAGTTCCCCTGAATCCTCCTTGCACTCGGATGCCCAGAACTGTGTGGGGTGCTGGAGTCTGACCGAATTGTTCCAAATCCTCTGGAACAATTCACGATTTGGAAATTCTGCTTCTGTTGGCACAGCCTAAAACTGCTGGACTGCTCCAAGCCAAGTACCCCCCACCCTGTACCTTGGCATTTAAGTGAAAAACTTGTTTCTGTTCAGCCTCGTTTGCGTTAGCCTGTTTCTCCTGTGGGATATTAGCTACCCCAACCATCTGCAAATCTGATAAGCATCCCATCCCAGCCGCTACTGAAAATACGGAAGAGTTGAAGACCAGGACCGCCCCTCGCGCTTCCCCCCGGTTGCCCCTTCAGCGAGCAGCCGCAGCTGGTGCTTGTGAGGTCCGGTTGCGGCTAGGAAGCGGGCTGAGGACGGTCTTTGGCCCCAGATCGGCGAAGAAGCCGTCCCAGGGCGCGCTCTCGAATCTCGGGGGGCTCAGTGCCAGCTGGGCCTGGGCAAGGGCTCGCCCCGGCGCTGCCTGTGTCTCGGCCTGGCTGAGGCAGGCAGTCCTCACCCAGAAAGCCTTCGCTGCTCCGCAATCTAGAGTGTCTCTCTTTGAGAAATCCTCCTCCTCGGCCTTCCAGAAAGGGTTTAAGAAACCGCTTTCACGGTTAAGAATATATTTCAAATTTGGTCACTGCCCATCTCTTTGGCCCCGGGGCCTTTGACCGGGTTCAGTGTTTCCATTAGGCTGTTCTAGGCTGGACCTTGGGTGGTGGGAGTGAAACTGCAGAGGCCGAATCCAGGCAAGATCCAGATAACCTGGGGGGGTCTCAGTCTAGCTTCGGCCCGCAGACCAAGGCCGTTGGGGTGGGGGCTGCCTCGGGGAGAGGGTGATGTGGCTGCACTGTGCCTCCCGTGCCCCTGCATTGCTTCCTTGTGGGAGGAAGGGTCTGGTCGTGGGAGGCAGCCAGGGCGGGATAGGGTGTTGCTGGACTTTAGCAGGCCTCGGGGAGAGGCAAAGTCCAGGCCAGTGGGCTGGGTCTGCTGGGGCTCAGCAGTGGGGCTCCAGGCCAGCTGTGTGCGCGCACACATCGGTGATCCTGTGCTGGCTGCTGCTGCTGCAGCCTTTTTCCCTCCCCAGGCTCAGCTACCTCTGGCAAAGACCTACGGCTACGTGGGGCAGCTCCTTGGTCCGCCGTCCACGTTGGGGGATTCTCGGCGGGCCAGCACGTTCTGCTGCTTTCTTGGAGTTCACGGCCTTGTGTTTCTTTCGCCCTTTTTCAGGATGTGCTGGTGAAGGTTGTCCGCTATGAAGGCTTTTTCAGCCTGTGGAAGGGCTTCACCCCGTACTATGCCCGCCTGGGCCCCCACACCGTCTTGACGTTCATCTTCCTGGAGCAGCTGAACAAGTTCTACAGGAAGTTCTTTCTCGGGACCTGAGGGCCTGTCTCCCTGATGCCCCCCCACCTATGGCAGATGAAAAGGCAGGGGCCCCCCCTCTCCTGTCCCGCCAATCACGAGGACGGACTGACTCCTCCCAGGAGCGGAGGGCGGACGTTATTTATTGAGGAAGGGGATGTGCTTGGGCCCCGGGCCCGCTGCAGGGGTTGCCGCAGAAGCAAGCGGCCGCTTAATTTTGCTTTCAACTGAGTAAACGCGATCATGGTCTGAAGTGACTGCCCCTCTGAGCCTTTTCTTCCTTGAGTTGGGTGGAGCTGGAGGGGGGACTGGGGTGGGGGGGCACTTTGGGAGACACCCGAGAGAAGGGCTCTGCCAGGCTTCCACCTTGCATCGTCCTGGCTGGCGTGTCCCCGCGGGGACGCTCTTCAAGCTCTGATGGGACTCGATTTCCGTGTGTGGGAGGTGCTGCCTTTCGCGGGGGCTGGATAATGCCTGGGGGGATCCCGCGTCCCCTCCGCCCATGGTGAGTGAGGCAGAGCAGAGCTGCCTGGGCCCAAAGCGCCGCTAGGAAGGCGTCCAACCCTTGGGAGTGCCTTCGCCCATCGGAGAACGCTGTGCAGCGAACCGGCCATGCGGTCTTGGCCGTTTCCTGTCCTGCTCTTGCGGAAGATGTGTTCCGTGAGGCTGCTTTGAGGCTGCTGGGGTGCTCCCCTCGCTCTCCCCCGCTTCGGCAGCAGCCCCAGAAACGTGTGACAGGCTGACCCTCTTCAAGTACAGCAGCTGGCAGTCGCACAGCCAGGGGTTCCCAGCCAGGTAGATGTATGCATACGCAGCCTCCTCGGAAAAGAAGCCATCTGGCACGCGCCGTGGCCGGTTCCTTTCCAGCCGCAGGATCTCCAGGTTGGGCAGCTCCGCCAGCAGGTCCGGGGGCAGCCCCTCCAGGAGGTTCTCCGACAGGTCCAGGTCCCTCAGTTCCCCCAGGCCCTGGAAGGCTCCCGCGGGCAGGCGCCGCAGGCGGTTGCCTTGGAGCTCCAGGTCCCGCAGCTGCCCCAGGTCGCGGAAGGCCCCCTCGGGCACACGGGAGATGTTGTTATGCCCCAGGGCCAGGCGCTTCAGGCCGGGCAGTCCCTGGAAGTCCGGCAGGCTCCCCAGGCTGTTGTGGGACAGGAGCAGCTGCTGGAGTTTGGGCAGCGGTGCGCTGGCCTCCAGGGCTTCCAGGCTGTTGTTGGACAGGTCCAGCTCGCTCAGCTGCTGCAGGTGCTGGAAGGAAGCCATGGCCACCCGGGCCAGGGAGTTGGAGCCAAGCAGCAGGATCCCCGTGTCCTTGGGCAGCCCGGCGGGGATGCTGGGCAGCCCCTTGCCCACGCAGCTCACCTGGAGCAGATCCTTGATCTTGTTCATCTCGGATTCGCAGTGCTCGGCGGGGGTGGGGAGCACGGCTGCTGCCGCAGCAACAGGGAGAGCCAGGAGGAGGGGGGCCAGCAGCATCTGTGGGAAGTGTGTTTGGGGCCTGCTGGGGGGGAAGGAAAATGGGGCCGCTCACACCAACCAGGGGCTCCCATGTTCCTCCCGGGGCCAAAGGGCGCACAGACAGATGGCAGCCCTGAAGCCTAATCCCAAGTCCAGCCAGTGGGCTGGGTGGGGGGGGGTGAGGGCAGCTTTCCTTCTGGGGCAGAAGGTGAAGCATTGCTGGGTGGGGGGAAGGATGCAGAAAAGCTGGAACAGCACAGGCAATGCTGCTGCGAAGTTGCATCCCGGCACGTGAGCATCGTGGCTTTTTATGCCGAAAAAGGAGAAGTGCGATAGAGGAGGTTTGTAGGTCTAAAGGCCAGTGGGTGGGAGCCTTTGGTCCCTTAGAGGAAGATGGGCTCCTGGCAGTATCTGGCAAGGAAGTCCGCCCCCCGGCAGGCCTTTGCTCCCACCAGATGTGGCAACAGCTGTGGCTTTGTGATAACACGCGATGAGACCAAGGAGAGGAAACGGAGGCTCCCCTCCACCCTCCACAATTCCCATTTCAAGTGGTCCCTAGCTTTTCTGTGCCCTGACACACACACACGCACACACACACACATTTGAGTCCTCTGAGGGGGGCACTTATGGGGTTGGCTGTCTTGCCTTCCTTTTGGCCATCTGGCTGGCAGGGTGAGCCACAGCAGGGAGGCTTTTGGCCAGATCCAGTCCGGTCCTTTCCCGTCACAGGGAAGCCAAGAGGTGTGGGGCTTTCGAAAGGTGGGGCAGGGGCGATAATCAAAAAGGAAACTCTTTGGACCAAGAGGGGGTCCGGCCGTGCTCTGCTCCCTTGTGGGCCTGGTGCAGAGACACCCGACCTGACAAACCAAGACCCACAAGGAGGGGGAAAGCCTGCTTCAGACACGGTTCAGAGGATCTGCAGCTTTTATTTCAATGCATTAGGCAGGTGTGCGTACGCGTGTGCGAGCTTGGGAGCCACACAGAGCCTTCCGTCGCAGAGCACCTGAGCAGCTTTGTAGAAATAGCTGCCGGTGGTCCCTGGCTGCCCCCTTCTGCCTGCTTGGCGGTTGGGGCTGGAATCAGGCAGTCCCACAGACTGAGTGGGGGGAGCTCGTTTTGCATCCAGCCAGGGTGACGTGAGGCTGCAAAGGGCCCCTTGCCCTACTAGTCTTCCTGGCCTGAGAAAGGGTCCTCAGGCACCGTATTGAGGTGCCCCATGAAAAAGATAGCAAGAGTACCAGTGGTGAAGAGCAAGATTGCAATCCAGAAGCACAGCTTGTCTATCATCTGCCCAATTAGCACCCAGCTCTCGATCTCCTGTAAGGGGGAGACGTAGCGAAGGGGTCAGGACAGTGGGGAAATGGAGCGGGGGCACCTTCTCCTTGAGTTGGCATCAGCGGACTCACCGCCCCATCAGCACTCTGGTCCTTGGTGCTCTTGGTGATGAAGTTGCAGGCGTCCACGCATTCTTTGATCTCTGGGGCCAGGCTGGATAGGTTCTTGTACAAGATGGTGGTCATCTGCACGTCCAGCCCACCTGGGGGGGAGGATCGGGTGGGAAGAAAGGCTGGTGAAAATCAAGGAAGTGCAAATCCTCTCTCTCTCTCCCTCTCCCTCTCTCCCCCTCACATCCCCCCTGGCTGCAGAGCGCTTCTGGGTCTCTCTTTTTGGGGAATGCCAGTGCTGCCCTGGTCGCTCATTCGTAGGGGGCATTTCTGCCCACCTGGCCTTGCTGCCCTGTTACTCATCCTTCTGCTGTTGGCCATTCTTCCTTGGCAGCTGAGGGGCTTTGCGGAAGCAGGCAATGCAGGAGGCAGCCGGCAGAGATCTTGGGCTGTGGAGCCACGGTTCTATTCATGGCCAGAAAGGGCGGCAGCCTGCAGGGAAGTCGGAGACCCCCGGGCAAGACAGAGGTGGCCTGGGTGACCCCTCCCCCCGCCAAGCGTATGATTTCAAGGGCTTGACCGGGAGCGGGTGCCCTCTCAGGAATGAGAGTCCTATTGCCCGCACCTGCTTTCCTCAGGAGGGCACGGCAGGGCAAGATCAAGTTTGGTTCTTGGCTGAGTTCGCCCTCATCCCCCGGCTGGCAGCCAGGCAGGCGGGAGGAGAGACACCCGGAGGAGTCCCCCCGCTTCTTGTTTACCTGTCCTCCTTCCGCCCACCCTGCCCCCCACCCCCGGGCTGGATCACCGGGCCCCTGGCTCCGAAGCCGCACCGTAATTGGGCGCCCTCTGCAGCCCGTGTCGCTGCCCCTGGTGCTCGAAGAGGACCTCGCTCCGGGCCTTCTTCAAGATGTACTCCTCGGCCTTGACCATAATGGAGAAGGAGCTGCGTCGGCGAGGGCGGGGGGCGTCCTGGGGCTCATCACCTGCGGGTCCTACGGTGGAGCCCAGGTAGCGTGGAAGGATCTTCAGGAAGAGCTGATGGAGAGGAGGAGACCGGAGAGATTGGCACAGGAAGAGGCACCTTCGAGGTCAAGAAGCCCCACACGTCTTCACTCCTCCTCTGTTCCTACCGCCATTACCGCCAAGCCCGACATGCCCATTTTCTGCACAATGGCCCAAACTGCCTTGCAATTAAAATGTATAGGACTGGATTCTCACTACTCCATAGTTACCGACTGCATGCCAGTTGGCTGGGTTTCTCGGCGTGCTTTCTCACGGCTTACCCTACGTGTGAAGTCACCGGAAGGGGAGGTTGGTGTAACTCAAGCTTCTGCTGACGTTCAAGGCTATTTCATGTGTTTATGGATAGATTTATTAGGAACCCGTGCAGTGAGTGGCGTGTTGGGGCTGTGTGCACATGGATTCTGCTGTGCTGAGAACCCGAAATATTTTCCGTGGATGTCAGGAAGGAATACGGATCTAGAAATTAATCGACTGAAGACCAAGGAGGTCGTAGCTGATGGGGAAAATGGCACGAATGATTGCCAGTTATACCTGGAGGGTGAAAACCAAGAGCAAGTCACTGAGCCTGCCTTCTTGGTGGAACGCCTTTCCTTTCCACATCTCCTGCCTTTCCTTCCCTTCCCTTCCTTCCTTCCTTCCTGCCCCCTGGGAGAGACCGTGTGATGGGGGGGTGCCTGCAGGCCCTGGCGGATTTCGCCTTTCTGCCTTCCTTCTGCTGCCTGGACTTTCTGATGACCTCCCGTGGAGAGGAGATGGCCCCCTTGGGCAAGGTCAGCTAGCCGGACTCAACCTCTGAGGGGCTGCCGTGTTCTACTCTGGCGTGTTGGAATCTGAAGGGGTTGTTGCTCAGGCCTTAGGAAGCGGGACGACCGCGAAGGGTCCCACTGCAGCCCTCAGCACCAACGCGCAAGGTTCAGAGCAGGTGTCTGTGTCTGCACCGGCCTCGTTCTTGGCTCCAGCCGCACCGTGCCGGCCTCATTTTCTGCCCTTGAACAAGTAAGGGACGCCCTCCCTGGCCCCGAGCTTCCTCCTCACGTGTTTGAGGTTCGGGGACATGAGGTGGGTGCTGGGGCTGCGCAGAGAGACATTCAACACCACAACGCAGTTCATGACGATCAGCGTGGCCACCGTCATCACAAAGAGCAGGTACCTGCCATCGGAAGGAGAGGGGTGACAGGATGGGCCGAGCCATTGCCCCGGCCCCACCCGCCAGTGCTGCAGGCCGGCGACCACTCACTTGCCAATGAGGGGGACGCTGAGTGACGTCTCAGGCACCTTCTGGGCAATCAGGAAGAGGAAGACAGTCTGGGCCAGCAGGACCGAGATGCTGACGGTGCACTTCTGCCCTCCAGCTGCCAGGCAGGAATCCCGTTGGCGAGACCTGGCAGGCTGCCCCAGGCCTCCCAGTGCCCTCCACAGGTTGCCCTCCCCTCCCCACCCCCAGCAGCCCTGCCTTGGCCCCTCACCCTGGGCAGGCAGGAAGTAGACCAGGACCACCAGGGAGGAGATGAGGACGCAGGGCACAATGATGTTGATGGTGTAGAAAAGAGGTTTGCGCTGGATGATGAGGAAGTAGTGAATCTCGGAGAAGCCCGGAGCCTCGAGCCCGGGCACGGGGGCCAGGATGAGGCGGGCCGGGCGGTACCGGATGGTCCACTCCCCGTTCTCTGAAACAAGGGCCCACCTGGCGTTCCAGCTGGCCGCTCTGGGCCTGGGCTGCCCAGAGGCCCGGTCGCCAGGCCAGCGCTGGGGAGCCCCAGGCCCCGTTTCCCGGGCCAGCGTGCAAGCCCCCTCCCCAGCTACCTGTGAAAGCCTCTGGATCAATGATGACCTCCTTCACTGGCTCTTGGGTGTTGTCATCAAGTCCGTACTGGAGTTCTACTTCTCTGGCGTTGTGCGTCTTCGACCTGGGGAGGCAGAAGGCAGGGCTGGGGAAGACCAGGCCTCCCCGGGGGTCTACTCCCTCAGCATCCCGTAGCTCGGGAAGGGGACCCGCGTGCCAACCTGCCTCTGCCCCCCGTCAGAGCACCAGGGCCGTCCTGGGCCAGGCTGCCCCCAGAAGCAGCAACTCTTACCCACCGGAAAACGAGGGAGCAGTTTTGCCAGTCGAAAGGGAAGAAGGTGACCTCGATGGGGCAGGAGCTGCGGAAGATGGCGGGGGGCAGCCAATACATGTTCCCCCCGGGGGAGATCAGGACATTGGCAGAATAGGCCACGTCAAAGTTGCCATCAATGCTGGGGGGAGAGGGGAGCGTGAGGAGGAGGAGGAGGAAGAGGAGGAGGAGGAGGAGGAGGAGGACACCCGCCTTCAACAGCCAACCCTCAGCCCCCACTCACTTGTTCTCCAGGACGATGTCCGGCAGCCATACCAGGTCAGATGGGACCCGGAGCTCTTTGTCATACTCCTCGCTGCTAAAGTTCAGCCGATAGTCTACCCATTCCTGGAGCCATGCGGGAAAGAAGGGCAAGATGATGCGCCCGGCAAGGCAGATAACCTGGGAGAACCCAGCGTCCCTCTGCCATGCCCAGGGCTTCCAGCTGGTGGGGTGGGGTGGGGCTGGGGGTGAGGCAGAAATCCACCACTTGGGGGCTGCTCCCAAAGCCTGGCAGGGGCACCTTTTCTGGGAAGGTCTGGTGCCAATGCTGCCTGGATGGGAGGGGTGGAAACGCCCCGCAGCAGGGCAGGGGGACAGTGGTGAGCCGAAGCCTCTGCGGGGAGCCCCAAGAGCGGCTGGCCGTCCAGCACGTGGCAGGCGCAGAGTCCCAGGCCAGTCCTTGCCTGAGTGATCCAGACGTTGGTGGTCAGGGTCTCCTCTTTGGCGTTCTGGAAGGAAGGAAGGAAGGAAGGAAGGAAGGAAGGAAGGAAGGAAGGAAGGAAGGAAGGAAGGAAGGAAGGAAGGAAGGAAGGAAGGGAGGGAGGGAGGGAGGGAGGGAGGGAGGGAGGGACAGCAGACCCGTTGGCAGCGATCCCCAGCTCTCCTGAGGCCCTGAAGGGGCACTGCCGCCGTCCTCCCCTTCCCTCTGGGGAGCGCTGGAGGAAAGCCAGGCTGGCAGCTGGGGAAAGGCGGTCTCCCTACCAGTGAGATGAGGTTGGTGAGGGTCAGCTTCACGGAGACCTGCAGCACTTCGCCCACCCTGCGCACTGGCCACGTGGACTTGTTGTAGTTGGCGAAAAGGCGGTTGAAGAGCTGGAGCTCTTTGTTGCCCTCCGGAGACCCTGGGGGAGGGATGGGGGGCAGGATTAGGCCCCGGGGAGCAGCTCCCCCAAACAGCCAAGCCTTTGTTGCTCCATTCCCTACCAAGGGCTGCCCGGCAGAGAAGAAGCCCCATCCAGAGGCTTCCGCCCAGGCTGCTGACGGCCTTCATGGCGACCCTGCAGGGACTGGCTTTGCGGAGGGGAGAGTTATTTTGAGTTGCTCCCGGCTGCAGTGGGAGGGGGCGCCGGATATCCTCCCCCCCCAAGCATCTGAGACATGTGCTTCCCAAGCTCGCGTGCACCTGTTGGCACATGCTTGGCATGCCTGTCAGAGCAGCTAGGGGACGGGGTAGATGCTCCACTCTCCGCATGCTGCCTGACTGGCCTCGAATAACTTGCGGGTTTGCTGCTGAGAGCTGCCCCCTCCACGACGGGACTCCCTGCCGCCCCCTGCCCCCGCAGCCAGGGCTCCCTGGCCCAGGACAGCCTGGGGAGGCAGCAGCTGGCCAGGAGCTGCCCTCAGGCGGGCTGGCCACAGACCCGCAGGAGAGGGCGGCCTGTGAGCCCCCGGCCCCTCCCCCCCGAGAACTGGCCAAGGGTGGGCTCAAGGCCACCGGGAGCCTGAAACGGCGTGAAGCTGAAAGCAAAGTGAGGGCCCACCTCTCAGGAAAGATCGGACATCAGCCCCTCTAGTCCAATCTGCACCGAGCGCCAGGTCAGTGGCACTGACCGAGGACTAGAGACATGGAGCCATAAGCTCCCCCTCCCCGCCCCCCCAGCAACTCATCTCCAACATCCAGAGACATCCGTCAGGCTGGGGGGCCCTGCGACCCGTCAGAAGCTCTGCCACCCCAATGATCCATCCCTTCTAGCAACTGGGGGGTTGGGGGGGTGGCCGGTAGGAGCAAGCAATGCTGTCTCGCTGCAGGCAGGCTGTGTTTGCAAGAGATCCTGATCCTGGCCATGTGTGTTCACACGCTGCATGCCACATCGCAGTCCAAGGGGCGGGATTCGGGGGATGGTGGAGCCCCAAGCAGCAGCGGCTTGGTCCTGGGACCTGGTTACGCACATGGATGAAGCCAGCCCCGTCCGGGGGCTTCCTAATGACACCAGGACCCCAAGGCCTGATGCAGGGAGAGATCCCTTCTCAATGGACCGACGGAAATCATCTGCCTTTTGCTGGGAACTCCGAATCCCGGAAGGTCTGCACCTCTGCTTGGGGGTTCTCCTTCTGGGCTGCACTTATTTCAAGGGAACCCCCCCAGGCCCAGAGTGTCCCCCAAGGCAGCCCTTTGAATCTCCACCACCTGCTTGTGGGCCCAGGAGCCTGGCTCTGGTGGCAGCAGGGTGGGGGTGGGAGGGGGATCAAGGAAGGGCTGGAAAACTGGCCAGGCTCTTCCTCCCAGGGCTCCATCTGGGCAGACAGATAAAGCCCCGTCTCCCCCCCACCCCCACCCCCGGTAGCAGCTGGCCTTTATCTGGCTTCTACGGGAGGACAAGACCTCACATCCACACCACCGCTGTGGCTAGGAGAGGAGGACCACCGACCTGCTGCTAGAGGGCCAAGGGTCCCAGCTCCTGTGACCACGTAAGGCCTCCCCTGGCTCTGGGTCTCTACCGGCCAGGCTGCCACCCTCAGGCGTTCGGCCCTCTTTGAAAGCCCCTTAAACCCAGAGGACTGTCCCCAAAGGACCCTGAAACGGGAGGAGGCTCAGCTGCAGCCAGCTCAACTGCGACCTGGGCCTGGAGCGCCAGCAAGCGTGCAACTCAGGAGCATCGCAGCAAGGTAGGATTCTGCGTGAAGGAGCATGGCAAGGGGGAGAATGCCTGCCCTGTGAGGCAGGCTTCTCTCTGGGCTGAAGTAGAAAAGCGGCAGGCAGCAGTGTTGGTTCAGGGAGGCAAAAATAAGCCATTGGACCCAGAAAAAAGACTGAGTTCCTCAGACCAGATGCCAAGCAAGCCAGGAAGCTTTGGGGCTTGGTGGGACTGAACTGAGGCAACTCAATTTGGCAACTTTGTACAACTGCAGATCCTCTTCCTCTCCCCGTGGTGACCTTGAATCTGAGCTCAAAGCCTCTTCTCTTCTCAGAGCTTCACGGCGCCAGCGGGGGACTCACGCGGGTCTTCTTGTCCCTCCCTTGACTGGGATCGCCCTGGCTCTCCGTGGAGAAACCAGGAGCCCAGAGAGCTCCGGCTGCTCTGGCTTAAGACCCTGGGAGGCTCCCGGGGGGCCTGCAGCTTCCCAGGCATTTTGCCAGCTCTACCTGGGCAGAGGTAGAGGGCACCTTTGGCAGCTCACCTTCCACTCCGGTCTTTAAGTGGCGGCTGAGCCAAGCCCGAGAGGCTTCTGGAATGGCAGTGGCTTAAGATGAGCGCAAAGGTTTTCTCTTTTACACCAGCGTGGATGGGGATGATCCAGAAGCTAGGAACTTTCTCAGCACTCAGCTGGCATAAGTACCATTTACTCTTATAGGTTCTGAAGTCTCCGTTGAAATCAGTAACACATTTTTCTTGCATTCCTTAAATAGTTCAGAATAATGGTGGGGGTTCAGTCAGGTGATGGCTTCCGGCGCTCAGTGGCCAGATGCATCCTTTAGCCAGCGGGAAGTTCTCTCGGGGGCAGCTTCTTGGAGCCGCCTTGTCTCCTGGCAGCCTTTTCCGGTTGCCCTAAATTTCCCCAAGCAACAGCATCTTCTCCATGGCTCTCTTGCCTTCGCATTCCGCGTGCAAAACGTCTAAGCTGGAGCTTCATTGTTTACACTTCCTGCAAGCATGCTAGTTTTCTTCACCCGGTCCCGAATGATGTGACCTTCTTTCAGATCAAGATCTTCTCCACCATCTTCTCCAGCACCACAGTTCGAAGGCATCCCTTTTTTTCTTGTTTCTTTGTTTGTTTGGCCAGACGGCCCTGCTGCAACTGGGAAAACGGTGGCCTTGATGATGCAGGCCTCTGCGGTGATTCTGATGTTTCTGCACACCGACCTTTTGTCCAGATGTGTCATGACCTCCTCCCTAGCGGCAGGTGCTGCTTTGTTTTACAGCTGCAGCCTCCCGCTCCCCCCGCTTAAACGTCTCAGCTGGGAAAGATAGCGCCTGTTCCTACTTCAGCTGCTCCTCTGCCTGTTGCCTTCTGACACAATCTGAGTTTGTCAACACCGAGCAGTGGACCAGCTTTTGCACCCCCTTGTCTCCCCTTCCGCAAGAGATTCCTTAAATCTTCTTCTCTTCCAGCCGTCAAAGTGGCATCGTCACCATAGCTGAGTTTGTGGGTGTTTCTCTCAGCAGCTAATTAATTCCAACTTCTATTTCTTCTAGTCCAGCATTTCTCACTATACATTCTGCGTAGAGCTTAAATAAATACAGGCTCCTTTCCCTACTTCGAACCATTGGAACTGTTGTGCCATATTCTGACCTCACTTTGCTTTCTCGTCACCATACAATGCTTCCATGGGCACATCAGGTGGCCTGGAACATTCCTGTCTGGCAGGGATGGCTACAGGCTTGGGGTGCCAAACGCCTTTTGCTTTTCCTTCTCTCGCTGGCCTTGTCTTAAAGGGGCCTCAAATTTCAGCCTGGGCTCTTTCTGTTGATCTAATCCAATCAGTAAATCTATACCTTCGCCACATAATCATACAGAGCAGTGCTGAGGCTGTGCTTTATTAGTCTGGTTATTTTATTTATTTTCCTTAGTTTAAGTTGCAACCCGCAAGGAGTTTGTGCTCTGAGCTGCAGCCAGCACCAGATCTTATTTCTGCTGACTGTCCTCCCCCTTCACTTGCAGAGACTATTGTCAATCTAATCGGCTATCCAGTGCTGCCCAAGGACAGTGTTTTTGGGGGAGAATAATTATTTTAAATAAACTTTCCTCACATGTGGCTTTGCATTTACCAGTTTTTTAAATCACAAATGAAAATCTAAGTAAATAGGTAGTTTAAAATTCCACCTTGCTCATGGGGACAGATAAAATTAATATAGATTTGTGAGCGAAATGTTTACTTAAAGATATTCCTCTGATGTATTACACCACATCTAACTTGTTTAATCAGGTTGCTAAGCTATTAATAACTTCTTTGTGGTGAGGGCAATTCCCCTAGATTTACTTTATTTAGTTTTCATGTAAAGATGGGAGATTTGTTTTTGTAGAAGTTCAGCTTTTTATGTGGCTTATATTTGATCCTAGCTTCATTTTGGGAATATAGCTACCTTGATTACCAGGAGGCAGGCACGACATAGCCAGTTTCATCCTATTTGGGACTCCTCAGATGTAAGGAACCAGACGTTATTCTATGGGTTCAAACACGCTACTGGGAATTGGACCTGTGCACCAGCTTAGGAGCTGTCCAGGCCCCGACGCCCGGCACTTGCAGAAAGGGATGTATAGAACGTATCAGAGTGGTGTCTGTATACCGTTCTGATAGATACTGAATGCAGAATCCACGATGGGCCTAATGAGGGTTATTTTGCAACTGTTTTGGTGTCACAGGGGGCTCAGCTCCCTTTTTAGCCATAGCTCTGCTGCATTTCCTGCACTGAAGGCTGCAAGATATTTTTGGAAGTTGTAGAATCTAAACTAGTTAGCACTGCAAAACGACAGTATAGCCAATTAATTCACATTTGGACCCAGATGCATTGGCTGTGTGTAAAACTCCTGAATTAGTATCAGCAGTGGAATCTGTTTTAGTTACATCCAAACCTCCATCAAACTTTTATTAAAATTAATGGTTATGATTAAGGCGGATTCCTGGAGAAAGTCAATCTTGATGGTCATTAAGAGTCAACCCCAACTTGAGGGCATGTAGTCAATCAATTGCAGCTGATATTTTCAGTGTGGAGAGTAGCAGAGAAGGCTGTGTGCCCCTCTCAGAGGGGCAACAAGAAAAATGGGGGCTGCCATAAGGGACTAGGGAGGAAGATACCCCTGCCATGGCAGGAGATGCTCTGTTAAGAACAGACAACCTCTCGCTTTTCTGCTGCTCCCCCTGCCCCGCTGTGCCCAAAGTCTAAGTTTATAATGTTAATAAAGAGAGTTGTTGGGCCTCCTGGACCCTGCCACTGCCTGAAAAAGCAACAGTAAGACCAGCCACAGGGGGCTGCCATTAACAACCGTTTGCAACCAAGGATGGGTTGATGTAAAGATGCCTTCAGGATCCTTGTGGACTGAGAGGGGCTGAGCTTGTTAGTCTTAGAAGACCCACTGCCTCTCTGTTTTGGGCTCCATGGGAGGTGCTGAGGCTCAGCAAATTCCTAGGAGTTGCTCCCCTTCCTGAAAGGCCTGTAAAGGGTCTTCTCGAAGCTGGAACACGGGCAGCTCCTTCCTTGGCAATTCTACGCAGCCCTTCTCCTCCTGGGCTTTTCACCAGGCCCCAGAGGTCCTCATTCTCCAAGCCTTTGGTCAGAGGGACATGGACGCAAGCCTCAAGGTCAGAACAATACCCACCCTGAGTCACCCAAGTCTCTAAATAGCCATGGTTTGAATGCTTACCCTCAGACCCTCTGTGTGGCCTCTTTCCCACAGATGCTGCAGGGTTTCCTGGCCCCCCTCCTCCTGGCTCTCCTTGTTGCTGCGGCAGCAGCCGTGCTCCCCACCCCTGCCGAGCACTGCGAATCCGAGATGAACAAGATCAAGGATCTGCTCCAGGTGAGCTGCGTGGGCAAGGGGCTGCCCAGCATCCCCGCCGGGCTGCCCAAGGACACGGGGATCCTGCTGCTTGGCTCCAACTCCCTGGCCCGGGTGGCCATGGCTTCCTTCCAGCACCTGCAGCAGCTGAGCGAGCTGGACCTGTCCAACAACAGCCTGGAAGCCCTGGAGGCCAGCGCACCGCTGCCCAAACTCCAGCAGCTGCTCCTGTCCCACAACAGCCTGGGGAGGCTGCCGGACTTCCGGGGACTGCCCGGCCTGAAGCGCCTGGCCCTGGGGCATAACAACATCTCCCGTGTGCCCGAGGGGGCCTTCCGCGACCTGGGGCAGCTGCGGGACCTGGAGCTCCAAGGCAACCGCCTGTGGCGCCTGCCCACGGGAGCCTTCCAGGGCCTGGGGGAACTGAGGGACCTGGACCTGTCGGAGAACCTCCTGGAGGGGCTGCCCCCGGACCTGCTGGCGGAGCTGCCCAACCTGGAGATCCTGCGGCTGGAAAGGAACCGGCTGCGGCGCGTGCCAGATGGCTTCTTTTCCGAGGAGGCTGCGTACGCATACGTCTACCTGGCCGGGAACCCCTGGCTGTGCGACTGCCAGCTGCTGTACCTGCGGGACTGGATCATCGAGAATGAGATCAGCGTGTATACTCGCACGTCCGTGCAGGAGGATGGCTCTGAGAAGGTGGTCACGGAGAATGACCCAGAGAGCGTCCAGTGCCACGAGCCACACAAGGAGAAGGGGCGGCCTGTCATGCATTTCCAAGCTGTCTGCAGGCAACTTGGAGATGGTGAAGAGGCAGAAGGCGGAGAAGACGATGCAGACGATCCTCGGACTCTCGCTCCCACTCCTTCCACTTTGAAGTTCTCTGCTGTTGTCTCCCGGACCGCGTTGTTCCCTGTACCTTCCAGCCTCTCCTCACACAGCCCAAGCACAGCCATCACCACGACTGGTGCTTCTCCCACAATCGCAACAAGCACGTCAGCATTTAGCTCCACAACCACATACGCTCGCACAGCCACCAGTCATGTTCCATCAACCGCTATTAATGTTCTCACTACAACCCCAGCAGTTGCTGCTTTTAACCTTTCCACTGCTGGTGTCATTGTGGGAAGGTCAACTCCACCCTCAAAACTGCAACCTCTAACCACAGGGACACCAGCCTCCCCCACCACCCACCTCCCAACCACCCCATCCAAAATCTTCAGTGTTCCTACCACGCCAACTGCAACCCCTTCCCCCACTTTTGCTCACAGAACCACCACCTTGATGCCCACAGCCCCTGTTTCCCAGAGTACACCACCCCCAACAATGGCTGTGACCAGGCACCTTCCAAGCACTCTTGGAGCCCTTGTCCCCTCAATCACTCACGGCAAAAGCTCACCCACAATTTCTACTCCTGCTTCCACCCGTGTCTTTTCTCCAGCAGCTTCCTCCATGCCCGCTGGTCACTGTCTGTGCCCTGCCCTGCCCGTCAGGGTTCTTGGCGTGGCCACTCGTAAAGGGACCCCAGCAAACTGGCTGGCTGGTTATTGCTGCCTTCTGCGTCTGACTCTGTACATCGCCTGCCTGGCACTCGTGGCTCTGCCGGCCCTGGCGGTGCTCTGCTGCCTGGGGTGGCTGTACCTGAGCTGGTACCGTCCAGCTCTGCAAGGAGCTCCTGGGGCACGTCTGGCCAGATACCAGCAAGGGCAGAGAGTCACCCTGAAAGAACGGCAGCTGAAGACTGCTGAAGTCCCCAGTCTTACAACGGGGCCCCGGATCTATCGTGTTTGCAAGAAGTTCAGGATTGCCCCTTCCCGCCACGTCGCCTGGCTCCTCGTCAGCCTGCCGGGGCCTGCTGGAGAATGGCCCTGGGAGCAGAGGCAGGGCAGCCGCTCGTCCTACAGCTTGGACCGAGGAAGGGACACCTTCGGGGCTGTGAGAGTAAAATACGCTGCGGCCTCCTTATAAGGGCCAAGCAGTTCAGAGACCTGGATGATCGGAAGGCCCAAGGGTCCATCCAGAAAAAGGGCCGAGTTTGCTTGAGACACGGGTGGGGGGGGGACTGCGGCCCTCTGGCTGTGGGTCTGCAGTTCCACCTTCCCTCCTATTGCCAGGCTGCTTGCAGTCAGTGGGGATTCAGTCCAACAGGGGCAGGGGACGACCGACTCCAGATGCAGGTTGAGCGACTAGCAGGAGGGCGCAGGGCCCAAAGAGCGTGGCTTATTCTGCCCGGGAAAAGCCAGCCGCAGAGGCCCATCCTCAAGCGCGTCAGATCCAAATGGACTGCTGGACGTGCGTGAGGGAGACACCCAGTTCCTCTTCCCAGCACGCTGAACCCAGTCAAGTGGCCTTAGCGGTGGTTCCGGCAGTTCTTGGTCCCATGAATCGTGAAAAGGCCCCCCTCCCCCATGATTACTATGATTAGATTTACATCCCCTCCTATTTTAGCCAATTCAAGACAGCGTACGTAACGCTCCTGCCGCCTATTGTCCCTGCAACAACAGCCCTGTGAGGTGGGTTGGGCTGAGAGAGGGACTGGCCCCAAGCCACCCAGCCGGCGTTCGTGCCTAAGGCAGGACTAGAACTCACAGCCTCCTGACCTTCAGGCCGGCGCCCCGTCTGCCGCACCAAATGGGCTCTCCCTCCCCACAGCCCCGGAAGAGTCCGCCCCCCCGGCCACGCTGATCTGCATCCCGGGGTGGCGGGCCCTCTTCCGGAAGAGGCAGCGTGGGGGGGCGGGCTGCGACAGCCTCTCCCTCCCCCCCCGGAACAGCAGCAGGTCCAGAGGAGGAGCGGCGCGTCCTGCGCCTCCCGTCTTCGGACCACTTTGAACCGCGCCTGGGAGCTTCCCGACACCGCGGGCTCGCGGGAGGACGGGGGCGCGCGGGCGCATCCCTGGAGCCGCACGAGCCTCCCGGCCCCGCGGCGCATCAGCCGACGTCTGCAGCGCCGCCGCGTAGCCGGGCGCGCGCTCTCCCTGTCCGGCTCCTCTGCGGAAGGCGGCGCTCGGCGGTCCCGGGCTGCTGCTGACTGCGGGAGGGCCCGGGCCCCGGCCCCGGCCGACGGCTTCGGTGCGTGCAGAGGCCTGGCCGGGGGTTGCGGCGCCGGGGAGCCGCCTGGGCTGCGCGCTCTCGGAGGAAGTTGCCCCGCTGTCGCCGGCCTCTGCAGGATCCCCGTCCGCCCCGACCTTTCCGCCTCGGAGGAAGAAGGCAACCGCCGCCCCCGCCCGCGTTTGCCCAGCGCAGAGACGCGCCTGCCCGGCGAGGAGGCTCCCGCCGAGACCAGCAGCCTCCCGCCCCGGGCGTCCGCGAGGCCGACCCGACCCCTCCCCGACGACTCCGTTTCTTTCAGGAGCCCGCAGGAAGACGCGCGCGCCCCCCCGCCGCCGCTAGAGGGCGCCCTCGCCCTGGGGATGCTGGGGCCCCGGGAGCTGGCCCGGCCGAGGCCCTCCGGGCACCTCGTTGGAGACCGGCAAGGAGGCGCGCCCCGCCCTGGGTCTCCTAGCGTGCGCTACGGCACGGCACGGCACGGCGGCTTTCCCACAAGGTCAACGCAGCCTTTCCTTCCGGCTCCGGCCCCCTTCAGACCTCTTGCCCTGCCTCGAGGAGAAGCCAACCGCCGTCAGAAGCCAAGACCGGCCTTCCTGCGGCGGCAGAAACACCCCTCCCGGGCCCTTGTCTGGACAGGGCCAAAGGGCGCCTCGGACGGACGGGGGTTCCCCTTCTCGCAGCGCAGAAAGGAGCTACAACCAGACAGGCGGAGTCACAGATTTTGGTTCTTTTATCAAGAGATGAGACGCCAAGGCCACCACTGATTCCTGGAGGGCGGGGCAGCTCCCTTTTTCCACAGAGAGGTGAGGGAGGGGATTATATACAAATGCAAGCAAACTGCACAAGAAATCAAGAAGAGTCGCAAGCGGGAGCCTTTTCCCGGCCTGTGTCTGCACCAGCGAATCACCAGAGTAAGCCCTGTGTAAGCACCCCAAGCCTAGCCAAAATGGAGGACGGGGCGGGGGGCGGCAGGAGGAGGACAAGAGCCGAAACGCTTCCCTCTCCTGCCTGGGAGAAGGAAAGGCCCCCCCATCCCGGGGGCAGGGACCGTGGCCCAGGCCTCTGAGGGTACCCCGTGCCCACCCTGGTGAGCTGGGCCATTAAAGTGCTTCATTAGTTAATTACTTAAATTGCCATTACAAAAGAATAATTAAAGCAAAATATACACAGCTCCCCTCTTGTTTGGGTGGGAGAGAATTCTGATATGCATCCATGTTGAGCCCAAAGCTGGGGGCCGGGGGAGGAGGAACAGCCCCCGGTCCCCAGAGGACAGGCACCCCCAAGGACTCCAGAGAGCCCCGGGAAGAAAGGCTGCTGGGGACCACGTGCCCAGATCACCACAGGTGGAAGAAGGCCGATTGGGCATGAGTGCAAGCAGGAGGGGGCCCCGGGGGGGGGGGTGCTGTTCCTCTCCTCCTCCCTCCTCCGTGCAGCTGGGATGAGGGCCGGTCTTGCTCCAGTTCGAGACAGCCAGTAGGAGGGGGAGGCACTGGGGGGGCATGGGGGGGCTCAGTCAGGAGGGGGCTCCTCCCCCCACAAGCCTCGCCCTCCCCAAGGGCCACTGGGGCAGCCCACCCGGCTTCCCTCCTGGCGACTCCCGGCTGGAGCTGGGCAGGGTGCTCCTCTGGCCGGTGCAGGACGAGTGCCCCCTTCACCAGTTCATGATGCAGTTCCTGTTCAGCGTCATGAAGTAGACTTGGCTGCTGCCGCCTGAGCGCACCGAGGCAAAGAACACCTGCGGGAGGGAAAGGCGGGGCAGGTGGGCCTGGGGGGAGGAGGAGGAAGGGCCCGGCCTGGCGCCAGAGGAAGACCAAGTCCCCTGGCTCGGGTAGGCTTGGCTCGGCTGGCATGCCCACCCCCCATCCCCGGCCAGGCGCCCTGAGCACCCAACTCCTCCCTTGCACCTGAACGGGCCCAGCACCCCTGGCTACCTTGTCGTTCCGTTCACACAGGAACTTCAGCCGCTGGGCCCGCTTGTGCATGAAGACGCCGTCCAGATGCCCCGTCTCCACTGAGCGGATTTCAATGGCTTTTTCGCCCCAGCCCATGATCTGATTGGAGCAGATGTATGCTAGAGAGAAAAGGGTGGCATCGTTTGGCTCTGCGGCAGAGCGGCTTCCTCTCTGCTCTGCGGCTTGAAGTCACACCAAGGCGAAGACCGGGACCCCTGCAGAATAGGCAGGCCTCTGGGGGACCCCCCTGTGCCGTCTCCTCCCCAAGGAAGAGGCGGCCCTTGCATTGGGGTATGGGCTGGGGGGCACCATCCACAGCCCAGGGAAGGGTCCCTGAGTTTGGGCAAAAGTACCCTGATCAGCAGGAGAAGCTAATTTAATTCTTCCTTGCTGGAAGAGTCACAGTTTGGGGAACAGCCAGAGAGAGAGAGTGACAGGTTTTCCCAAGTAAACAAAGGTTTAACTAATTTGGGTTCAGGATACATTGTTTTTGGGCCTCCTGGATGAAAAAGGCGTGCAAATCACAACGCAGAAAACTTAAATTCAAAAGAGAAGAACATGGGGAAACATTTCATACTTTCAGATCTCTTGGGCTTTGGACATGGAACGAAACCAACGTGGTGGAAACAGGGAGCAAGAAAACCTGGGAAAATGTTGGCTTACAGTTGCAACAAAGTCAATTAATGCTTTTGATAGGAGATCAGTGTATATTTTACGTGAACCTGGCGTGGTGAGCAGAGATAGCTTTTTTAAATGTAATAAATATTTCGGAAATTTCCGTGGAACGGTCAGGCGGTTCAGTGGAGCACTGCAGGGCATCTACGGGACTGCATACGCAGGGAAATCTGGAAAGGCCAGCCGGACAGGATAACCCTGGAACGGTGTTCTCTGTTGGGCTTTCCACGGAAACACAGGCTGGACGGCTTCGTACAATGGAGCAGGATCATCGCCACTTTGAAAGTTGGAATGGATGCTACCAGCAGCCAGGCTGTGGCCCAGCATCTCTGTCCAGCGCTGGTGCTAAGATTTTAAGAGCTTTGCTGGCAAGAAGGCGGCCTGGCTTCACGAAAGGGTGTCAAGCGGCAGAGATGCAAGGCTCCAACCTCAGGCGCCAGCAGACACGAATCTGTGACGCTGGCTGGGTCAGATACCGAAAGTGGGGTCCGAGTAAAATGCTGAGGACCTGGAGAATTATTTAGTTCAGCCAGAAATTCTCTCCAGGGTCTCTCGGACCCCACAAAGAAGGATGAAAAAAGGCTGGGCCTCCCTCTTTCTCGCCGCAGAGACCAATACGTTCAAAGGAACTTTGGGACACAGATCATGGGTCGGCCTGCTTGTCAGTCCTCATCGCCTAGACAGCGAACCAGGCTCTTGCAGGCCAATTAAGGATTAAATGTATTTATGTTGTGCTATAACTATATCCCCACAATCTGGAAGTGTTCAGTCTAGGGATAGCTTTGTGTCTGTCTAGCCTGGACTGTTGCAAAACAGCGGATTGTGGACTTACGGAAGAGTGCTTGCGTCCTGGGCTCCTAAGGTCGGTTTAATAAAATTATCAGCTCTCAGACTTTGAATTAGTGGCAACGCTCAACAGTATGATTCAGTTTGGTTGGGGTTCAATTCACTGCTTAAAAACTGAATCATCATGATGAAATTGAAGAAAGTTACATGACTTTTAATAGCCTCGTATGTGCTTATCTTTAAATAGCTTGTAAACGTATGCATAAATACAAAAAAGATTTAATCTAGATGTTTTGAATTAAAAGTAATTAATTCATGTGTTTTGAGTTGTTAGTTGTTCTCTGTCTTTTTAAAAGAGGTTTTGTGTCTTCCAGATTTTTAAAATCTTATTTTCCTCTTTTTCCCCTAAGTAATTCAGTATAGAGTTTTCTTGGTTTTTTTTGTTTTTTTTTACTACTGTAGATAGCTTTTACGTAATAGGTTAGGGTTTTTTTATTTAAAGTATATTATACATGTGTAAGGGCCAGGGAGGCATGGTGAGGTTTGGGAGTGTGCGTGGGGGTGTGTGAGATACAGCGAGGGTCATGGAGGGTGCGGGGATGCGCGAGGGTGTGAGGGATGCACGGGGGGTGCGAGTGGCTGGCACAGTGCAAGCGCAGAAAGGCTGGGGGAGGATGTGCAGGTGGGGGAGATGTACCCCAGCAACTTGCAACCTTCTCTGCCAGCTTCCCCATTGACTTTCTGGGGAAGCTGGCAGGGAAGGTCACAAATGGTGATCACCTGATCGCAGGGCGCTGCAACTGGTCATAAGAGCTGGTTGCCAAGCACCCAGATCGTGATCGCGTGATCGCGGGGTTGTTGGGATGGGGAGGACCGGTTGTAACTACCATTCATTCAGCACTGTTGTAACTTTGAGCAGGTCGCTGAACAAATGGTCGTAAATCAAGGACTACCTGTATTTTAAAAAATCCCTGAGTTAGAAGCCAGTCCAACCTCCAGCTGATGGTATTCAGGGCAATGGCTGTCTGGTCTCCACTAAAACTCCTCCAGTGAAAGAAGCCCTCCCCAGCACCAGGTTGCAGATCCCACTGCCCAACTGCATCTGTCTTCCTTTAACTTCAACCCCGATTCTACATCCTGCTCTCTGGAACCCAGTCCGCACCCCCCAAACCCTGCAGACCTTGACCCTGAGGCTGTGACTCATTTCTGAGTCTGACTGATGTTTGTATCTATGGTTGTGGTTCCCCTAACATGGGCTGTTAATGCTGATGATCTTGACTGTTTTTTTGTTTGCTTTTAAAATGCATTATTCTATGGCACTGAGGTGCCCAATATATCAATCAATTAAAAAAAATACACAACGGGACCAAAGAAGCCTTGATGTCCTTCTGCACAGCCTCCTCCTCCTGTTCCCACCCCCCACCCCCAGCCCTATCTCTAGGCTAAAACACGCCCAGCTACTTCCATCTTCTGAGGTTTTGTCCCCTGAGCCCCTTGGCTCTTTTCTGAACACATCCGTTTTTCCAAATCCTTCATGGTTATGGTGCTCAGGACTCAAAGGGGGGTCTGATCAGGGCAGAATAAAACAGAAACATTACTTCCTGGGATTTGGAAACTACATTTAAATTGAGGGAGCCTAAAATTCCATTTGCCTTTTTTGCAGGCACATTAGTTGCTGATCCACCTTTGGTTTGCAATCTACTCCTACGCTGATATCTTCTGCACAGGTGCTGTTACCCAGCCAGACATCCCCCATCCCATATCAGTGCATCTGATCTCCTTCCCTGGTGCTGAAACCCCAGAGCTCGGATGACGCCCCCAAGCTCACCGACAGAGGTGGGCATCTCCCCCCACTGCAAGACAACATCCTTGATGATGCGCCCGTAGGTGTTGACATAGACACCCTCATCCTCATAGCAGAGAAGCATCTCCATCCCATCTGTGTTGGGTAAAAAGACGATGGCATGCGGGGTGATCTGAGACTGGATCTGTGAACCAAGAAGGAGCAACAGGGTCGCTGACAGGGGCAGGGCAACAGTGGGGCCCAGGTTCCAAAGATACCCCTCCCCACTCACATGGACTGGGATGTAGATGTCATAGTTGTTTCCTGAGTCCACATCAATGGCGTGGAAACCGGCACATGACCCATAGATAACCTTGAGCCGCTGGCCTTCCTCTACTGTCAACTCCACCAGCAGCGGCCGATGAGGCAGGTCAGCGAAGGACTACAGGGCACGCACAAAGGGAGATAAATTACCCACCCCGGGCTGCCTGGGGTCAGAACAGTGAAAGCTCCAGCAGCTCCACCTTCTGAGCTCCTTCCACTCGCCACCCCAGTACCTTGAAGGCCATGAACTTGTGGTAGGGCTTCGGTGCCCAGGCATAGACTTCCACCGAGCTCTTGAGTGCAATCACCAAAAACTTGATCCGCTCATACTTCACTGTAGGACAGAGGGAATCCCGTTAAGGCAGAACTTCCTAGCCCTCGGGGGCTCAAGAAGAAAGGAACAGGGTCAGAACCAGGTTCCCCTGCCCCTCAGGGAGTTCCTGTTGCTTAGGGGAGATTGGAAAATGGGGTGGCTCCGTGATGCTCGTTTTGGACACAGAGATCTGAAAGATGAGCCCCCATGGGATGGCTCTTTCAAAGCACTGCCCCCCGCTCACCCACGCGATAGTGAATGCAGCCCTCCATGTCTCCCACAGTAGTCCAGCCTTGCTTCTTCTCCACTTCCGGGTCGTTGTGCAAAATCTTGTTCCGCAGCCAGGAGAGGTAATAGACCCGCAGCTTGTTCCTCTTTCCTAGAGATGCAAGGGAACAGATGGGGTGGGAGCAGTAAATCACCACTACTCTTAGGGAAGGGAGGAAAGGAGGAAGCGGGCCAGGTGTGGAAGGGGCCCAAAGGGAGTGGTAGGGCTTGGGGTTCATCAGCTCTCCCCATTTCCCAGTAAGCCCTGGTCCTTGCCCCTCTCTCAAGCCTGGTGGCCTCTTACCTGAGATGGTGGTCAGGAGGTTGAGGCCCTCCAAGACGTCCATCTGCTGGAAGCGGCGGCGGTTGATGAGGCTGTAGACTTTGCCCTGCCCGCTGCGGTCCAGGAGCATCAGCCCGTTCTCAGTGCCCACCAGCAAGTTGACTCCTATAGGCCCCGGCCGAGGGGGAAGCAGAAGGTGAGTGGCCTGCCGCAGGAGCCCCCTCCCCAGCAACCCCCGCTCCAGCCCTCACCCCAAAGGGCCGCACAGAGGATCTCGGAGTTGAAGCGCTTCTTGTACTTGCGGATCTCTGGCGTATCGCTGTGGGGCCGCGTGTTGGTGGGGTTTACGTTGACCACGGAGCCCTTCCGGGCCTCCAGCTGCAGCTGCTCCAACCGCCCAGGGTCGAATGCTGCGGGCCGGAGGAGGCAAAGAGAAAAGGCTCAGTGGCTGGAGAAAGAGGGACAGCGGCCTCTGTGTAGATGGCGCTGGAAATGCAGGCGGTGACTTTCACGGCCAGGTTGCTGCCCGAGGACCCCGCCAACCAGACACAAGCGGGGAGATGAATGGGAACTGCTGGGGGGCCTGCGGACCGGTGCGCACAGCCTTGGCTCAATTCAAGGCAATTCGGGTTCAGGCACTGAACGGGCCTGGCAGATCCTGAAAGAGGTCCCATGGGCAGCTTGGGCTCCTCGCAGGACAAGGCCGAGTTCTGTCCTGAAAACTCCAGACGCGCCAAACAGGTGCCCATCTCCTTCCTGCAAGGAAATCTCCCCTCCTCATGCCAGCCCCTCACTCACCAGTTATGGGGATGGTGTCTCCTCCCCCAGGGGAGCTTTGATAGATGCCCAGATCCACAAACATGGTGAAGGAGCTTTTGCCAGGAGCCTTGACAAGCCCCCGGGATTGGTACTGCAGGCGGGGGGGGGGGAAGAGAGGCATCAGCAGAGGGGCCGTTTCCAGAGGGCAGAGTAGTGCCCACACCCACATGCATAGCCTCCGCTTCCTCAAAGCGTGCCTAATCTTGGTTTGCCAGCACGTCCCTGGTGACAACCCAACTCTGAGGACCTTGGGCAAAGCCTGGGCAATAACTGGCAGGTGAGCTGTGGCTGAGAAGAAGCCCATGGAGATCCAAGGCCCCAGGGCAGCCCCAACCAGGTCACACTCCCTAGGCTTTGCCCCAAGGCCCCCTCTCCCACGTCTCGGGCTTCTTGCTGACTCACATCAGTGGCCACGTCCTTGGCCGGTGAGGAAGACCCATTGCTGCTTTTGGCTTCTGTGGGCGAGTGGCTGGGCTGAACCACATCAGGCAAGTTGGTGTAGCCGTTGCTGTCGCTGTGCAGGAGGCCACGCTCCTCTTCGGGAGTCTGGAGAAGGCAAAGAGGAGCCCCGAGGCTGGGTCAGGCCAAGACTGGGCAGCCCCCCTCAGCCTGATCACACTGCAGCCCACCAGATGCAACTGGGAAGCTTACTGACAGGGGCAGACCGCCACATCAGCAGCCCTCTCAGCCAGTAGCCAGGGAGCAGTCCTGGTCCTGCAAATACCAGCCTAACCCCTCTTAAGGGGAAACTGGGTTTCAAGGGGGGGGGAAGGACGTCCGTCCTGGCCTGTGATAGCTTCAGGCCCAGCCCAATTTTAGTCGAGAGGGGCCTGGTCGGATTCGCCACCTGCCATGCCAGAAGCAGGAAAGGGTGCCCCGGGGATGCAGGTGGGTGAGGGGGGTTGCTTACCCGCTGTACCAGCATGGTGCCCTCGCCGTAGGAGCTCTCTGAGCCACCGCTGCCGCCCCCCGTCAAGTCTTCCACGTCGTGCACCACCATGGTGCTGACCGAGTCCGTGTCCCCGTCCCTGCAACCGAAGAAGCGGGCACAGGAGCGCTGCCATCAGGGGTTCACGAGGCCTTGCCCCCGAGAGGGAAGCAGGAGAGCGGCAGACAACCCCCATGCCTCCCGCCCCTCACCTAGCCCCAGGGGTGTTCGCGCCAGGCTCAGAGCGCTCTCCCTCGCCGGCTTCCTCCTCCTCCTCCTCGTCCTCCTCCTCGCTGGAGTCAATCTCTTCGCTGGAGGAAGAGTAGTCCAGGGCCTTCTTCAGCGGCTTGGGGGCCGCCTCCTCCGGGCGCTCCTTGAGCAGGACAAAATTCTAGAGATGCGGGGGGAGTGTCCAAACATTTATCAAAGCACCAAACCATCCGGGGCCTTGGGGGGACGGTCTGCCTCCAATGCCCAAGAAACGGCCCCCCTGCAGGCTGCCAGGAACCTTTGAGGGGCGTCAGGCATCAGAGAGCGGGGAGTCTAAAGGTGCAATCACCCCACTGCTGACAGAAAGGGGATGCTACTGATGCCCCCATCCCCTCCATAGCAAGCGCTGGCCGGGAAACTGACCCCGGGCACTTTCCCAAAGCATCAGGACGGAAGGGCGCATGCGGCACACGTGCACGGCAGGCCAGGCTGGCTGCAACGTAGGAAGCAGCAGGTGGGGACTGAGAACTGGGTGGGAGCTCTGAGGCAGCAGGTGCACGCAGCCCCCCAAAGCTTTGTTAGGGGCAGGAGAGTCCGAGAAGAGGCAGGTGGCAGGGGGTGGGAATGGGGAGGTGGCACTAACCTCACCAATTGCCCGCTTATAGCTCTGAGTCATGCAGAAAGAAAAAAGAAGGAAGGAAAAGATTAGGCTGCTGTTCCTAGGGCACTCTGCCACCCCCTCCCCAGAATGCCAGGCCAGCTGCTCTGGGCCCTGCTTTGTCCTGGAGCAGGAGACAAGATGGGCTGTTCCCATTTCTTCCCCCTCCACAAAACATTATTCCCCATTCCCACCTGACACGTGGCCAACCCCCCCCCAATGCTTTCCTGGCCAATCTGCAGATCCCCAGCCCAGCCCAGCCCAGCCCAGCCCAGCCCAGCCCAGCCCAGCCCAGCCCACTCCCTGCAAGGCGGACCTTTCCCAGCACGGCTGCTCCTTCACAGCCCTCGTCTGAGGCCCACCCACCCTCTCCGACCCATCAGCAACCATGCTCAATTCTCCCAGCTTCCTACTCACTGCTGGCCGCCCTGGCCGCGAGCGATGGTCGTCTGCCTTGACCTTCCTTCCTTGAGACAAGACTGGGGAGCTCTCCAGCTTCAGGGGAGCTGCAGGAGAGACTGGCGCAGGGAGACAAAATCGTGAGCAAACAGAAACATGACCTCTCCCAAAGAATCCACATTTGAGGCGGACGGAGTGCCAGGGACACAACCCCCCCAGGCCACTACCTGGGCCATGGGTAACTGTCCCTCAGAGCTTCTGTCCTTCTCCCCCTCCCTGCGCTTCCTCAGCAAAACTGCCTGTGCCCATCCCTGTTCCAAGGAGCAGAGCATCTTCCGCGCAACCTTCAAACGAGGGTACCAAGGCACAAAAGTTACAGAAGCACCCCGCTCGGGAAAGGACGTTTGAGGGTCTGGAGCCACAGAAAAATAGGAGTCCGGTGCTATTTCCTTTTCTCTCAGCCAGAGGCAGCCAAGAGCTGGGAGGGGGAAGCACTGCAGCCAACAGGTGCTTAACAGCTTCAAAAAGTGGATCGGACGCATTCCGAAACGGGGCTGGAAGAACCTTGCAAAACGTGGCTGGTCCACAGGCGGGCTGCTCCCGCCGCTGCCCCTCCTCCCTCCAGGAGAGACCCGAGGCTCGGCCTACTCCCCTCACCTCCTACACGGTTGCGCTCCAGAGAACCCGCCTGGGGCAGGCTGGCAGCCCCCGACTGCAGCAAGTTGTCTGCCCGCTCCCAGCCAGGGTCACTCCTCCGGAGGTCGGGGTTGCTGTGAGGAAGGAGGGAGACGCTGTGCTCAGGTTGCTTGGCCCCACCCCAGCGGCAGCAGTGGCGGCAGTGGCGGCGGCACCCAAACCCTCACCGAGGCAGGAGAAAGACCACCAAGCGAGCCAGCTAACCGGCCCCGCCGGCAGCAGCAGCAGCAGCAGCAGCAGCAGCAGCAGCAGCAGCAGCAGCAGCAGCAGCAGAGCGCTGGCAGGCTTCCATTACCTACTGGTGTTTGGCACGCAAGGCAGCGGGTGCCGGGATGGGGTCCGGCCTGCAGGCGGGGGGAGAGGAGGGGCTGGCAAAGGATCCCCCCCCCGGGGCCCCTTCTCCAGCTGGCTCTGCACGTGGATGTGCCACGCAGACTTGCTACGGGGTCTGTGGAGGGGAGCAGAAGCACGTCATGGGCCTGCGAGAGGTGGGGCGATGGGACCCAGAGGCACCCTGGCCAGGAGCCTCCGGGCAGCACTAAGCCAGGCGGCTGGAGAGCAGATGCCGCCCAGCACCGTGCCCGGGAGAGTGCAGCTGCTGTGCCCCCAGCCCTCCCGCCCCACTCCTGGGGCTCCCCTTCCTCGCAGAAGCTGAGCCACAGGTTGCCTACCACACGGTACCAAAAGCACCGCCTCTCGTGGCTTCCTGAGATGACCTGGTTCAGCTGCAGGGGAAGGTGCGTCTGCCTGCCCAGAACCCAATCTCAGCCCAGCCCAGCCCAGCCCAGCCCAGCCCAGCCCAGCCCAGCCCAGCCCAGCCCAGCCCAGCCCAGCCCAGCGCAGCCCAGCCCAGCCCAGCCCAGCCCAGCCCAGCCGACTGTTTCACGGAGGACAAGGTCTTCCGGCCCCCTGCTACACTGGCTACAGCCTGTCCAGGGATGGGGCATGGAACGCCCCGCAGGGCTGGCTGGCTGGCGGGGGAAATTCCAGTTCCCCTGGCCTTCTCTCCTGCCCCAGGAGCAGGCGGCTCCGAGCTAGCGGTACCCACCTGGCTCGGACAGCATGGACGGGCCGCGGGCCGCTGCCGCCCGTCACTCCACTGGTATTGAGGGCGGTTGCTATGGAGGATGTCCGCTGGGGCACCTGGAGTGGAAGGAGAGGGTGAGCGGTGGTGGCCTTCCTCCCTCGGTGCCAACAACCCCCCTTTGCCAAGGATTTGATGGAGACTTTCAGAAATGGCTCCCCTTGCAGAAAAAGCACGCCTCCCCCTCCTCCAGCAAAAACTGATTCAGAGCAAACTTTGCCGAGATCCGCAAACCTTGGCTGGGGAGGGGGGGTAGGAAGGAGTCACTGTGCCTGCAGAAGGGGAAGGGGGCTGCTGGGTGGCCCATGGCAGCGTCCCTCCCACCCCAGAGCGCAGCCTGCTTACGCACAAGGAGGGCCCCTTGCTCTGCACCTGGCTCAGCCCATCTGGATGCGGTCGGGGGCAGGCAGGAGTCCCCATGCGAGCGCCTGTCCTCCCACCCCCTCAATGATTACCTGGGGGGGGGCATCGGGGTCCATTTTGACCCAAGGTCCTCGCTGCTCAGCGGTGGGCCGGGATGGCTGTGGGATGGGCCCCTCAGAAGTGGGGTCAGAGTTCTGCCGGATCATGCCCGCTCGAGGAGGGGGCGGGGCGGAGGAGGCAGAGGCGGAGTCATGGACGGGGAAGGCAACCGTGTTCTTGCTGGGCTGGTCCTGCAGCGACTGGGAGCGAGGGACGGGGGCAGCGTATGGTTTGAGCGGGACGCGATGGGCGAGGTGGCTCTGCGGACGGAGAGGGCGTGTGCGGGGGTCACTGGAGGGGGGCTGGCGGTTCCCTCTGACCTGCCTCCAGCGCTTGATGGGGTCCAGGGAGGAGGGGGGATGCCCCCGGCCTGGCTCTGCCCGATCCCCATCCCCAGCTTGGCTCCCCAACCTCCTCCTCCTCCTCTCCTGGAGCCAAGGCGGCTCCCTGAGGTCCTTCCCCGGAGGGATGCCCTGCCAACACCCCCCGGCTCTCTCCTTAGCGGGCCCCGTGGGTCTGCAGCCTCCCGCCTGCGGTAAGGGGGCAAGGGCAGCCGATGGGAGAAGCAGTTGATGGCAAGAAGCAGCTGGGATGGGGGGAGCGGAGCAGATGGGAGGGAGGAGAGAGAAGGGGAGGGGAGGGGACCCACCTTGTGCTGCCCCTCCTGGGGCTCAACAGGGCGCTGCATGGGGGGCGTTTGCGAGGAGGTGGCGAGGGACCCCGACTCGGCGCAGGACTGTGGGGCAGCATCTTGCCCGGGGCCCACCAGCTTGGCCTTGGCTGCTAGCGAGGGTGAGTTCTCCTTGTTCACGCAGCTCCGCTCCTCCACCTGCGGGCAAAGCCAGACTGGCCCACTCGCATTCTGCAGCCTTTCAGCCCCTCTTCCCAAGGACAGCCGCCCTCCCTCCCTCTCGCCACCGTTCGGGGAAAGCCTTGGGCCTTGCTGGGGGCAGAGGGTACCTCACGGGCCCAGGCGGGCTTGTCAGTGGCGCTGCTGCGGTTGTAGTGGTAGAGCGGCTTCTTCTCCTGTTGCTGCTGCTGCTGCTGCTGCTGTTGCTGCTGTTGCTGCAGGGACTTCAGGTAGGCATGCTCCTGCTGGAGCTGCCGCTGCAGGCGCTCGGACTGCCGCTGCTCCTCCAACTGCTTCCGCTTGTACTCCTGCAGTGGAGCACCAAGAGGCGGCTGGGAGAGCTGCCATCCCCTACAGTGGGCAACCCCCTCCAAGGCCTCCCTCCTCCCCCTTTACCAGCAGCAGGGCTTGTTCCTGCAGAAGCTGCTGCTGGAGGATCTCCAGCTGCCTCTGCTCTTCCTCTAGCTTGTGCCTGATATACTCCTGGGGGGCAGGGGGAGAAAGAGGGGACAGAGCGACAAGTGAGGAGGGGGAGCAGCAGCCCAGCAGAACCACATCCCAAGCAGCAGAGAGGTGGCGGCAGTGGCAGCTCCAGGCCCCCCACCTAGCCTCGCCCAGGAAAGCAAGAAGGCCCCACCGGGAGCCTGGCTGATTCCCGCAGAAGCGCCCCCGGCCTCCCCACCTGCTCCCGCTCCGCCTGCCGACGCTCCTCTTCCCGGCGCATCACTTGCAAGTCCTCCAGGCGCCGCTGGTGCTCCTTCCCCTGCAGCTTCCGCTGTTCTCGCTCTCGGCGCTGCTGCTGCGGCAGAGGCAGAGGAGAAAGCATCGCGGCTTGAACAGGCTGGGAGGGCCGGCTGGGCTCCCGAGGCCACTGGGGCCCAGTCCCGGTGGGCGGGACTGCAAGCGAGGCACCCAGGAGACCAGCAGAGCCAAAGCCCCCCTCACCCACCTCCTCGACTCGCCGCCTCTCCTCCTTCTGCTCTTCGATGCGCCGCTGGCGCTGGTGCAGCAGGTGCTTGATGTGGGCCTCGGAGTCACGGTGCTGGGCCGCCAGCTGCTGCTGCAGCTTCAAGGCTTCGGAGTTGCTCTTGTTCTCCTGCTGCAGCCGAAGGAACTCCCTCCGCAGCGTGGACTCACCGGGGACGTTCATGATGGAGCTGGAGGAGGAGGAGGAGGAGGAGGAGGAGGAGAAGGGGGGCTCAGCAGGCCGCCGGAGCACTGAGCAGAATGCCCGGCGTCCCTTCTCCACGGGCGGATGGAGTGGAGCAGATCCCGGCTCCTCTGCCCTCTGCACCTGGGCTCTCCTTCCTCGCCACGCCCATCGTCCTCTTCTTCGCTGCCGCTGTATTCGTACTCCGTCTCATCTGCCGGAGGGAACAGCGAAAGGCCCAATCAGCGCAGGGCAGAAGCTGGACCGCGTTCCCCATCCCGGGGGTGGGGGGCTGCCCCGCCGCACGCACCTTTCTCCCCCCTCTTCTTGCGGGTGCGGTCAATGTGGTCCTTGAGCTGGATGCGGACCTGCCGCTCGGTGGGCTGGTCTCTGATGAAAGGGAACTTGAGCAGCTGCTCGGTGGGGGGGCGGCTGGGGTAGGCTTTGATCAGGCAGTTGTCGATGAAGTCGATGAACTTCTTGGACCTGCTCCCGAGGCGGTGGAACAGGCGACGGTTACCGAGGCGCTCCTCCCCACTGTGCCCCACGCACCAGTCCCATCACTGGGCCACAAGCAGGGAGGCCGGCATCCAGCCCAGCCCCCTGGCCCACCCAGGCTGTATCTCCCCGGCCCTTCCTGGAAGCGCAGGGAGCAAGAGGGGCGGCCCTGTTTGGACTCGTGGTCTTGGCCGATCCTGCAACGACACAGCCCCAGGAAAGGCTCCCTGCCATGCATCCCCCCTCACACCCTGGGGAGGAAACCAGCGGCTTCCATCTTGGTCAAGGCTGAGGATTCCTCGCGGCACTCCCGTCCCACGCCGACTTCTCACTGACCCGCAGGGAACGCGTACCATTTCTTGGACTTCAGCTTGGGTGGCGGATTGCGAGGGATCAGAAAGAGAGCACGCATGGGATGCATGTCACACAGGGCTGCAACCGGCGAGAGGAGGAGAGGTGAGCAGCGCAGCACCGTGGCTGGCGGGCCCCCTCCCTTCCCAGAGATGCGCTTGCCCCCAGATGCTGCTGCTGCTGCAGACACTCACGTGGAGCTCCTTCCGCCATCTCGATGGCAGTGATCCCCAGGGACCAGATGTCGCTCTGCGGGGGGGGGGAGAGAGATTGCTGCCAACCAACCCAGGGCCCAGCCAGACACGCCTCAGCCCTGCACCAGCTATCCCTCTCCTCCTAGGCCTCCTCGCTCGCTCGCCCCCCACCCCGGCCTGTCTACAGTCAAGACAACCCGCCCCGCAGGTTTTCTCCAGACCTACTCGGTAGTCGTAAGTGGCATCGGGGTTTTCGTCGCAGGCGATCACCTCTGGCGCCATCCAGTAAGGTGTACCGATGAACGTGTTCCGACGCCCCACCGTGCGGTCTAGCTGGGCACTGACTCCAAAGTCAACTGTAGAGAGCGCAAGAGCAGCTTGATCAGCTGGCTGGCAACCAGGACACTAAGGCCAGGGAAGGTGGGGCTGCGGGATTGTTTGTGAAGCTCTTGAAGTGGCGGGGGCCTGCGGGTGGAGGTGGGCCACACTGACAAGCTACAGCTCCCGGCGAGCTGTCTGGCAGCGGCTCCCTGTGTGCTTTGGGGTCTCCTCCTGAGGCCAGCAGAGGAGCTCCGAAGGTTTCCTCCACGCACTGGGAAAGGCTCTGGTGCCGCTCGTGGGTTCATAGCCTCCGTGGCCCTGACTGTACAGGCAGCCCCATGTGTGAATTGGGTTTTTACTTTGGAGCAGATGAGACCCGATCTGAAAACAGAGAATGTTATCATCTGCTCCCTGCCACGATCAGATGACTTCCCTGACCGACCCTGGGCCTCTGCAAGGGTGGTGGATCCTGGAGTGGTCTGCCCCAGGTTCCTCAGGGATCCAGAGGGTCTCCAGAGAGCGCCTGGCAGCATCCTGCCAATCGGCAGTAAGTTCTGTCTCACACCCAGCGGGAATCAGAAGCGCCCAGACCAATGAATGAATTTGCTCCAGTGAGGCCTCCACCCAAGCAGCTCGTGGGTTTACTGGGAGCCGAGGGAAACAAAGTAAGTTAGAAAAACGCCTGAAGCGACAGCAGCAAAAACCCCAAAGTAGGTGCAATCAGGAACCGGAAAGAGTTCAGGTCTGCTCTGCTTCTCCTCTGTGCTTGCTGCACCCGCAGATTCCCAGCTGGCAGCCCCGGTCAGAGCAACCCAGCTCCTTTGGGAAACTCCTGCTGCTCGTATTCGTCTGGCTCAGGTGCCAGTTAGGCAGGGCCCCCTGCAGCAAGCAAGACGTCCTCCGGGGCTGCCACCCAGGATCCTTTTGATCTTCCACTGTCTGAATTCCACCACCTGCAGACCCTCCTGCTTCTTTGGAAGGGGGAACAGCTGGCTCCAGGAGACAGTTAATGGCTCTTCAAGAGGCCCTCTCTGGACCTGGCTGTTTTTGTCAACTTTAGCCCAGGGTCCAGCCTCTCCATCATGCAAGTGGTGGCAAATTGACCAATGAGAGACTCCTAGATGGAACACATCTAGATGCAAGCCTGGTTAAGGGGCAAAAATGGCCCTGGTCCCTCTGGTCAGTGACCCCAGGGGAACCTAGAGGGGTGGTGTGTGCCCCTTTGGGCCTTGCCGCTCTCACACAGCATTGGATACCATCAACCACAGTATCCTTCCAGGCCACTTGCAGGAGTTGGGGGTTGAGGCCTTGGGAATTCCAATGCGGGCTCCTCAGAATAGCTGAGCAAGATACCTCAGTAAGCTGATGACACCCGATTGCACACTGCTGTCTTAGGCTGAGCCAGAGACGTCACCCAACTCCTGAGTGGCTGCTTGGAGGCAGCAAGCATCCAGACAGTGCTACGTGATCCAAGCACAGATGAACTTCCACCAGGATGGTGTTGCTCGTGGTCAGTAATCATTAGCACCACCCAGTGACATCAGTTCTGGTAGTTACTTGGGACAAGTGACCTCCTCGGAAGGAGTGGGTTGGGGCCCTGGGAGTTTTCTGGCTCGTGGCTCCTACTTAAGGGACAGGCAGAAGCTCTGGCTCGGGGAGCCTCCCCCAGCTTCAGCTGATGTGCCAGTGGGATCAAGATCCCTGGTGATGACCGCTCACACCTTGGTCATCCCCGGATGGATGACTGCCATACACTCCCTGTGGGGCTCCCTTGGGGAAATACCCAGAAGGTTCAGCGGCTGGGCTCCTGACAGGACGCTCCCATGGGGCAGAGCAATACCTATTCGGAAGCCCCTGCACTGGTTGCCGGGGGCTTTCCGGCCCCCTTCAAATGCTGGTGATTGCTTTACGCCCTTCACAGCACAGCAAGAAAACACACTGGGTGATGCCTTGTGAAACTGAATCTCGTCTGGTCGTTGAGAGGGGACCTGCTGCAGATCCCCCCTCCTTGCGAAATACATGGGGCGGGGCAGGGGCGGGGTGAGAGGCCTTCCCAGTGGTGCTCCCCAACCCTCCCTCCCAAAGGGATGGCCTACCCCCCACTTTGCTGGCGCTTTGACAGCTAGCCCAAGTAGCGCTGTCCCGGCAGTCCCTTCGGGGAGGCCCACTTCTTGGTGCTCCCGAGGACCGTGGGCTGGGCCCCCGGATAGCAAAGCGGCCCTCACGTACCCAGCTTCACCTCAGCGTTTTCAGTGAGAAGCACATTCTGCCCCTTGATGTCTCGGTGGATCACTTTGTGCGCGTGGAGATGAGCCAGTCCCTGGCGGGGAGCAAGATGGGAGCAATCACGACTTGCGCAGGTGGGGGAGGCGGCTGGGAGGGCCAGCCGTGACAAGCCTTCCCTGACAACGGGATCCTTCAGCCCCAGGAAGCAGCAGGGTGTCCCCTCACGCACCGGCCCCTTCTGGCCTCTGCCCAGCCACAGCCCTTACCCGGAGGATCTCTCGGCAGATGTAGGCAATGCAGTCTTCCTTCAGGGCGTTGCCCTTGGTGTTCTTCACCAGATCCGTCACAGAGCCGGCACCACAGAACTCCATCACAAGCTGGGGAAAAGTGAGGGGGGGAGGTCATGGCTGCGATGCAGCAGCTTGGTTATCCTGCTAGTTGCTCTCAGGGATCCCTACTCGCCTCACCCAGAGCTGGTCATCGTTCCCAGGGGGGCTCTTCTTAACAAATGCCCCATAGTAGGTCGCGATGTTGCGATGGTGGGAGTATTTCTTCAGCATGTTGATCTCCTGCTTAATCTCCTCTTCTTCATCCTTTTACAGAGGGGAGGCTGGGTCAGATGGGATCGCGCCCCCCTTTCCCTCCCCTCGGAACTCCCTCCAGAACAGAACTGGCCTGCTGGACGCCAGGACAGCCACCCTTCGACCTGGGCATGGCAACCCGTCCTCCTCCCCCCTCCCCTGGAGCCCCCTGGCTGGCTCAGGACCTGCCCCGCCTGCCCCCTTGCGTCAGAGAGCATACCTCGGTGACATCCATGACTTTGATGGCAGCCAACTGCCCTGTCTTGACATGGCGGCCCTGGCAGAAGAGAGGATCAGCTCAGCTGGCGAATGCCCTGGTGTCCCTTGCTCCCAGCTGAGAGGCTTCCCCAGAAGAGGCCTATCCAACCCTCACTCCCCTGACCAAACTGGAAAACTGGGCCCGGCCTGGAAGCACTCTAGCCTTGGAAAAAGTGTTCCTCTGCCTGTGTTGGGGGGTTCTGCTGCCCCCTGCTCTGGCGTAAACCTGCCTTCTTCCTGTGGGGCCTCTGTGTTCTCCAGGGCCAGACCCAGCCGGCTTCCCACACCCAGGCCTGGAAAGCCACCCCGCTCTGCTGGCGTGCTTAGCCAACCATGTTGTTGCTGCTGCTCCAGGCAGGCACAGGACTTGACACAATGGGACCCAGAAGGCTTTGAGAGTCCCTTTCCTACAAAAGGCTCCTCCTTTCAGCCCCCCCCCCCACCATCGCCCTGCTCCTTTCTCTGCCTGGCCTCAATGAGCTGCAGCTGGCTTGAAACCCTGTTCTTCCTTCTGCCCACCCCAAAGGGAGGGTAAACTGCTTTTGGCTCTGGCAAGATAGGGTAGACACCCCACAGCACTGAGTCAAGAGGGAGTCTGCCACTCTTTGGAGGCACCCGCTGCGCTCTGAGATCCTCGTGCCAGCAGAGGGAGCCAAGGACGCATCGTGGCCTCATTCTCCTGCCCCATCCCACCCTCCTCTGCCGAACCAAGATGGCCCACCCCAATCTGGGACTTGGCTCTGCCTCTCCTGGGTCAGCTGCCTCCTTGCCTGCCAGGGACCAAAGGGAAGGATGGAGAGGCAACGAAAGGGGTTGGAAGAGGGCTCTCCTTCCCTTGGTTGGCCAGCTGGCTGGGGCATTGCTGGGGGAAGATGGAAAGAGGTCGGCAGGCACCCTTGAGCTCGCTCCCCCTGCCCACTTGGTTCTCACGGCCAGTCGGGATAGCCAGCCTGGAGTCCTCGGATGAGTGGGGTTCAAAGCTAGTGCCCCGGTTCACTGCTGTCCTTGAGCACTGCCCCATTTCTGGGTGCCCTGAGGGACCCCCTGCTCTAAATGCCCCAAAGCTGAGCCAGGATAAACGCCACAGAGGAACGCCGGAAGGGCCCAGCGTGCTGGGTGGGGTAACCAACAAGGCTGCCTCCTCCTGAGATGCTCGGAGGGCTGGATTGGAGGGCTAGGCCAGACGGAGCCAATGCTCCCTGCAGCCTTTCCCCCTTCTAGCTAGGGGGCAGGGGGAGGATTGGTCTGAACCCTTGAAGAAAACTGAGCCCCAGCCAAACATCCAGGCTCTCATCTGCACCCCCTTTTGCAGCCAGGCACCCTCAACTCAGCTGCCCAGGAAGCATGACCCTCACTGTGGAAAGGGGGCCAAGCCCCTCCCCTTCAACTCAGCACCGCTGGGCAGCCTCACTCCCTCTCTGCATCCTCCCAGTTGTGCCCACTGCTGCAGGAGGAGGAGGAGAAAAGAGCCACAAGGCGATTTTCAAGAGCCCCCCTGCCCTCAACCATGTGTTGGCATTGTCTTCTCTGCCACGCAACCTGGCGTGGGCAGCTGTTGCTTGGCAACCACCTTCCACTTCCTTTCAAGGGGGACCAGGGCTGAAAAGGCCCCCTCCCTCCCCTGAAGTGTGAACAGAATGATCTGGTACACCTCCTCCCTCGGCGCTGTGCCTCCCTGGCATGGAAGAGGGGGAGGAAGGAAGGAAGGAATGGCTGCAGCCACTCACAGACCACCCTGTTCTTTTTGCAAAAGTTCTCCACGGAGCCTCTCCCCTCCTCTTCCCATCCCAGACAAACTGGCAGAAGGGCTGGGGGCAGACCCCTTCTCACGAGGCAAAGGTTCCCTGGCCTCTTTAGTGATCAGGACTGACTTGCTCCTCTTAGTGGCCATATTTCCAGCAAGGCTGGGACTGGAATGAAGGAAGGACAAACCACGAAAGGTCTTCTGCCAGAAGGCAGGAGAACCTGCTTCCGATGCGGGCGTGGCTTGGACAGGTGAGGGGTGTTGGCAAAAAGAAAATCAATCCCGCAACAGAGGAGGAGAGGACCCGTCCCCACAATATTTGACCATGAACTGCTCAGCCAAGGCTAAGGGTAGAAAACTGAGGATTCGTAGGGTGACTTCTCTGGAAATGTATCTGCCTCCCCTCTCAGTGAGATGTTGGACTGTGCAGGGGAGGGAGGACAGCTGTTTGCCCAGACCGATGGGACCCCTGCAAGTGAGCCAGTGAGGACCAAGGGGGCAGGTGGCAGTGTGAACAGCATGCAAAGGCCAAGACTGTCTCCTCGGCCCCTACTCAGAGAGTATCAACAGCCACAGGAGCTCCAGGCTCCTTTGCTTCTGCCTCCTCCACCCCCGGTCACCCCCTCGATGTTGTGTCTATCAAGACCTTCTTGCATCATGGGGGAAACTGGGAGGAGGGAAAGAGCCTGCTCCTTCTGGCTGCTCAAAGGGTTGGAGCATCTATGCTGGAAAGAGAGGTAAGGCTCCAGAAATGCATGTGTGTGTGTGCACGCACGCCTACAGACGAGAAAGACACCCGTGACCTTCCAAAGAGATCCCAACCAAGCTGGCTGGGCTCAGAGCTGCCCGGAGCCCAGGCTCCCTGGAGAGGGGAACGCCACCCACCTTTCAGCAGACCTCCCGTCCCACAAGGCAGGCTCAGAGCAGGCGGCTAAGCGGAACATCTGACCACAAGAAGGCCCTGAAGCTGGGTGTGGCTGAAGGCCAGCCCGGCCCAGTTCTTGCTTCTTGCAGGAACCACCTGGGGTCCCAGCGAGGCCAAGAGCAGCAAAGGAAGGGGACAGCCCACCACACAGAAGAGCCTTTCAGCCACGGGGGCTAGCCAGTGCTCTCCGCATCGCAAAGCTCCTGAAAGGCGTAGCCTTCACGCAGGGCCGCCTACCAAATGAACTCAGGAAGCAGAGAGCTTAGTCGTAGGCCTCCCCCACCAGGAAAGGTGGGGCACAAATCAATATCTGTATCAGACCTTTAGTCAGGATGATTAAGCAATGGCCCTGTTGAGGAAGGAGCTTAGTGCTACCCCGCCCCCCAGTCACTCACCTTGTAGACCTGCCCATAAGTCCCATTGCCAACCACTTCCACCAGTTCAAATATGCCGGCAGGATCCTGCAGAGGAAAGAGGTGGTGGTTAGACCTGCTGTGAACAGGAATAAATCTGGCCGCTGGCAGGAGGACAAAGGATGCCCCCTTCCCACCAAGGCCTCAGCCAACACGGGCCTGGCCCTGCCTGAGGTGGAGGCTGGATTCGTACCATACTAGGCAAGGGGAAGGACCGCTGCTAAGCCCCAGAATGCCCAGTGGGCTGGCCTGGGTCCTCTTGAGGTTCCCCACCTAAGGAAGCTGCAGTGGTGCTCAGAGCTTACAAAGACATGGGGACCAGCGTGTGGCATCTAGTGTATCAGGGGTGTATGGCGTGCAAAACTGCTATGAAAACCTAAATAGCTTCACAGGGTCTTGCATGTCCGGTCTCCTGCTGGCAGGCCTAGCTAGTTCTTGCACGCTCCCCCGGTCCATATGCACAGAGAGGCCCATCTGCTGGTGCAGATCTGCACTGCCCTTCAGGCCTGGCAGCTTCCCACGAGGGGCCATTGTACCCGAGCCACAGCAAGGAAGGCCACTCCAGGATGGGAAGAGAAGATGGGTTGGGCCTTCCACTCCAGAGGAACACACCGAGGAGGAACTGCTGTGCAGCCCTGGTGCCAAAGACAGGGGTGGCCCCGGAGAGGATGGCTGCCTTCTGTTGATGACCTTTCCTGAAGCAGCAGGGTGGCTGCAGTCCCACAACTAGTTCTGTGTAGGGCACCTCCTCCCCCATGGGAGCAATCCAGCTAGAAGAGCCCCCTGAGGTCAAAGGACCCCACTTCCTGCTCCATTTGGGGATCCAGATGAGAGCACTCCCTCGGGTAACTTTCTAACCTCTGCTTGAGAACAGCTGGGGAAGGGGCCCGGCAGGGTTGTCAGCTCACTTGGGCACTGCCCTCACTGTTTTCTGGTTTCCTGTGACCCCGATTCGTCTTTGTCTTCTGCTGTATCTCGGTCACATTTTCTCAGGGCTATGCACCTCTGATCCTCCACACAGCTGCCCCAGTTTTTCCCGATTCTTTCTTGGTCCCTTGCAGAACTGGGATCCTAACGGCCCTCTACAGCGCTCCGCCTAAAATCTAGGGTAACAGCCGCCTCTGCTGGTGGGCCAGATCCCTCAGGACCAGTATTAATAGCTTCTCATTAGGGCAAGGAGGCGGGTGGGCTGGGCACAGCTGGGCAGGGCTGTGCTGTGCTGGGAAGGCCCAGGCAGCCCCCACCCGAATCCAGGAAAGGCCTCTCTAAAGCTCCCTGAAAAGGTGGGGCGAGACCAAGCCTCTTGCAGCAAGGCTGCGGAGTTGGCAGGCTGGAAAGGAAAGCCTCCATATATCCGGATGCCCAAAGCTGGGGCGAGGCGAGGCGAGGCGGGGCGGGGCGGGCCGTGTGTGTGTGCAGGGCGAGAAGAGAGGCCTTGTCAGTCACACCCTGCAGCTGGCTGCCACGTGCAACCCATCCCCACTTTCCTCTTGATTTCTGGCTGCACCCCAGCAACAGCAGGCCCCCTGGCTTAGGAAGGCTGGGTGGTGCTGCCCAATGGGCATGGCACCCGAGAGACGATCTGCGGAGGACCCGGTTGTTAAAGCTGAGCAGGAGCCCAGGGACTTAGCAGCTACCTCAGTTCAGAATGGAAGAAGAGGCTGCTTTGAGAACCAACCTTTTCCATCCCAGCACAAGACTGACTGAACCCCTGGGCCGCTGGCGGTAGCCCCTGGGCCAGGTCAAAGGAAGAGGGGAAAACTCCCGCCTGTAACAGAACCCCAAGGAGCAGCTCTTGAATCGTGGAGGCCAGCTGCTCCCCCCCCCACAGGTCTGATGCTTAGCCTGGGGCCCTGGGAGCCCCCAGGAGGCTTGGCCAAAGGGGCCTCCTCTCCCCGCTTCCCCCGCCTCAGTGTAGCGACATCCCTGCGTAGGTAGGTAGGATTGGGGTTGCCCCCGCTCTTCTGAAGCCAGGAAAGCTCTACCGAACCCCCATTTAAAGGCAGCGTTTTATTTTTAAGGGATGCGGTGGCTGCTGGGCCACCCCACAAAGCAGCCAAACCACCACAAACTCGCGAGGTCAGCAGACGCCTCTCAGCACCCCATCTGTACTCAGGAGGGGCCAGCGCGGCAATGCACCGCACTGGCGCTGCTGCATTTGTTCCTTTGACACGTGGCCCCCCCATGGGCACCACGTAGCCCCCAGGCATCCAGACCCTGAGAAGGGAAGGCCCAAAGGGAGAGGCCTTTCTGGCACAGAGTCCACTCAGTACCCATGCCTCTACTGGCCCCCTCCCTCCCCAAGTCCAGGCCTCTCTGCAAAGCTGCTCACAAGACCCCCGGCCGCTGGCCAACCCCCTCCTAAGCCCTCAAAGGGGAAACTGTGCTTCAGGAAAGAGGAAGAAAGCTCAAGCAAACGAGGACCTTCCCTCCGAAACAGAGGACCGTGAAGGTTACTTTGACGGGGTGGGGAAGGGAACAGGGGAGGTGCAGTCCCGTGCAGCATCCCTGCTCAAGCTGTTTGCTCCCTTCAAAGGGTGGATGCCAGTGAACCAACTCAACCCTGTCACACTCAGAGGGGTTGGGGGTGGCTGTGAGTCAGCAGAAAGAAAAGAACGAAAGAAGGAAGGAAGGAAGGAAGGAAGGAAGGAAGGAAGGAAGGAAGGAAGGAAGGAAGGAAGGAAGGAAGGAAGGAAGGAAGGAAGGAAGGAAGGAAGGATCAGACCAAAAGGACCTGTGCTTACAGCTGACCACCCCGCAGCTCCCTCCACAAGCCCAACCCACGCCATGCACAGGCGGGGGGGATGGTAGCTGCTGGAGACACTCAGAAACGCCTCTTCACCTGCAGTCAGTCGGCAACCAAGCTCCCCTGCAAAATGGCATGAATTAATTTGGGTCTCTCGCATCCCCCGTTCCATTTATATGCAAACAAGGCATTCCACGGCAAAGGAGTTAGGGCACATTCATCTTCCAGAGCGCAAGTCAGCCTCAAACAGGGCCCAACGCCAGGCCCTCGGCAGGGGTGGGGGCGGGGGGGGCAGGTGAGAGAGAGAAAGCAGAACAGACTCCCAGGAGCTTCCTCGGCCCTCCCACGGCAGCTGCCGAGAAACAGGAGCATTGCCCTGCAGGGCGGAAGGCAACCTTTGCTCCTGAAAACCAGGCAAGGCCAACTCCCCATCCCCGCCCGGTTTTGCAGACGACGCGCCGACATGCCAGCTCTAAGCAAGCTCCTCCTGCCTCCCCGCTGCCACCTCCTCTCTCCCAGGGTACAGAGCAGGGAGTGACGAAGGACACGTTGGGGGTTCCTGCCTTCCCCAGCTTGTCCTTGGTCAGTCCAGGGTCTGCAGGCCCCAGGTCAGCTGCCCGCTCCAGACCATCCTGCTCAGTAGCTGGGGAGGCCACCCGGGCCCAGCTAGGCCCGTGGGGGGCCCTCCAGGGCTCACGCCTTCTGAGAGAGCCTGCACACTGTGCCAAGGCAGGGGGAGGGAGCAACCAGCCACTGCCCCCACCATCTCCATGGCACCCTTCTGGAACGAGGTGCCGCTATGGCTTCTGCCTGCCTCCCTCTTCCAAGCTCAGTGCCCGGGCCAGGGACTCTCTGCCGGTCCCCGGCCGCACCTCCAGGAGAGACCCTGCTTCCGGGGGGGGGGGGGGAGCCCTGTCGCACAAGCTTCCACCTCCCATCGCGAAGCCTTAAGGGCAGGGGCCGGAACCGGGCCCAGCCCCAAGTCGCACGCAAGCTGAGCTGAAGGCCTCCTCCGGTTTCCCAGGAAGGGCAATGGCTGAGAGAAGAGGCAGGGGAGGGTGCGGCGCGCCAGGGAGGAAAGCAGCTTTCCTGACCTGCCATAACCCAGCACCCTCCCCCTCTGGGACTGTCAGGAATTTCAGCCCAGCCCCCTAGCCAAAAATCTACACCTGAGGCTTGTCAAACATGCTGACCCCCTCCCCTCCCCTCCCCAGGGAGGGAGGCAGACCGCTGCCGGAAGCAAGACCCCCTCCCACCCGGAGCCCCGCAGCTCAGTCTCCAAGGAAGACCCCAGCTCTCCTCTCCGGCTGAGTGGACCTGGTGGGAATTTGGCAAGGAAGGGCCTCGTTCACCCCCACTGGTCCTGCTGCTAGGCACGCTTCCCTCTCCCTCCTCCTCCAACCTTCCGCAAGCCCAGGCCGAGCCAAGGGGGCTGCCCATGAATGCCACGGAGGGAGGCTTGGGGCAAGTCGGGCGGCTGCCGCCTCATCCCGCCGAGCGCTTGAACCACAGGCTGCCTTGCTCTGCAGCAGCAGCAGCAGCAGCAGCAGCAGCAGCAGCAGCAGCAGCAGCAGCAGCAGCAGCAGCAGATGCTTCTGGCAAGCCGCCTCCTCCCGGGGCTTCCTCTGCAGGAGGTGGCAGGAGCCAGGCCCTCTCCAGGCCAGCGCTTGGGCTTGCTGCCCCCCCAGGTAAGTCCAAGGCAGGCAGACCAGCAAGCCTTGCAGGAAACCAACCAGCTGGCCCTCGCTCCCCAGCCATACAAAGGCCGTCACTCAGACTGCTGCGGCCAGGCCAGGCCAGGCCAGGCCAACCAGTGCAGAAAGCAGGCAACCGCAGCCCCCCGCAGCGCACGCTTACCCCTCAAGGCCCGCTGATGACAATGGCCTTGGGTGATTTTACCCATCCTGGGTGCCTCAATAGATTTACGGAGAGGCGGCCTGCCCGTCGGGAGTCTCTCTGCCTCCTGCTCGCAAGTGCCCCAGAGGCATCTGGGAGAAGCCAGTGGTTCCTCGCAAGCCTTAGTCGTGCGTTCCCACACCCAACGGAGGAACTGCAGGCTGCCATCGTCAGTGTCCCTGTGCCGCGAACAGGCCCCACAGCAGCCGGGAGGCCCTGCTGACGGAAGAGGATGGGAGGGAGAAGCCGAGAGAAACATGCGATGCTTCGGCCTGTGTCAGGGAACTGTGGTTTCAGATCTTGCCAGGAACAGGCTGCCCTAACAATTTCACAAGGACCGGAAAATGACTTTTTAAGGCACTGCAAGGGGAATTCTTTGTCCCGTACCAAATAGGTCACGATCTTACTGCTGTAACAGGGGAGGTTTTCATTATAAGAATGCAATGAATGGCTGTCCCGATCCACCGAAGTCAGCAGGGCTTCAGGGATGGGGTCCTTGCCAGCTGAAGTGGGAGCAAACTTCAAGCAAGAACACCAGCCAGAAGAGCCGGGACTTTTGTGGCCCAGACAAGCAAGCAAGCAAGCAAGCAAGCAAGCCAGGAAGGCAGGAAGGCAGGCAGGCAGGCAGGCAGGCAGGCAGGCAGGCAGGCAGGCAGGCAGGCAGGCCTCCTTTGCTTTGTGGGAAAAAAGCCCACACAGTTAAACATCTGCAGCCTTGTCAATACAGGCTAAGACAGAAATGAAGAAAACGGCCTGGTGATGTTATCCAGCAGCAATGCAGGCCTTAGAAAACTACGCCACGGTGACCCAGGTTCCCACAGAACTGCTGCTGCTGAGGAGCAGGGTGAGGAGAGCAAGGTCCTTCCTGGGCCTGCACTTGCCCCTCTCCAAGTCTTTTGCAAGCCAAGCCAAGGAAGCGCCTCCCCACCCACTGCAGCCAGCATTCATCCCGCAAAATGTTTATTCACCCACGGCTACCGGGACAGAAAAGCCGGTCTGGGCAGGTCCACCCTTGGCAAGGAAAGATGCCCCACCCTTTGCACCTCCTGGAGGGTGGGGGGAGCTGCACCTGAATCAGCTGAACGGCCTAAGTCACAGGAGCAGGAGGGGGCCTGCCCTCACCTGTGGCAACAGCCACATCAGAACCTCCATCTCAGTGCTTCCGAGAGAGCTGAGGAGTCACCCGGGTACTTCACGATCTGGCGGGGGGCTGCCCCAGCCCCAGCAGCTCCATGCTGCCAATAGGGACCATGGGGCCCCAGCAGAAGCAAAGGAGCCCGAGCTCCACCAGAGCCTCTCCCACGTCCTGCTATTTTAGTGGCCCCAAATAGCAAAGGAGCTGCAGCCAAACTGGGAGGTTTGTCCCCGACAGCCAGACCGCAGGAGACTCCCTACATGTCACCCCCCCCAACTGCATGAAACAAGCAAGGCCCCCGGGCTGAGGCTTGGACGCCTGCCCTTCCGCTCGCTCAGGGCTTCACGGAGGACTGTCCGGAGGGCAGCCGGCATCAGCCTTGCTCTGCGTGCCGTCCAGCTGGATCAAGGGGAGAGAAGCTCGCGTAAGCAAGCGTGAAGGGGGGAATTGTGATTCAATTAAGGCCAACATGCTGCAGTCAACAAGTTCTCCCTAGCAACAAGCAAGCATGGTGGCGTGAACAAGCCCAGCGCAGAGATCCTTTTTCAGACTCAGAGGCCAGGCGAGGGGAACAGCCGGAGAGCACAGCCAAAAGCTGACCCATCAGTGCCCTCCAACAGCTAGAACCACCAAGGAGAAGGGAGGAAAAACAGTAGAAGGGAGGAGACCAGGCCTGGCCCCCCAGCCCTGGGGCTAGAAAGATACCACAGCTCCTCTCTCCCCCAGAGCAGAATACCTCCCCCCCGCCCCAGCTTCAGTCAGAGAGCAGGTACACCACAACATCCGTATACCCCGCGTGTTCCTAGTTAATAGGATGGGAAATTTCTTTCCCACTTCAGCAACAGCCATTTAATCAGGCCAGAAGCATAAGTGAAAAGTGTCAAGCCCTGTGATCAGAAAGAAGAACCCGCGTGCCCAAAGACGAGCAGAGTGACAGGGTGCGAGCTGGCCTGTGTTGGGAAGGGAGAAGAGCCAGGGAACCTCCGTGGCAGCCAGTACAACCTCAGCACCCCCCAGCAGGGATCCAGACAAGGCTGGGATAGGCAGACCCCCGGTGTTGCCCTGGACCATCTCTAGGGGCCGAGGGCAGCTGTATGAGAGCTCAGGCAGCACGAGATCCCCTTTCCCAGATCTCCTCCCAGGCCAGCCCTTGCAGCCCACCAAAGCAGGGCAAGGCTTCCCTACGCGGGGCCACCTTCTGGGGCCTGCCAGTGAAGGGCCACTCTGTCAGGACCTCCACTCCACAGCTGAAGCAGGAGCTCCCAGGGAAAACCACCTCCCTGGAAGATTTAAGGCAAGGGTGATCTGACTCTACAGGATCAAGGTGACCTGTGCACGATCCACACAAACACCTCTTCAGGACACACAAACGTTTGTGGTCCCTCCTGCCGCCGAGGTCAACCACATGAAACAAGAGGTCAATTCCTCAAGCCTGGGACCCCCCCCCCCGCCTTGCAGTTCTTGCCCAGATGAGGACATTGTGGCCCAGCGGTGAATGACAGCCTAAAGGCCCCCTCCATCACCACTCACCAGGCCTTGGAACATCCTCCCTTCCAACCCAGGAGAAAGCATAACACAGCAAGCCCCCCTCTGCCACAGATTCAGAGGTCAAAGCAAGGCTCTGCCCACACCCCTGATCTCAAGGACGCTTGCTTCCAGTCTCCCAGGAAGAACATGAAAAGCGACCTTCCCAACTCCCCTTCGCCAGCGCAGGGTGCAGCTGCTGCAACGGCACCTTCTCTGAGACCTGCCCAGCTCTCACCATACCCCAGGGCAGCAGATTCCGTGGCCTGCTTTCACAGGTTGGCTTTTCAGGCAAATGCCACCCTCTTTTCTGGGGCCCAATCAACGTGGGAGGCAGATGTGGAACTGGGACAGCAGGTTTAATCTGGGGAATCCGGCCTCTCTACGGAGGGCCGGCCTGCCAATGACCTAGCGGCAGGGAAAACCAAGATACTCCTGCTGGGCACTCAGGCCTCCGACCTCCTCCTGGTCAGAAGGCCGGGGACTTCCTTCAGCTCAAAGCTTCAGAAGCAGCAGCTGGGAGACACATCCAGCTCCTTTGCTCTTCGTCATGGTGGAACCCTGAACTGGGCAGGGGAACCTCTTCTGCTGGGGACAGGGAACGCGGAAGAGCTACTGCTGCAGAGCGGCCTTGCTCTTCCCTTGACGGAGCAGGAGCAGGAGAGCCACCTCGTTGCTCTGCTGGGAGGCTTTCCTGTTCTGCAAGCAGGTCGCGTTGAATAACTGCTCTGTTACCCGCTCTCTCTACCGTAACACGCCTTGCAACCCCCCCCAATGAGGCTACCCAGATGCTGGGGATGTCGGGCGGCTGGATTGTGTGACACCAGGACCGCTTCACCGGGCAAGGGATTTCTAGGCTCAACTCTGGCTGTAAAGGTTGAGATGCTGCTCCAGCAGCGAGTCCAACCAAGTGGGTTACGCTCCCAGCCTCTGGACTGATGTTGACTTAACTGCTCTTACCCCTGCTATGTCAACTTGAATTTTACTATTTATAGCTGCTGCTCTTATTTTACTGCCCCCCTCTCGCCACTTTATCGTTCCTAAAAAATGAAGCGTTGCGCTGTTTCATAATTCAAGCTGCGCCCGGAGAGCTCGCTCCTATAAGACAACCGCTGGATACCACAGACAGACAGACAGACAAGGCGTGTGTGGACCCAGGATCGCACACGCGGTAGCTGCACCCCCCGGGGAAGACTTTCTCCTTCCGTGTGCTGCGGTTTCGCTGCAAACTGCAGGCTGTCCACGGAGCCCTTGCGGCGGGGGGGGGGGTCGCCGGACCCCGGGTCCGGAAAGCTGATCTCCAGCGACTCCACCTTGCCCGGCCCTCCCACGCGCCGCGCCGCGCCGCCCCCGACAGCCGCAACCCGCCGACAGAGAGGCCGACTCGCGAGTCCCTCCAGGAGACCGAGCGAGGGCTGCGGGCGGCGGCGCGCGCCGAGCCGAGCCGAGCCGAGCCGCGGCCGGCCTGGTTTCGGGGCGCGGGGCCCTCCCCTCGGGAGGCCCCGGATCAGCGGGCGCCGGCCGGGGGCCCCAGGGGCCCGGGCTGGAGGGCGGCAAAGTGGACCGCCGCCCCTCCGCCGAGGAGACCGGTCCCGCCGCAGGGCGCCGCGAGAGCCGCCGCCGCCCGCACGGCCCCACCCGGGGACAAGGGCCGCCTCGGCGCCCGCGACGACGGGGGCGCGGGGCTCCCGGGGGCCGCCTCAGCCCGGCCGGCGCGGCCAGACCCCGAGGCCTCCTCGGCGGGCGGGACGGCTGGCGAGCGGAGACGGGGACGGCCCACTCACCCGGAGGGCGGAGAGGTCGATGTCGTCGAGGCTGCGGGCGGGGGCCGGGTCGGCCATGGCGGCGGCGGCGGCGGCGGTCCCCCCTCGGCTACGGGCCCATCGCTTCTGCCCGGCCGGCCGAGCGACCCTCCGAGCGACCCGCAGCCCGCCTCGCTCCGACTGAGCGGCGCCCTGAGGAGAGGGCCGCCGCACTGCGCACGCGCGGGCCTGGAGGCGGGGCCTCCGGACCAGACTCCGCGAAGCTCTTTCTCGATGGCGATGCCCCGCCTTCCCTCCGCGCGCGGGGGGAGGCGAAGACGAGCGCGCGCAGGCGAGCATGCGTGGAATCGCGGGTCGTCCAGGAGCGGGGTGGCGGAAGGAGCGAGGCCAGGGCACTTCCGGCGGAAGGCGGTCACGGGAGAAAAGGCGCGGCGACCGCATGTGCCGGGCGCTGTGTTGCGGCGAGGGGGCGGTCGCGAGCGTCGCGCGAACCCTGCCGCCCCCAGCCCCCATTCCCCCCCCCCGGCAAAGCAATCGCGGGGCAAGGAGGCGCGGGCGGAATGCGTGTTTATTGAACGTGCGGATAAGCAGAAGGACCGCATCCTTCGCTCGCGATTAAAAAGCTGGTCCCGCAGGCGGGCGGGGCGCTGGGCGGCCCCTCGACTCGGCAGCCGCTGGCCCCCGTCGTCGGACGCCCGCCGGGCCGAGCGCCCCTCCAGTCGTCCCGCGGGCAGCAGCCCGGGCCGGTCTCCGCGCTCACGTCCACACCTCCGTGGGGATCATGCCCTCCTTGCAGTTCAGGGGGGGCAGGAGGTGCTCCTCGGCCAGGAAGTCCAGCGGGAAGCCGACCAGGAGCCCCCGCAGCGCCTGCAGCCGGTCCCGCGCCAGGATGGGGCTGAGCGAGGCCAGGCTCTCCACCGCAACGTGGTCGCGGAGCGCCCGGTGCGACCGCACGGCGTCGGTGGGAAGGCAGCGGAAGACCTGCGCGGCGGGGAGCCCGGGTTAGGCCGGGGGAAAGGGCGCTCCCGGCGGGGAGGCTGCGGGTGCCGCCCGGGGCGGGGCGGGGCGGGGCGGGTGGGTCCGCTCAGCCCCCCCCCGCCCCCGAAAGACCCTGAGAGCAGACCCGGACTCCCCCCATCTCCCTCCGGCCCTGCCACCGCCTCGCGCTGCAGGACCTCTGGCTGGGGCTCCAGAAAGGCCGTCCTGCCACCAGGAGCATAGCTGAAATCTCCGCCTTGCGCCCACCGTAATTCCAAGGGTGGGTTTATGCCGGCCAGACCCAGGTGGCCCAGGTGCTCTTCAACCCAGCCCAGCCCAGCCCAGCCCAGCCCAGCCCAGCCAGCTGGGAGCAGAAATCCCCATGGCTTAGAGTAACGGGGACCCTAATAGCCCCTGTGTCCTCATATCTCACACCTGACCTGTGAGACCCCCACCCCCAAATCCTAGGCATGTACCTCCTCATATATGTTGGTATTGGATAAGGCTCGGGCACACCAGACATCATGGAAGAAGTGGTCACTGATGGGGTCTTGAATGCTGGCATCATTCTCCAGAGTTACACCCAAGAGGCACCTGCCAGGGATTTTCCACAGGGAGGCCAAGTCAGGGGCCACCCGGCTCTGCCTTCCAGCAGGGCAACAGCCTCGCTGGCCCCTAGCCCATGTAACAGGGAGGGCGCGTTGGCCTTTCCACGGTGGAGAAGGCATTGCCTCACCTGCAGAAAGGGAGCAGAGCAGCTCTCCTGTGAAGGGAAATGCTTTTTTTCCCCTGCTGCTGGCTGTGCAAAACACACGCAGGGAGAGCAGGACTTTATCCTCAGCCCCAGGGCCGCCTGGACAGAAGTAGCAGGCTCAGCTGGAGAAAAGGATCCTGTTGCCCTGCATCTGCCAGGCCCACCTGTCAGCTGTCTGTGGCCCTTGGGGGCCACGCTCCCCCTGTCAGTGCTGTTCGGCTTTTCCTATGCGAGGAGGGTGGGGGCTGCCCCTTCTGCCCACCTGAAGCATTCGAGGCGCAGACTCAGCGCGAACTTCCCTGCTGGGTACTCCTGCCCACCCATGATGGATGGCACCAGCTCCGTGTCCTCCACCAGGACTGCCAGCTCGCTGTCCCGCTTTCCCAGCAGACTCCGGTCGTTGATATTGGCAGAACCTTTGGGCAGAGGAGTTGGGCAGAGTGTGAAGCAAACGCTGGGGGCTTGGGCCACCCTGCGCAACGCCCCCTCCAAGCTCCCCCACCCACCGATGACGACGTGCCGGTCATCCGCAATGAGGATCTTGCTGTGGATGTAGACCAGCTCTGTGAGAAGCGTGCCCCGCAGCTCCCCGTGTGTCCGTAGCCCGCAGAAAGAGATGTAGTTCCTCCAGCCCTCCCCCACTTTGGGGGGAGATGGCAGGGAGACAAAACAGAAGTCAGTCCTCGGCCCAGGCCCCAGATGTTTCAAAGCCAGGACGACACCCTTCTGCCCCGCTTCTGGCAGAGGCCCGGGCCTTCCCGCACCCCACCCCTGCGCTGCTTGCCTCACTTGGGGTGGACAGTCATGGCGGGACTCGGGGCACGGTGAGGCTACAGCTCCAAGGGGCTGGGGGTGAACTCTGCTCCAGCCATCCCCCCCAATACTCACTGACTGCCCGAAGGCGGCTAACAATAGATGACTCCCCACGACAGAGAGTCCTGCAAAGTGAAAAAGGAATCAGGCTGTCTGGCCCTGACGCCTCTTCTGCCTCCCTCCCCACTGCCACACGCAGTGGGGAGTTAGGTCCCGTGCCCCTGAGCCCTGGGTCCCCACTCACCGGTAGGTGAAGTGAAGAATGGCTTGGATGGAGTTGCTGCCTCCCTGCGCGATGTCTCCCTCAAATCCAGGCAGGAGGGGGAGCAGCACGTACACCCGGAACGGCTTCTTCTCGCTGCGTTGGGAAGCCCCTGGTGGGTCATATGATTTCCCTGCTGCCCTCCCAGCCCTCCTCCTCCCTGTGGGGTTCACGTGGCATTCTTGGCACTGACAGAAAATTGAGAGCCCCTTTGCCGACTAACACATTTGATTCGGAGGCAGGAGCTTTGGCGAGCAGCAGGAGCAGCTCCCTTCATCGGGTGCCTGAAGGGGCTGGGCTGGTGGGGGACTTAAATTGGGGGGAGGTGGGGCAAGTGGGGCAAAGGAGGTCGGCATGCAGGTGCGAGGCAGCCTAGGAGAGCCCCTTGGCCCTCGCGGTCTCACTCTGCGTCTGTGAAGGGAGGTGCCACAGCTCACAAAAGCTCCTGCCATTCAGTAAAAAGTCTCAGTTGGAAAAGGGGCTACCAACTCCTGATTTTTTGCCACCGCGGAGTAACACAGTTCCCTCTGGGGTTGACCAGAGTCTCTGATCCCGTGCAGAGCATACCAGGAATTTAAGGGGGCTGAGCTGTTTTGGGATTCACGTTCACACCCAAACAGCCACCCAGTTTCCTGATCTAGGAGCCAGGATTCCCACGCGGACTGCCTTTGACTGGGGGTGTGTGGAATGGGACTTTGCGCGGCAGCAGGGTCAAACCAGGACCTGGCAGAGCTGTTTCAAAATGCCATTTGGCAGATCCTGGCGGAAGAAGATCCTCTTGAACCCCTGCTGTGCTGCAAAAGGGGTCCATCCTGGCTCCTGGAGGACTGTAATGGTGTGCGGGAATGACCCTGGGAGACCGGGCAACGAGATGCAACCGAGGGAAGAGTCAGAGAAAAGGCAGCTGAGCCTGCAGCAGGAATGTGGGTGGGGCAAGCGGCTCAGAAGAGACCCTCCCTGGTTGTGGTGCTGTAAAGGGACGGCGGGGGGGGGGGGAGATTTGTACTTTCAGACTTGCAAGTTTCTGTTAATGTAACCTTACAATAAAATAGAATTAGCTTATCTGGTCGTGTTTCCTGTCTGGTCTAGCTTGTAAGGCTGACAAGCATTTGGCAGATAGCTTTCCTGACGTTGCATGACAGCTCTAAGCACGTGCAAAGAGGCTCCCACCATGAATATGGAGTAACGCAGCCTGGATGCACCAGCCCCCCCCCACTGGCCAAACAAACCTGTGGGCTAGCAAGATCCGTTGCAGGACCGCGTCTCCTACTGTGTTGAGAACCGAGCGTCCATCTGTGCAGCTGATGAAGAACTGGTTCTACGGGAGGGAAAGGCACCTGGGCCAATGTCCAAACCTGCCCCTTGGCAAAGGAGAAAGTGGGGGTGGGGGTCTCCCCTCCCTGCTCTTGCCATCCTTTTCAGGGCTTCGGTCCCATCCTGTGAAGAACCCACCCCTGGTAGAGTTCATCACCAGGCTGTCCTTTGGCCGTCTGGCTGTCCCGCCCTCAGACTCTATCCCTACCTCGATGTACAGGTAATGCTGGCTAGTCCTGATGACGCTCAGGTAGGCGTTGTAGATCGAACATTCATGGAGGCCGGCTGACCAACGGTCCACCGAGCGCAGCACCTGAGGGCACAGCCAGAGTTCTTTCAGGTCGAAAGGGCTGTAGCTGGACGCCAAAACGCCCCTCCCGGCCAGACAGCCCCACTGCACCCCACCTCGCTGGGAGCCCTTTTATATTCTAAGGTCATGGGCTCCTCTGTGCTTTTTGAACGCCAAAAGGCAAAAGAATAGTGAGAAACGTGCAAAAGTTGGGGGAACCCTCAGCCCATTCACCTGGGCCCCCGGCATGCTGTCTCTTGTTCCCAATGCCATCCTCAGCCCTCTTGAAAGCCCCAACACTCCCCCCTTTCTGACTGCCAGCGTGCCTCTGCTCCCTGCTCTCTCACCTGGACGTTGGCAACCTGGGCACCGGGCATGAGAAATGGGAGCCTCGGGGGTACGTGGGGGGACTTGGGCAGCAGGTAGGGGTATTCAGAGCCTTTGTACTTGGCCTTGATTGTCTGAGGAGGAGAAATGAGGGAGTCAACGTTCCCTGGAGCCCCTGGTCAGCGAAAGTCACTTTTCTTGGCTGCTTATTAAGAAGCAAAAAACACTAATGGTGAAAATACAATGGCGCAACTGCTCACACATGCATCCCAACTGATTTCTGTAATATTTATATATCACTCTCTGAATATTGACAAGCCGTATAATGTATATCAACAGTTATCAATAAAAAGACTCTATGTAGACTACAAAATTAAAGAAGTAGGAAGCATTCATAAACCGTGCAACCAACTTTGACTGTCGCTACCCTCACATGAAAGCGGTATTTGTTTATTCAAGTTCCCACAGCTGGAAGAAAAATGCAAGGATGCCTCCGCCCCCCAGCCCCACCCCAGCCAACCTTGCCCCGCCTGCGGGAAGACGAGCAGGGAGCGGAGAGCTCTGCAGCCAGACACCGAAGGAGGTGACTTCCTGGCCTGAGCCTTCAGCTGCAGCCCCCCTCCCGCCCCACCTAGGGAAAGGCGCAGGGAGTCAGTGCCTTGCACAGACCCAAACCGGGCTGCTGGGGTTGCACCGAGGGTCCTGGGCAATAGGCCACACCTTGGTGACTTGGAGAGACAAAATGCAGGTGGTGCCCTCCCTCCCACCAATCTCCCTGTGATCAGCCTGGTGGTAGGCCATTGGTGGCCTCCCCTGGAAGCTGGAAGGGGGGGGAGGTTGGAGACCCAAAGAGGGGAGAGCCCACCAACCAGCGGCCGCTGCCGACGCAGCTACTAGTTCCCTGATCGACAGGCTGACCGCTGCTCTACCCGAGCACTGCTATTCCTGGCTGCTCAGGAAGGGACCATCAGAGCCAGGGCGGGGGGCAGTCCAGGCCGGCCCTCGCCCAGACAGGTAAGCGGAAGGTGGGTGCAGAAGCCTGACCGGGACGGGGGCTGGGAAGGCTCCAAGCCAGCAGGCCTTCAAGGGAGGCGCCGTCGCCGTGACCTGCAAGGGGTGCGCAGCCTTGGCCTCCCTGCCCGAGGGCACCTGCTGCAAGCGTGCGCGGGTGCGTGCCTCCCTGGGGGAACAAGCGGAGGGGCCCGAGGAGAGAGCTGCTCTGCTGAAATGCCTCAGGGAAGAGGAGAATCCCCACAGCTCTCCCCAGGAGGCAGAGACAAACAAAGAGAACGCCAAGGGGCAGGGACAACGCCCACTGCCAGAGGGAATGGTGGCCCAAGAAGCAAGAGGATTGGGGGGGGCACTTGTGCCAGCGGTGCCCCGGAGGCAGGACCAGGCTCTCGCTTTAGAGGACAGCCAGGGAATCCCTGTGAAGGGGAAACCAAGCAGCTGTGCGCGGACCCGATGCAAGGCTGCGGGAGGCGCGCGGCCTTCCTGTTCTTGTATTTGCAAGAGAGGATTCCAGCCGCCCCTTCCTTTCCTCTTGATCCGTGCTGGGAGAAAAGAAAGCCCAGAAAAGACCGTGAAAGAATCTCTGCAGGCCATGAAACCTTGAAGGAACCGGCGCGTGGCCATTGCTGCCTCCAACCTTCCCGTTGAGGATCAGGTGCAGGAAGAGAAAGCAGGATCCTGGAAGCCAGCAAGCTCTGGAAGGGTCTGGATTCCGTGGCAAGGGCCAGGCTGCCATCCCGAGGAATCCCTGGGAGGAGATGGGTCGCCCTGGCAAGGAGGGGAAAGTCTTTGCCAGGCACCTCCTCTCCATTCTCAAACTAGAGCGAAAGGGGAGCATCGCAAAAGGCCTGATCCAAACGGGCAGCCACGGACAGGCGCCCAAACTGGGGACGGAAGAATTCCACCAGGAGCTGCGGTGGAGAGGCCAGTAGGAGGCGCCACTTGATGCCCATGTCAAACTGCAGCTTACGGGAAATCAAGAGAGAGATCCTGACGCAGGATGATGCCCCTGGAAGGCTGCGACCTATTTGTAAGGAACAGACGCAGCAGAAAGGGTAGAGGCATTGCCCGGTGGGTAAAGAAGAACTGTATCTGCTCGAAATTCAGGAATCGGAGCGTGGAAACTCCATTGAAAGTGTACGAGAGAGAAAAGGAAGTGATGGCCTTTGGGAATTTATTCTAGTCCACCTGGACAGGCAGATGATAACCAATGAGGAATTCCTGGGTCAGATGGCCAGTCTTTCAATGCGCCAGGCAGTAGCGACAGTGGAGGATTTCAACTA